>NC_081825.1:190222999-190535115 GCF_030867095.1 Alligator mississippiensis | reverse complement strand
AAGGCAAATGCACATTACTACTTCATTTAAAAAACCCACTGGACTACTGTATAAATCGGATTCAACATTTAATATTTATTTTAATTAATGCCCTATCATTTATCTACCAGGTGACTCTCAGTAATCTCCTGGAGATCTGTATCTAATTCCTAAAGACTCCAGGGCAATCCTGGAGGGTTGGCAACCCTTGTTGTGGAGGAGGCTGGGAAGCTGAGTCCGGCCACTTTGCTGGCCAGCTCTGCGGACTACTGCCCCCAGACTGCCCAAGAGCTCTGTGCCAGGCAACATCCCTGTGCCCAGGGTCAGTGGGACCAGCTGCACATGCCACAGTCCAGGCTGCCCCCTGTGCCTGGGCTGTGTGGGGCTGAGAGACCCACTGCACGCTGGATAGAATCACTTGGTGGGCCAGATCCAGTCCATGGGCCACTCCCTGCCCTACCTCTGCCGGGCTTATTGACTCCAGGGGAAGTGCTACCCAAGGGCACCTAGAACTCTCCCTGTGTCTGAACTATCTCAGACATCTCTGCGCGGCTCTATATCATGTCATGTAGACCACAAGGCCCCAGTCTATCAGTGGTCTAATACAACTAAGAACTAAATATTTAGAGCACAGTATTGCAGTCAGGTATGTTCATATTTAGTTAGAGTAGAGCTGTGTTCTTTTGCCCTGCTCCAAATAAGAGAACATACAAGTCCTGCTGAAAGAGGAATCTTATCATGTATGATACCTTACTGCATCTTTCTGGGCAACTCCAGTCTACTTTAAGTTTCTCCTTCCTTTGCCTCCCTCTACTTTCCCTCCTGCTCAAGTTGCAGTGTACTAATAATAGCACACTTTACCAGACACTCCTGTGTTCCCCTGAGTAATGCAACTTACTCATTCTTCCCAGGGTGATGTGTACATACCTGAGGCTACCCTTGACCCCAAGCCTCCTATTTAACAAATTTAATATAAATTATGTTTAATAAACATTTCTTTCTTTCTTTTCAGGGAGGTTTTATGACTCAGCTCTAGAAATTAACTTCAGGCTGAAAGTGGAATATAAGGTTTTGTCCTGGAGCAATGCTTATCCATTTCTATAATCCCTTTGCACATATAACTTTTTTTTTAAAAAGCTGTTAGTATAAACAAAACTAAAATTTACAAGCTGTTAAGCAGTAACAGTGGAGGTACAGGGCATTTCCAAGAGGTTTGTGACCAGCTGTGAGGAACCAGTGCCCACAAACCTCTAATTCCCAGGAAATGACTTGTGCTTTGATGACTATTGCTGTTGAAAGATGAGTACATAGAAGAAACATTTTTAAAAGATTTTTTGTTCATTTCTTGTTTCTATTTTCATCATGTGATGTTTCTGACGTTAGCATGAATCACAGATCTCTCTAAACCAGGCATTTCTAGGCACTCACATGCCCAGAATTCTAGTAGAGCACATTGTGAAAAATACGGGTCCTTGATTCAGGAAAGCACTTAAGTGCATGCTTAATTCCAAGCCTCAAGGCTCTTTGACAAAGCACTTAATGGGTGACCTGCATAACTTACTTTTAACTAAAACTTTTCACTCAAAAATACAGTTTCATCCCAATAAGTATGTTTGGTTTATACAGCTATAAATGTATATAGAAACAACACACACACACACGCACACGGGGTGTGTGAAGCAGGTCCTATTCAATTCAGATTTGGAGTTGACCTGAATCAGGGACAGTGATTTGATTCATTGATTCGAATCACTGTCCGTGATTTGATTCAGCCGAATCTGAAGATTCAATGCTGATTCAGAGAATCAGCAATTCGGACATAGACTCATCTTAAAAGTTTTTTCTACATACCTTGAGGTACCTTGTGATCACTGCAATGGTGGGGCGCATGGAGTGTCCCACAGGAGTGCAGAGTTGGGCGGGGGGGGGGGGGGGGGCCTTCATGTGCTTGGCAGTGAACCCGAAATTGGACTGGAACTTCTTCTGGTCCACTTCCAGGTCTGTCAGGGAGCATGCTGGGGTTCCCCCCCATTTCCCCCCATCTCAGCGATCAGCTGCGGGGGGACCCTGGGTGCCCCCCCAGACCCAGGAGGCACCAGCCACCAAGCTGGGGGGGGGGCTCAAAGCGCCCCCCTGGCGCGCTCCTTGGCAGACCTGGAAGTGGACTGGAAGTGCTTCTGGTCCACTTTTGGGTCTGTTGCCAAGCATGTTGGGGAGCCCCCCATGCTTCTGTGGGATGCTCCATGCACCCCAGCATCACAGCATTCATAAGCCAAGTGCTACCTAGAGGTATGGAGAAAAAGCATTTAAAGCTGTGTCTATGTCCAAATCTCTTGAATTTTTCTGAATCGATTTGGAGGGTTCCTATTTGATTCAGAGAGATTAAAGGGTCCTCTGATTCGATTCAGATTCGGAGGTTTGGCCACCGAATTGGGCCGAATCTTTGCCGAATCAAATTAGGGGCTGAAGCTTCGCACAGCCTTAACATATATATATATAATGTGTGTGTGTGTGTGTGTGTGTGTGTGTGTACACACACACATTTATACACACACTAAACATACTTACTGGGATGAAACACTGCATTTTATATATATATTATATACACACACACACACAAATTTCCTAACACTTCTAGTCGCAAACCAAAATCTGGATGTGGCTGATAGCCATGCTTTGCGCATTGTGCCTCAACTCAAATAATAATTTATTGTTACAAGATTTTTTTCAGGACCTGCATTTAAACTGCCTGGCATTCTCCTTCAAATAAAACCATGAGATCCCCTCTCTTTTATAATCTTCAGATCCCATTGCCAAATAACCCTTTGATCAGTCTAACCAAATATATAGATATAGATACACATACATGCACACCAAGCATACTTATTGGGATGAAACTTCATGATATATAAATATATATATAAATATAAACATAATTTGATGAAGTACTTAATGGGTGAATTGTATATATATATCTATATATAAGATTTAACTGTACCTATTTTTAAAACCTACATGTGAAAAGGTATGTTTAAATTTTTTTTTCAAAACAGTTACGTTTTCCAAAAGAACATATATTTCATTTCACATTTCAAATGAAATGATTTTCTTCAACATTTGTTGTGGAATTAAATTTAGATTTTTATGAGCTCTACGTGCTTGTTTCATTAATAAGTATGAATTAGTCACTCCAAAATCCTGCTACTAAAATTTTGATATCAAATCACCCAATCATGTTGTAACTTGCTGTGTCTGTCCTGAGCTCCCTGCATAGGTTTTTCTAGTCGCCCAGAGCTAACTGCAGTCTTGCAGACCAACAGTTTGACCCCTGGCATCAGTTACCAATATCACCAATGCTTCTCTCCTGCCATGTCTTTGTTGGAACTTCAATCTTAGGGAACTGTTTTAATCCTGGCTCAGTGGTATCTTGTTAGGTCTAACTGTCAGCGCAAGGACATTGGGGCTTCACCTCCCCTACACCCCGCCTAGCGCCAACCCGTTGTTACTCTGATGTTGAATGGATGCAATTTTACCTTGTATTTGTTCGGTCCCTTCTCGGCTTGCTTTGCCCAGTCCAAGTCCACATCTATACTTGGTCCCTCTTTGATTCAGTCCAGATGAATGGATATACTTCTGAAGGGGCCAGAGGGGCATTAGCCTTCCCCTGTTCCTCACTCACGGTTCTTTACCAGTCATCTCTCTCTTCTTGCCCTACAGATCTGCTGCTGTGTTGGATCCACTATCCACAGCTGGACTACTACGTCACCTCTCCAGGTCAGTCACCTGACTCCTCTGTGTTAGCCGGTAGGGGCAGCTCCTCAGTCGGAGGCTGCCACCAGTCACCCTTCCTGGGGTTTATGGCTCAGCTGCAGCCTTCCATTGGCTGCCTAGAACTCTCTTCTGGTTCCGCTGTCAGACCAGTTCATGGGGCTTTTAGCTTTGCTCCGCCGCCTCTGCTGGTGAATTGGCATCAGCATTGGCATGCACTAATAAAGCACGTCCATGCTGATGCTGACTTTTTTTTTCCCCTTCAGGCATCCTCACCCCTGTTGTCTGCAGTTTGAGATGCCACAGTGCTGCCAGTAAGTCCTGCATCATGGTGATCCTGGTGCTGCTGCCATGCTCTTGTGGCTCTGCATGCTGCAGTGCTGCTGGCAGGGCCTGCAGCGTGGTGATCCTGCTGTTGCTACCACGTCCTTGTGACTCAGCATGCCATGCTCTTGCAGCTTGGCATACTGTGGTGCTGCTAGCAAACACTGTGGTGTGGGGATCCTGCCACTGCTGCCAGGTTCCTACGGCTTGGTGACTCCACTGCCCCTGCCACACATGTATTCTTTTACAGCTTCTCACTAAATGTATAAATTAAGTTTTAGTGAGTAATTTTCAATATAACTCAGCAATCAAAACTTAAATTTACTTATTAGAATAATTTAATAGCAACTTTCATAAGTAGAACATAAAGTGCCTTATCAAGGACATACATATTGTTATTACAGGCCTTAGGGTTGTTGGTTGTAGCCGTGTCGGTCTAAGGACATAGGCAGACAAGGTTCTTTGGGTAGATGTGATATCTTTTATTAGACCAACTAAGTAGTTGGAAAAATTGTTCTTTGCAAGCTTTCAGGCACAAACATCCTTCTTCAGGCATATAGGGAGTCTGCTGGTGAACTGTATGCTCTCCTGGGTCAAATAGAAGCCAAAATGCAGGTCTGTGAAAATGCAAATACATGGCAGTGAGGATCAGAGGAGTGAAGAGAATAGGTGTAAGACAGGTGGAGGACCCCGGGGGAAAGGAGAAATGTTGAGCTTGTGATAGAAGAATGTAGCTGGTAACCTGGCATTATCAGATGGCAGATAGGTTATAATGTGCCATAAATCCAATGTCTGTACAGGCAGCCCCTACTTAATGCTGTTTCACTTAGCGCTATTTCGCTGTAATGCTCATTTGAAATTGATACCTGATTTCACTTAGCGCTCAGTGAGTTTCATTTTAATGCTCGCAGTCACCATCTTGGGTCATTAAAAACAATTTTGGTCGCTATATTGGATTGTCAGATACTTTTGGGTTTGCTTAATGCTCGTTTTGCTTAATGCTCAGTTTTTTGAGAACCAATTAAGAGCGCTAAGCGGGCGTTGCCTGTATTTAGTCCATGTTTTCTTGTATCCAGTATATTTATGAAGTGAAATTCATAGGCTTGTCATGAACAAGTGTTTTGTAAATTTCTTTCGAGGAATAGAACTGAGACATTGGAGAGAGAGAGAGAAGTTTTCTTGTAAGAAGCGAGCACCCCCCAGGTAATTGGGTATTTTTGTCTTCGATAGATTTTCTGGTGCACAGTTGTTTGGTTTCTCCTACATATTTTCCATCAGGGCATTTGGTGCACTGGATGAGCTATATTACATTTCTGGAAGTGCAGATGTAAGATCCAGGAATGGTGATGGTTCAGTTGTGGGGTATAGTTATTGTGGAAGTAGTGGAGATTTGTTGGCAGGTTTTACAATTTTTGTCCCTGCATGGTCTGGATCCATTTGGTGTGCTTTGGGCCATAGGAATGAGGCTGCTTCTGGTGATGAGGTTGGAGAGGCTCAGTGCTTGTTTAAAGGCTAGGATGGGTGGTGCTGGAAAGAGCTCTTTAGATCTTCTTCTAGTATGTGTTGCAATTGTTAGAGGATTTTCTATATAGGTTCCAGGAAAGGATGGCATGTCATAACAAATGGTGTGCGATTTGTGGAGATATTCTTTTTGTACTGCAGCAGTTCTTCACATGGTATCCAGGTAGCTCTTTCAAAACTACTATCTATTTCTCTGGAGGAGTGTCCTTGTTGGGTGAAAGTCCTTTTGAGATTAGTGAGGTGATGGCCACAGGTATTTTCCTCAGTGCAAATTTGTTGGTATTGGAGGGCTTGGCTGTATATTACAGCTTTCTTGGTGTGTTTAGGGTGATTGCTGGTTCTGTGTAGATATGTATGTTGGTCAATGGGTTTCTTGTATAGGGTGGTTTGTATTTTACCATTCTAGATATTAATCACAGTGTCTAAAAAGTAAATGTTGGTGTTAGAGTATTCAGGAGATAGTCTGATGGAGGCATGATGGTTATTGAATTTGTGATGGAAATCAATCAGAGACTGCAAGTTTTCGATCCAAATGGTGAAGATGTCATCTATATATCTCAGTTATAGCATGGGTTTGATGGTGCAGTTCTTGAGGAATTCTTCTTCCAAGTGGGCCATAAAAAGTTGGCATATTGTGGGGCTATTTTGGTGCCCATAGTTGTGCCCATGGTCTGGAGGAAGTGTTGGTTATTGAAACTAAAGTTGTTGTGTGTGAGGATGAAGTGTATAAGTTTAGTAATATCTTTAATAATAATCCAGAAGTTAAGGTCAATTATTTTTGGAGATATATAAAAGGTGAAAGCAAATAGATGCAAAGAATTTTAAGGGTTCTTAAACACAAACTACTCTTTACTTTTGCTAGCACAAGATATAGACAAATCAATAAGCACACCTATGCACATTTCCCTCCCTTGGTTTATTCACAGTTCTTTGGGCATAAGTCTAATTTTTTTAAGGAGTTTAGGATCTTGTTTATACTTGCATGTTTCTGGCAGCAAGCAGCAAGTCCTACTACCCAATTGCCACTGCCTGTACACATCAGTGTACTTCTGGCAGCTCCACTGCAATTGGTGTGCCATTAGAGCACAAAGTGCACTCTGGGAAGGTATTAATAGCTTGAGGGATGGCTATTACTCGCAGAAAGAGCAGGAGAGTTGATAGCTGTTTTATTCCAGATGCTGGATGAGGGAAGAAATATTGTTTCACTTGGAATAAAGTGGCGTAAAGCTGTGGATAGAAAACATGGTACTGTCATTGCAGAGGAACTTTGGGAGTGAATGCAATAGAGTAGCTGAAGCGGGCAATCAGGACAACATCCCTGAGCACCACATTTTGGGAAAGGAACAAAAATAGTGGCTGCTGCAGCTGTTGGCTGGCCACCCTACAGCTGCCAGCAGTGCAGTGGCAAGTGCTTCCCATGTGCCAAAGCTCCCCAGGTGCTGTTATGCCTATGCATGGAGGTACTCAAAGTTGACTTCTACTGGCAAAGTTCCATAGTATAGATGAGGCCTAAGATCCCTCCTGAAACAGCCCATAATTTGGGGGTAACCAAATTTCCTAACCCTTCTAACCACAAACCAAAATCTGGATGTGGCTGAGAGCTATGGGATGCAATATTTTTGAGTTGCACATGTCCCAGAGTCGATGCTTTGCACACTGCTCAAAAAAAATTTGTTGCTAAAAGTCTTTCCTCAATTAAACTGCCTGGCAGTTTCCTCTAACAAAACTAGAAAACCACTCTCTTTTATAATCTCCATATCCCTTTGATCAGCCTCACTAAATGATCAAGACCTTACTCCTAGTTAATCCACTGACTGGTTACCAGTCCTGCAGAAGCAGGTTTCAGGGTGTTTTTAGCATATCCATTGCTTTGCCTAGGAAGACCTATTCAAATGTCAATGAATCCTGATAGTCCAGTCTCTCAACCCAGACATAGTAAAGGGACAACACACTAGTTTATTGACCCATGATTCCTCACGCTTTATCAGGTCAGGTGAAAACCAATACAAAAGTCGACATTTTTACTAAAATAATGCAAACATATCCCACAATGTAGGGGTTACCATTAACCATGTAAGTAATCCCACTGAAAGCAATGGAACTACTTGTGCTTGCAATCCAATTTGTGCATTAAGGTATGTTTATGCTTCAGTGTAGAATGGAGATATCTAGGTTAACTTCTAATCCTGCTTTAAATGAGAACCAGGGTAAATTGACTCAATTTGAGCTCTGTCCTGCCACAGTTAGACTGCTTCCAGTATCTGGCAATCTTAAAGTTAGCTTGGGTATTTCTACACTACTCTGCATTGTACACGACAGCCAGCCTTTGCAGAATCAATTGCCAAATTAGCTTGCTGAAAATTTATAGTCTCCATAATGAGAATGACACCCCTAGGCCTGTCTGTCTAGGCAGGGATGTAAACAGTTGTGGAGGCTGGATCAAGAGTCTGAGTTACATGACAGGACAACCAACTACAGGCCTTGGATTGCGTGTATATGGCTGAGAAACCCAGAAACAACGTTGGCCCCAAGCAATGTTCCCTCTAAGGAGTAGTGGTCCATGAGCACGCCGCTTCAGTCCGTGAGCATGCTGCTTCGGTCCCGCCTCCCCCTTTTGGCGCAGTCCACTGGTAATTGTCCCAAAGTAAGTGTCCAGGTGGGAGTGGGCAGGGTTCGGCCACCACCCTTCTCCATGCTAACTGCTGCCCAGAGCAGCGCAGTGGAGTGCTGTGGCCCAGCCATGAGCTGGACACAGTCAATTGATAGGCAGGCACTGGGGCCGGCGTGGGACACTCCTCATGCGGGGCAGGCAGCGGCTTCTCCCCGAGGTGGGGCGAGGTGAGGTGGGGGCAGGGACGGAGATGGGGACAGGGGCTGGGGCTGGCATGGGCTCCAGGGAACTGCTCCACTCTCCCACATCACCTCAGGGAGCGAGGAGGCACATGGTGTCAGGGTTGGGGAGTGGAGCAGTTCCCCGGAGCCGACAGAGCCTCATGCGGGGCAGGCAGCGACTCCTCCCTGAGGCAAGGCAAGGCAGGGCTGGGGGCTGTGCCTGGGGCCTGGCACGGGCTCTGCCAGCTTTGGGGGACTGCTCCATGGGCTACAAGTAGTGTATATTGGCTCTAAGGTGTGTCAAAAAGCTACTGGCAAGGGAAAAATAGTCAGCTTCTACCGTGGAAGGAGATGACAGCACACACTTGAATAGATTGCGCTTGGCAGAGGTGTAAATTCTGGTTTCCTGCCATCTTTGATTAGTTAGTGTACATTTTTTGATTAGCATTGTGTACACTTCCCTTGTGGTTCCAGTATTTTTTTTCACTTCGCTTAAGGCTTAGTACAAGTCATATTAAGGTTAATGGAGAGATTCCCACTGAATTTCACGGGTAGTTGGTTTAAGGCTGGAAACTGGAAACTCTCACATAGGAAATCCTATTCACTTTAGCAGTGAGATTGATCGAGTTTGCAAGACTGGATCATTAAACTTCTACTGTGTACTCATAACAAATAATATCCTACTTTTTAGCCCAAAGATGGCTGCATTACAGAAGCAAGTGAAATGATTGTTCTGTGGAAGCTACAATTCGGTTTGCCTGGGTAGATTCTGCTATGTTAATTGGCACTCCCTGTTGGTACTGGGAGGTGCTGGTAAAAAGCTCCTTGAAGGACGAGAGCTATTGTTTAGGGTTTGACCTGAAGGCCCCTTGTCACATAAGTAGCCTCATTAATGCTGATGGGACTGTTTGCTCGTGTATGGTCTACAGGGTAGAACGCTTGGATGGAAAATGATGAAATCCTTTGTGCTGTGAGAAGCTGGACAAAGGTACAGTAGTATAATGCTGCCTATTTCATGGATTTTTTGTATGCTTTTTGGATGCAGAAGCCAAACAAAATGTCTTTGTCACCCATAAGAAACTATTTAAAATTCCTGACTTTATCCATAGTTTTACACTTGTCTAATTTCTATTAACAGAAGCTTGATTAAAAGCTTGTTTATATTTGTAATTATTTTTTATTCATACTAATTTCATCTTTATGTAATTAATCTTTAATTTGAAAGATCCTTAATAAATATATATAGCAAAAAGCAACTGTTCTGAAGTGCCTTAAGATCTTTGAAGTACAATGCACAACCTCATTATTAAACAAAGTGTGTATATAACAAACCCCTGCCTTCAACAATCCCAGCAGAAGGAACAGATTTTTAAATTATTATTATGATGCAGCAGATTGACTAACTAGAAAAACGAGCCCTCATTTAATGAACTCTTCTCTCAGTCCCATGTGGATTCGTTATGAAGATATGAGACAAGAATCCTCCAAGTCACGCTCATTTGAAGTGATGTCTCCTCATCATTTATTGACAAGACCATGACAGATCTTGCAGGGCTCCACATTTATGTCTTTAAACATTGAAGCACATGTAAACACTTTATGCACATGTGTAGCCATGGGTGGATCTAAGATTTTGAAAAGCAGGGTGCACATGGTGAGGTGCATCATCCCATATAACACAGAACATATTTTTCTCCAGGTAAAAAGAAACTAGGTGCTTTGCTAATATGCTAGGGGCCTAGGCTATATTATTCAGTTTAAGGTGGAAGCAATACCAACTATAACTTCACAGGAATTAATTAAAAACAGTTTGCCTGGTTGTGAAATAGGAGCTACCAGGAGCAGCTAAGGCAGCATGATTGCAGCAAAAAGGCAAGCTTGATTAGTGGAACATAAAGACTATTAAAAAGGTGAGGGGGTCATTAACACCGGTGGAATGAAGAGTCTTGGAGGAATCAGGTAGATTATAATGAGCCAGGAAATCAGCTGAGGCTCTCATTGCTGTCTGAACAGAGATGATGCTGCCAGTGCCAGGTAGTTGGTTTTAAACTTTGGGTGAATCAGGAATCAAAGGGGTATTGGGAGTAGAAGTGTAGACCTACTGGGTGCATCCAGACAAGTGTACACGTCCTGTCTGTGGCACCACACATGTTGCACATGCTGATGTTCCCCACACTGCTAATTTCCAGCATGGGAGGTTTTTTGACACACGGAGATTCCAGTGTCAAAAAAACCTGCACCTGAAAAAAGAGAGGCAGAGTGTGCCACCCGAAATGGAGCCTGGTTGGCCAGAGCCAGACTCCTCCCCGGGGTATGAGTCCCCAGATCTACACGCCAGATGAGAGGAGGCTGTCTCTTCCACCTGGGACTGGAGCTGGGCGCAGGCTGTACCCAGCACTGAGGAAGATTGCTGCTGCCTCCAGTCTCAGGTGGCAGTGGCAGCTTCCTCTCATCTGGCATGCAGATCCAGGGGCTCTCACCCCGGGAAGCAGTCCGGTACAGCCCCACAGCCCTCTCGGGGGTGCAAGCCCCCGGATCTATGCCCCAGATGAGAGGAGGCTGCTTCTGCCACCTGGGACCCCCAGGAAGATTGCTGCTGCTGCCGGTCCCAGTGAAACAGTGAAACAGTTTCGACAAAACAAAATGGGACAGTGCTTCAAAACTAAATAAAATGACAAAACGAAACACTGTCCCTTTGAAATAGCGAAACGGACACCAAAACAAAATGATGGTGTTTTGCAAAGCCCTACTGTCCAGGTTCCCTTCCGCTAGATCGCAGCTGCTGGAGCCCTGGGAGGTCCCCAGAACCCCAGGTAAGGCAGCCTCCCTTACCCCACCCGGGGCAACTTGCTGTGTGCCAGAACACACATGCAGGAGCATTCCCCGGGAACAACTAGCAGTGTTGTTCTTTGTCCCCGGGAAAACGCATCCACACTTGTTTGTATGCACCCACTGAGTTCTACAGAAGTGGTTCTCAGCCTTTTTTGTACTGGGACCCATTTGTAATCATTAATGACCAGTCCTTACCCAGTGCCCCTCACTCACAAGCCACTGCCCTCAACCTCCAGCCCCCCAGCGTGTGGGGCAGGGGGTGGGTGTGTTTGGTGGGGGTGCTATGGAGAATGGGGGGGCCCCCAAGCAGCCGTGGTTTCCCTCATTTTTTTCCTTTAAAGGAGAATTCATTTTTAAAGTTTGTTGATCTATTTTAAAGGAGAATCCATTTTTAAAGTTTGTTGATCCATTTTTAAAGTTTGTCTGCAACCCATATATTCTTGTGGCCCACTTTGGGTCATGACTCACAGGTTGAGAAATGCTGTTCTACAGGACTACTCAGATGTATCAAGTGGCACAGGCACAGGTACAGGCGTAGGTATTTGGAAGAAAGGGACCTTAAGGTTTGCAAAACCAAAGTTTTGCCAAAATAAATAATAATAAAAAAGACGATCAGACCAATATTTGTTAGCATTTAACCTATTTTCAATGCAACCGAACACTGTGAACTTACACAATCCTGGGGGGGAACTGAAAAAACTAGGGGGAAGCTTTGAAAGAGGGCTTGAAAGTGAAAGGAAAAAAGAGGACAAGAAACTGAAGTGAAACTAACTTGTCTTATTTTCCCCCACCCTCTCCTCTGTGGGAGCTAAGCAAGCTCCCCGGAAGTAAATGAGACTAGATCCATGCTCCGGTGCTGCGTCTATCTCACCCGGATCAGGGCATGGGAGCAGGCTGTAGAGCCAGAGCGCCCCTGGACAGAAGGTTTCAGGGCATTTCCTCTCAGTGGGAAAATAATAATAAAAAAATGTTTGGAGCATCTTTGTAGTGCCTTGTTTTAAAAGCCCCTGGCTTTGGCAGTGGGTGCATGTCCACAGGGTGGGTGGAGAGCAGGCTCCCTCTCTCCATCCTTCTTTGTGTGGGGCTCATAAAGGAGCTGGAGCATGTGGGGGCCCTTCCGCTGGCTGTGCCTCTGCTTTGGGTGCAGCTCGGGTGTGGGGAATGTGGGTGGGGTTGCGGCGAAGCCCCTGTGCTCTGGGCAGCGGGCATGTGTGTGTGTATAAGTGTATAGGTGTGTGTGTGTGTGGACTTGTGTGCCTGCTTGCACGTTGCTGTATGTGTGCATGTCTGTGTGTGTACATGTCTGTTTATCAGTGCATGTATGTGTGTGTACATGTCTGTGTATCAGTGCCATGCGCGTGTATATAGCTGTGAATTTTTACATGCGCATGTGTGCCTGTGTGTGTGCACGTCTATGTGCGTGTGCATGTCTGGGTGCATGTGTGAGTATATCTATGTATGTGTAGGTGTGTGCATGTGTGCGTGCCTGTTGGCATGTTGGTGTATGTGTACATGCATGTCTATGTGTGCATGTGTGCGCATGCATATGTGTAGGAGTGCCATATGTGTATATCTATGTAAGTGTAGATGTGTATGTATGTGTGCCTGTTTGCGTGTTGGTGTATGTGTGTATGTCTGTGTGTGCATGTGTGTGGATGTACGTGTGTACATGTCTGTATGTGCATGTGTGTACTTGTATGCATGTACATACCTGTGCATGAGTGGATAGGTGTGTATATCTGTGTAGGTGTGTATGTGTGTGCACATGCATATCTGCCTGTGTGTGCATATGTACATGCACATATGTACATTTGTGCATGGGTATGTGTGCGCATGCCTGTATAACCATGTGTATGTCTGTGTGTGTACATGTGCATGTACCTGTGTGCATGCATGTGCACATTTGCCTGTCTGTGCATGTCTGTATGAGTGCACGTGTATGTCTGCATGTGTGCATATGCATGTGTACACATGTGCATGCGTGCATGTCTGGGCACATCGGTGTATGTGTGCGTGCACATGTGTGTAGGTTCGCATGCATGCATGTGCACCTAGATGTGCGTGTCCGTGTGCACGCATCCGCATGCACGC
This sequence comes from Alligator mississippiensis, assembly GCF_030867095.1. Lineage (NCBI taxonomy): Eukaryota > Metazoa > Chordata > Crocodylia > Alligatoridae > Alligator > Alligator mississippiensis. The sequence continues at coordinate 190,521,768 of NC_081825.1, read as the reverse complement.
GGGTGCATCTAATGGCTGAGTGCATGCATGTGTGTGGACCTACGTGTGCATAGGGCTGCACCCTGTGTGCGTGTCGGTGTGCAGAGGTCCGCATGCATGCGGGTGCACCTTCGTGCCTGCAGGTGTGCCCACGCACGCCGCGTGTGCGCGTGCAGGCAGAAGCCACCTTAAGGCGGCCCGCGTGCGCGGGCTGCAGGGCGGGGAACACCCTCCTGGGTCGCGGCAAGAATGTGGGAGGCTGCAAAGTTTGGAGAGAGGCACTTCCTCCCGCCGCCCGCTGGGACACGGGCTAGGCGAGGGGGGGCGTGAGCCGGGCCGGGCTCAGCGCAGGCAGCCACTTCCTCGTGGGGGCGGACAGGGCACTGCAGCCGGCCCCCGCCTCCCGCTCGCCCGCCCCCGGCAGCACTGAGGGAAGCGAGCGCCTGCTCTCGGCTCGGCTCGGCTCGGCTCGCCCGCAGCCTGCACATCTGTCCCCGCGCGCACGGACGCACACACACACACACACACACACACACACACACACGCACACGCACACGCGCAGCTGCCCGGGCGGGGTACGCGCAGCCCTGCCATGTCTCCCGGGAAGCCGGAGTCCGGCTGAGCAGAGCCCCGCGGGATCATGGAGCAGCCCTTCTTCCCCAGCCTACTGCTGCTGCTGTTGCTGAGCCTCTCCAAGGTAAGGCGAGAGGCTGCTCTCCGCATGGCCCTGGCCTCAGCAGCCTTGCCCAGGTGCTGGTGGGGTGGTTGGGCTCCCTGGGGGCTTTCTCTCCCCTATCCTCGTGGCTGCTCCAAGCTTGTGTGGGGACCTGGTGCTGGGTGCCAGGCAAGGACAGCCCGGGCGGTGTGTGCAGGCTACAGGTACATGGCAGGGAGGGGGCGGGGGTGTTGTGCATGTGAACATGTGTGCACGCTCGGGCTGGTGAGGTGGGCGGGGGGAGTGGGGTGTTGCAGGTGCCTGCGCTCCCAAGTCGGAAGGATCTGTCTTGTTGGTGGAGGAGTGTGCTGTTGTGTAGTTTTGCCACCTGCTTGGATGGCTCCTCCTGGCCCAGGCTATGCGGGCTATATACCTAACCAGGAAGGAGGCTATGGCTGGCAGGGATGGGGACAGGGACAACCCCAGGGACTGTGGGGCTGTTTTCCTGTCCCTGGTGTGTTCACATTTCTAGGTAGAGTTTCACCAGGCAGTGCCCGTTGGCCTGTTGGACATGTTTGAGGGCCAGCGAGCACTGTCTGGTGTGCCCCCCCCCCCCCCCCCCCCCCCCCCCACACACACACACCTTGGTTCACTTGTTTTGAACCTTTAACATTCGCTCCCTGTTTCGTCCTTTAGTTGTTCCGCACAATCAGTAATGTATCTTTAGTGGCCCTTCTTGGGGGTTTCTAGTTCTACTTAACAGGCTTTGACCCCCCTTCCAAAATGGCACATCAAAAGGCCTGACTGGGATGGCACTTAGGGTGGTCCAGCTGGGCAAGTGCTCTGCTTTCTGGTGTTTATCCTCACCCTCCTTGTTGGTGAGTCACTTTTGTAGGGAGCAAGGAGGCTGGGGCTGGGGGTGTCTCCAGGGGGTCAGGTGTGCCGTAGTTACCTGGTGGACTCTAGGGATGGATGAAATAAACTTTTTCCTGGGAGGTTAACTTTTCAAAAGCGATGGCTGGGCTTGTGTTTTCTGTTTGGATTTCCTCATGGGAGTCTGGTTTGCAGAGGATGGATGCTCCAGTGCTTGTATAACAAACCCACCTCTCCTGGAGGGTTCTCAGCAATTGAGGGGCTAGAAATCTTGGCTAAAGTATATACCTTCTAGGGACATAGTAAGGAATGGGTAACTTACTGTGTCTACACATCTGTGGGAACCGTGATAGGGTTTTAAAGGATTGGAAGATGCATCCTGTTCAGAAACTACCACGTTGTTAGAGGCAAACCAGAATTTTTTCTGTCTCCAGCAGGAACACAGGGGCTTGATTTTTTTTCATTTACTTTACTTTAAACAAGTGTTATGCTTGTTGGTTTCAGAGGACTTTCTGCTCTGTTAGGATGAGCGTAAATCCAGCATAACATTTCTGTTTCCAGCTGTAGGGCGCTGACTGCTTCATGCTCTCAAAGCTATGCGGTGCAGGTATTTTCTTTCTTAGCAAACCCATATTTCTTTCAAAAAAAGTGGTAGTGACTGTTTATGGCCTACATTTGTGAAAGGAAAGGACAGTTCTAGTACCCCCTTGGTTTCTGGAATATGCCCTAGTAGTGGTGTTGCTGGTTAATTAGTTACAAATACTTTGTGATCGGTATCAAATTGTACTTCCCTGTTGTCAGACATGCAGATCATTAGCTGGGTTATCTGCTTTATAAGAAGTAAGGAGTTCTTATAGAAAAAGCCTACTTAATGGGGAACAAACAAATTTGGCAGGGTAAAATAGACGACCCCTAAACAGCAACATTTTATTTGGGTATCTCTCCAAATCCCTTGCAGTAACTGCCTCCATATTTGTCACAAAACAGCCTTCTGAAAGTATCTCACTTCCATCTGACTACGAAACCTTCAGCATATCAACAGGACAGCATTTAAGGAGAAACCTTTCACCCTTTCCTTTAATTAGAATTATTACTTAGCAGTATTCAAATGCCTGCATTTTATAACCATTGGAAATTCTTATGGATTAGCTAGGTTTTTGCTTTGTGGAAAAATTATTGAGGTGAGAGTAGCTACTACAGGAACGTGACCTTTCTTTGGCAAGAGGCCAAGATACTCATTTATCTCTCTTACTGGCAATTCCTCTGACAAATGTACTTGTTTTAGTTGCGTCGTACAGCTATACCAACAGTTAAGGAGTATGAGTTACTGACATTCCAGAGATCCACTGGACAGTAGCCTTTCATTATCTTATGCTGATGCCTCTTTGTAATTATGAATGATGTTTGTTGCAAAACCTTTGTAGCATTTTTCTTTTGCATTTCATTCAGGATTTTCCATACCTCATTGAAGGTCCTCAATTTCTTCTGTTCTTGTACAAAAAATAAAAAATAAATCCAGGCTTCTGTTGGGACAAAAATCTTTTTGACTAAGGGCTAAGAATAATTTAGTGATGAGGTTCAAGTGTATTTCTCTTTAGATATAAATACTCATAAATTTGGGGGAAGCTTGGCTTGGGCCTCGGTTGTCGTAGGCTGCAACCCTGCAGCTTGATCTGTGCAGTCAGACTCTGTGCTCTGTAACTTTACCTCTGCGAAGAAGATCGATTTATATGTGGGGAGATCCATTTGCAGAAGGGCCCACTGATTTCGGTGGGGTGAAGTAGATGGGGCACCGTGTTGGCACAGAAGTCTGCTTATACTAATCGGTTGGCAGGGTCTGGATCTTAGTTTGTTTCCAATATTTTCAATTTTTTCTTGGGTCACAAATATCTTCCCGATTGTATTCAGTTATACCTTCTGCTTTTCTTTCTTTCTTTGGTCATGTCTGTATTATGTGCTGTGGGCCAAGCAGGAGAGTAAATTAGGCCATGTAGAGTTCTGTGGTTGCTGTGGATAGATTGCTTTTGCCATGTTTCTGTTTGCTGCATCATGATGTTAACTGTTGAGGCTATTGAAGTTTGGAGTGATATTTTTCATAACTTGTGAGTTATTTTTCACATGTCTCTGATTTATGAAGATCTGTCCTAGAAGGTCATATTCATAACAATTCCTCAGTCCTCATGTCAGAAGTGCTAGTTCCTCTCAGAGACAGGAGAACAAGCCAATGAAGTTCTTGTTGGAATAGGATTTAAAAGTATATTAGAAACCACCCTGGCTGAGCCCTGCAAACCCTTGCTCACACAAGTTATTCTAATCTGTTGATTTTAATGGGGTCAATTGTGTGAGTACAGGTAGTAAGTTCTACAGGATCTTGTGTGAGTATAGCTGTATTATCTGAAATGAAGATGTTTGGGTACAAGTATAACTAAGAGCGGCCTCATAAATTATGTTCTTTTTTTTTTTGTTCCAGGCAGCATTAATCCAATCTTGCCATGTAAGAATAAGAGTTTTGTATAACGTGACATGGCTCTGGTCTGTCTTGCTGGAGGATCATTATGTAGATAGGAAAAGGAAAAGAAAGTAAACGTTAATAAACGATTGTTCTTGTGCATGAAGGCAGTGGTTAAAGAGCTGTTATGAAAGTTGCTTTTTTACCATAAATGCTATCTGCTGCTGTGGTCTGTGCATGCTATTTTTGTGGATTTGTGGTGGTGTTTATGATCTAAGATAAGCGTCTAGATTTTTAGTTAAAATTCGTAAGTAGTTGAGGTTGGAAGCAATTTTTGAACTTGCCCTGTTATTATAAATAACATAGTTTTATGGGGGTTCATACTTTTAAAATTACACTAAAAAGTTTAAATTAGGAGCTGGACAGCATGTGCCCAGTGTGATTCATAAGCTGTTTAGATCATATGTACAGATGTTTGTACAGGGGCAGATCCCAGGGGGTGCAGCAGTGTGGATGCATGTCCCTTTCAGTCAATGCTGTTGAAGGAGCAGAAGCTGGGGACATTTTTTTTAAATAAGTCCCTGAAGCAAGTGGGAATCCCCCCCATCTTCCATATTGCTTAGTGATGCATCCGGTCTACTCCTCACCCACTGCTGCTACTGTCTCTGACTGCCCTGGGGGTTAGTGGCAGCACTGCAGGGTCACTCCTGCCTGTTCCACCTGGACTCTAAATGCAGCTCAGCTGTAGACAGTGAGGCTGCAGCATGTAGGTCCCTGCCTGGTCCCTGGGAGCAGGCACAGGACAGTGGTGTGCCTAGGGCAAGGCGACTGGAGGTGGGGACGCAGGCAAGAGGAAAAAATGTCTTTGTGATCATGGCAGCAACAGCAGCAAGCAAAAGTCACACCAGATGCCTAACTGCATTTTTACACTGGTAGTGGTTGGGCAGGAAACCACCACCATTGTCCCTGCTGTCTCTGGCTGAGCCTAGCTGCATGTGCAGCCCATAGTGCCCCCTCCCTGTCCCCTCACCCCCCTGCCCTGGGTCAGCTGGGGTTAGCAGCAGTGGTGGGTGGGTGAGGGAAGGATGTATGAGCATGGAAGGGAAAGGATGGGGAGGGAAGATTCTTACCTGCTTGAGGGACTTAAAAATCCCTGCTACTGCTAATTCTGGGTGTTTTGTCTGTGCTGGTGGGGGGGCATTGAGGCTGGGAGTGGGGGGTGCAGCCAACCTTGCAGAACAGGGTACTGCTCCTAGGCCCCCCTTTCCAAAAACCTGGATCCACCAGTGTGTTTGCATTAGCCATGAGGTATGTAATGATCCTTTATAGTGAATATACTAGCCTGATTCTTTAGATGTTCCATGAACAGAAATCCCATTAAGGACTTTGTCTGTTGTATGAATAGATTGGATATAGGGTTCTGACTTAAATTGTTTTGAGTTTCTAACTGAAGGATTTGAATGAGGCTTCATACTAGAAATTTGGGCTTGCCATATGGAATCATGAAATGGTTGCAATTAACGCTTGGTATAAAAAAATAGCCATTGTTGCTTATCATCATCTATTCTTGTTCGCAGATTTCAGTTTTAAATTGGTTTTGTTCTAAATAAAGTGACATAACAGTTTAAAAATAAAAGCTGTTTAACAAAGAAATATAACTTTATATTATACTAGTGTCCAAGGTGAGGTTTATTTAGAAGTATAAAAATGTGAAAAATAGAAGTTTTTCAGGTCACCATAGCTATTCTGTTTTGTTGGGGTTTGCGGTGGGGGGCAGGGTAAACTTGTCCATCTGAAAGTCTGATACACTCTGGCTGCTTTGCCACTCCATCCAGGAAGAACACAGACCATCTGCAGATGCTTCCTCAGCCTGACGAAGAGTGTGTGTGGCCAAAGGCTTGCAAAGAAGAATTTTTCCAACTGTCTGAGTTGGTCTAATACAAGATACCGGATTTACCCTAAGAACCTTGCCTGCCTACAGTCCACTCTTAACACACTTTTTATTAAGCACAAGTAACACAGATCTTTGGAACTAAACAAGCTCACACCTGAGTTTTATGTTTGAGTAACCTGTTGCTGTAAACTCGTTTAAAAAAAGTTTGGGAAACAATTTATTATACTGCCAACCAAAACATGTGTCTGGGATTATCTAGCAATGGCCACATACAATGTTCTCTTAACTACGTATTCTGCATGTGTATGCTGGATGTCCTGAAGGGTTCCCACAGTTAGAAGCTGATCTCTGTGCTTGCTGTGTATCCAATAGTGTGCACATTTGAGATCAGAATTGGGGCTCATAGTAGAAATACTGTCTGTGCAAACAGCACTGCTATTAATAGTACTTCCTCAACTAAGCTTGGTACATGCAAGCCATTGTTGAGAATTTTCATGTCATGTAAATTTTTTGGTTGGAGTTGCTAAATATGTGCGGGAAAGAGAGGGAGAGAGAATGCTAGTACGTAAAATCTTGTTTGTTTTTTTGTTCTTCACGTAGGGCTTTTTTATTAATCCATATCATTTTAATTTGTGCACTTCCTCTTCCTACTCAAATTACAGTGTATGAAGGGTGAGCAGTTCTGCAAGTGCTATAGGATGAAAATTAGAAATGAAGGATTTGATTCTAGTAATGTTTAAAATGCACCATCAGGTTTTTTTCTTTTCCTTTAAAACCCCATGTTTCCCAATATAATTGGGGAAAAGGCTGTTTAAAATCAATGCTTTCAAAATTATAGTTTGAGGAGAGCTGACTGGTCATATGATGCTGGCTCTTTTCCTTGGTGTCCAGGTTCCTAAATGGAAGTATGAGCCTGGGCATCTCTAAAGGTAGCTGGAAATGAAGAGGAGCCAGCTCAGCTGCTTCGTCTAGGGACGGGTCATTTCTATATAAAAAGAGGGGAGTAAATGGGAGTCTCACTCAAGGACTGAAGCTGTCAGTTGGAGAGGGCTGCAGAAGAGAAGGGTTTAGGCAGAAAAATCAGGCGGTTGTGCAGCCTGCCCACAGGAAAGAAGAGCCAAGCTTTTGGAAAGGATTGTACATGGAGGGGTTGAGGAAGGGGGGGGAGTATGAGCAAACATCTGGGAAGTGTGTGCAAATGGAGAAGAACAGAACAGATGTGTCTGTCTGTCAGTTGCATTAATCTTGAAGTCTGTATCAAGATTGCTTCCTAAACATATATGGGCTGACTATTTCCAAAACTGTACGTATACCTGAACATGCCCCTGCATTAATCTTAAAGGGAGGGAAGGAATCCAAAATTAAGTGGGAAATAGTAATTTTTTTAATCCAGTGAATACTGGACAAATACAAGTGACCAGATCAGAGCTATACTGATTAAACACATGACTTAGTTCAGTTGCATTAAAGTATGTTTATGGCCTGAGGTAATATAAGCAGTAGGGCTGTGTGAAGCTTTGGTTCCTGATTCAGTTCGGCAGAGATTTGGCCCGATTCTGTGGCCTAATATCTGAATCCAAATTGAATCAAAAGACCCTTTAATCCCTCTGAATTGAATCGGAACCCTCCAAATCGATTTGGAAAGATTTGGTGATTCAGACGCAGACACAGCTTTAAATATTTTTTCTGTGTACTTATAGGTACCAGGTGGCTTGTGAATGCTGTAATGCTGGGGTGCATGGAGTGTCCCACAGGAGTGTGGTGAGGTCCCTAGCGCACTTGGAAGCAGACCTGGAAGTGGACCAGAAGCACTTCTGGTCCACTTCCGGGTCTCCTGGGGAGCGCGCAGGGGGCCCCCCCATGTGACCCCAGCTCAGTGACTAGTGCCTCCTGGGTCTGGAGGGGGCACTCGGGGGTCCTTCTGCAGCTGATTGCCAAGATGGGAGGGCTCGGGGAGGGGGGGAGGTGCTCCCCGTGCACTCCCCAGCAGACCCAGAAGTGGACCGGAAGTACCTCCGGTCTATTTCCGGGTTCGCTGCCAAGCATGTGGAGCGCCCCCCGTACTCCTGTGGGATGCTCCATCCGCCCTAGCATCACAACATTCACAAGCTGTGCTGGTACCTTGAGGTACGTAGAAAAAACTTTTAAAGCTGTGTCTATGCCCGAATCACTGATTCTCCAAATCTGCATCGGATCTTCAGATTTGGATTCAGCTGAATCGAAGCAGGGACAGCGATCTGAATCAACGAATCAAATCACTGTCCCTGATTCGGGCCGAATCTGAATCGAATAGGGCCCGCTTTGCACACCCCTAACAAGCAGCGCTATACAACCTAAGATGCATCTTTCCAAAAAGATATGCCTGGTCCTGGAAGTGTTTGCATGTCGTTGGAAATAGCATGAACATTTACCTTGTGTCACATAGTAATTGTTATGAAGAGCCATCCTTCCATTGATCCATTCATTGTCACTTAGCTGAGTTATGCCAGAAAGTACAGAATGCAGGTGTTTTTACCTATGAATAGTTTAACAGAAAAAAGGAAACTCATTCATGGTGGTGGATTGGATTGGTGGATTGGAACTGATTCATGTGTACATTTTTGTAGCAGCAGGTGTGCACGTAGGGCTCCGATTGCATTGTCTAGTAGGTAGGTGAATGGTGCACAGTGTCCAGAGCTGGGGCCAGCATAGGATAGAATCCAGCACAATGTAGAGCTGGGGCCAGAGGGGTCCCTCAGACTCCCTTTGGTTTGAGGGGTATGTAACAAGAGAAATGTGGCTCAAACCTGATTAATGAGTTCCCCTTTTGGAGGGGGGGAAAAAAGGGTCTACCAGATGGGATGCCTTGCAGCTTTCCATACCAACATCAAATAATCATTGGTATTTTTATCCGTGCTTATTCTGTATTGGGTGTTATGTTTTACTTCCATCTTTCACTTGTTTGGATCCCCTCTAACCTTTTATCATCCAAAGCTATATAAAAACTAAAACAATTTGAAAAATGTAAGTGATCCTTAATTGTTTCCTAATACATGTAAGTCTGTGCACAGAGGATGTATGGCACTATTTTAGGCCTTTAAAGAAACTACTGTTTTTTTGGTTTAGCCACTTGAACGATTTTAATGGTTTTTTGGTTGATTGGTTTGGTTTTGTGGTGTGTAGGGGAATGTCATACACATAAAAATAATAATGTTCTTTAGAGGTGCACCGATACATCAGTCCGTCTAATATTGGTACCAATAAAAAGAAAATTGACATTATCAGTAATTGGCTTTTAATGGCTGATAGTGTCGCTGATTAAATGCTCTGTGCATGTGTGTGTATGCGTGCACAGCCGCAGCATACACATGGCCAGGAGTGTAGCCTGGCAACTTGGAGAGTAGTGTCTAGCTGGTAAGTTTGTTGGGAGGAAGGGGCAGGGTGGGGGGGAGGGAAGGGTTGTCAGGGGGCAGATAGAGGCCCCTGTGGTGAGGTGGGGAGTGAGGCTGGGACAGGCGCTTCACAGCCAGGGTAGCATGGGGTGTGCAACGGAGCCACAGCTCATGCACAGGGGGCACGCATCCCGGGAGAGGCATAAGGGGCATGTACCCCCTGGATCTGTGGATGGGGCAAAAGCGGTCTGCCCTCTGTGGACTCAGAGCTAGAGGCTACTCTGGGCTCTTCCCAATGCAGGGGCTAGGACTGGGCTGTGGTCAGGGTGGGTGGTAGTGGTGCTGGGAGGGGGAGAAAGGGGGTGCTACGACAAATTTTGCCATAGCCTTGTTCGCCACTGCTACCCCAGTGCCATGGCTACCCGCCTCAAGTGGAGCCTGGGCCCAGCCCTCTCTGGAAAGATCCTGGTGCAGCCTCTGGCCGCGAGTACGCAGTGGGTAGCCCACCGTTGCCCTGTGCACAGATCTGGGGACCACATGCTCCCCGTTTATCTTTTCTGGGGGGTGTACGCAGCAGCAGGAGATGCCCCCACACCCCCTGGACAACCGTGGTTCCATCCTGTGCCCTGCCTCACCCTGGCTTTGCAGTGCTGGCTCCTGCCCCAACCCCACTTTCTCTGTCACTGTGGGGGCCTTGGTCTGCCTCCCTCATGCCCCTTCATCCCAACAGACTTACTGGCCAGATGCTGCTCTGCAAGCTGCTGGGCTGCATATTGGTAATAGGATTGGTAGCGGCGAATATGGCTGGTTAATAATCGGCTGTCAGTATCGACCCAAAAAATCTTGATCGGTGCACCCCCAATGTTCTTTTGTATCTTATTGGCCAGAGGTTCACTTATATAAAGTGTAAAGAGAAAAGGGAATGCCTTTTTTGGTTATCCCACCGCAATTGTTGCATTTCTGATATTGAGGCTAAAGCTAAACTAGCAAGGAAAGACTTGAACATACAGTTTTGAGCTGTATTATGAATTCACTTTGCTGTGTCCCTGTAAGCAGATCTGGTATGTCCATGTCACCCTGTCAAGGGCTTTTCCATGTTCAGGAAGAGGGCAGAAGAGCCAAGAGAGATGTGCATGTGTTATGGAAGAATGTTGTAGCGAGAAACTTTCTCTTCAGTTGTGACCCAGGTGAAGAGTGGTACCAAATGACTAGCAATTTCCCTGGTGAGAATTTTATAGTGTGCCTCTAAAATGCAGATGGCTGTGTTTCAAGATAGTCTCAAATTAGCTTCTCCTTTCTTTTTGCACTATTATAGTAGCTGCGATCTGCCAGCTTGAAGAAAGCCATGTTGAAGCTGGCCTTATAGGATGTGCTGTCTTTTGGGGTTCAGTGCAAGGCAATGGTTGGAGAAATGGAACCCAGTCTTCACACATTGGAGACTCTGGTTCTGCATCTTTTAAGGAGCTTAATGGCATGTTCTGATGCTTCTACTTTGAGTGGTTTTATGATATGTGATCATTTGTGTGTAATAACAGGAGTCATTCTTACATTTGTTAGTTAATACGGTAGCTTGATAAGACTAAGGATCCCTTCTGCCTAGGTAAAGATTCCTGGGGAGGACTGTGGTGTTATTGCTATTGCTATATGTGTTGATGAAATTATTTTGAAGTGGAGGATGTTTTTTGAGAGGTATGACAGCAACTTGACTTCTATTTTGTGATCATGATACTTTTTACGTAGAGTTTACAAGTTGAAGCCTTCATTTACTCATTTTTTAATTTAATTTCTGTTTGCTTCTAGGGATTTTAATACCTCTTTTTTATGTGTGTGTTTCTAAATGCAGTCTTTTGAGACCTCTCTTTCTGACGATTGCTTATTCCCTTTAGAAACAAAGGAGCAGATGCTATTTCCCCTTCAAGTGCCTAAGTGACACTTATGTAGCCACGTAATTGCAGTTTTTGGCACTTGTGTACATTTTAGCATTCAGTGTAGCTTTGCTCACTCTCTGCTTCCCTCCTTCGCGTGCTCTTTCGGCCGCACTATGGCCGCATAGCCATCTGCAGGGGAAGAGAATCACTGTGTAGGCGTGTAGCTCCAGACAAGTCCCAAAACTTTAATTGCAGCAAAAATGTGACTAGCAGATAGGAAGGGAGAAGCCAGGATGTGGAAGGCTAGGTGGAGGAGAGCTATCCCATCTTTTAGCTCATTAACGTAGAAGTTAGGGCATTTGCCCAGAGAGCATGAGTCCCAGGTTCTAGACCCCCCCTCAGAAGGGCTTGCAGCTCTCTCTCCTGCTTCCTAGCAGAGTGTTGTAACAGTCACACCACAGGCTAGGCATTGTTCCAGGCCTTCTCCATGCCCAGCACTGAAGTTGGCTTGCTAGGCAACAAAGGAGGGAAGATGCGTAGTGCTAGGAGGAGCACAAACAAGGTGGAGGGTTTCTCAGCAAGATGAGTGCTGCCCTGAAAGGGTGGGGGTCTCTGTGTTCTATCTGGGGCCCATGCTGGAGCAAAAACTAGCCCAGTGTTGTTTATCCATTTTATCCAGTGACCATAAATTGCAGGGTGTGCTGGGCTAGCTTCAAGGGAAGGGCTGGAGAGCACACTGGCCAGATGAGAGAACTTGGAACGTAGCTCTCCTACTCTTTGGGCAAGTGCGCTAACCATTAGACTGATTGGCTAAAAGAGGGAAAGCACTCTTCCTCCTCCTCCTCTTATTTTACTTTTAGCAAGTACATGCTCAGGGTGACCTTATTTTGCTCCAGGTGGAAATAGAATTCCAAGTGATGTAATTGCCCAGAATTGCAGTTATCTGGGTGTGTGAAGGATAAATCAGATTTAGCCCTAAGTGAGGGACCCTCCAGCAATGGGCAAAAACTGGCCTGGCTGGAATGGAGGGAAGGAAAGGCTGGTGGGTGGAGGGAGTGTGTGGAATGACCAGTATGGAAGAGCTCTGGATGAGTGATGTAGCAATGGCTGGCCAGGGCCAGGGTGTTGATGTACCCCTATACATCTTGATGTACAGCTACACTTACAAAAGCAACAAGTGATCATCTATAGCAGGGCTTCCTAAACTGTGATCCACATATCCCTGGGGATACGCAAGGTATCTCTAGTGGGTACGTGGGAGAAATTGTGTAATGGCGGATTTAATTTTAATTGTAGTAAAAACTGGCATTTAAGGGGTTAAAATATAAAACACATACTGGTAGGGGTACACGGGCAGCTGGTAAATCTGGAAGGGGGTATGCAATAAGAAAAAGTTTGGGAACCTCTAATCTATAGGAAGCTGCAAGGAATGTTTGACATGTTGTGCCATTGCCTACGCATAAGAGATTCCTTAAACTACTGCACCTAATAAGTATTTTGTGGGTGTAATTTTAATAGAAATCAAGTTGTGGGTTGCTTTTGTTTTTTTATTGTTGTTCTGTGCTGCGATGCCTCCCTCTGGTTAGTTTCTGCAAGATCAATATGGCTTTGCTTTGGAACATTGCGTGACATTTTGTAATATATTTGATCACAAATAAATTACAAAATGATGATCCACTCATGATATGGACTAACCAGAAAGTGCCACAGAGTTTAGGGCTTGGCACAGCCATCTTCTCTTGTAATGGGAGGTTAGTGATGGCTTGGCTCAAGAATGATGGTTTGTGGGTAACCACTTGAAGTCAAAGTAACAAGATTTGCAGCTGCTCCCTTCTGATAAGAAAGCAGCAAGCTGGTTCAGGGAGCAGGGCTGCTCTTCCTTGCTTAGATTCTCTATGTAAATGGAAAGTGAAGGTAAGGGTGGTCAGGAATGGCTCTAGAGCTATAAGTAATTGGAATAACCTCCTAATGAAAACAGAGGATGTGCCCTATTACCTGTAACATTTAAAACTAGAGTGACAATGTGTTTCAGAGTAGAAAGGGGAACTGTTAGGCATTAAGGGCATTTATACACATACATTAGTCTGCTCCGATGTGCCAGATCATCGGTGCGTTGGAGAAAACTCAGTTAATTGAGTCTGCTCTGCATGCAAGCTGACGCACCCAGCGCTGCGTCGCATACATTTGCATAAACAGTGAAATGTACATCAATGCTGAGAAAATGGTAGCGGTGCGCTTTTGAACTAAAACACCTTTGATATGTTTTAGTTCAAAAGTGCACTGCCACCATTTTCTCAGTGCTGACGCCCGTTTCACCATTTATACAAATGCATGCACCACAGCGCCAGGTGCTTTTTAAAGCGCCCAGTGCTGTGGGGCAAACACGTACAAATAAGAGCAAGTGGGGCTAGTTGAATGTATGTCTCTGCAACTAAATAATTTATAATAATAATTATAATTATTAACTAAATAATAATTTGTGTTAATACTTTTTCTGCCTGCTGTATTCTCAGGTACATGTGAATGAAGCTCATGATGTTAATAGTTTTGTTGTAGCAGAAGAAATAGCAGTTCTCCAGGATTGTCGAGAGAGACTGACTGAACTGTCCAGTGATTGTTACATTATTAGTGATACTTGGGTTTTAAAACTCATCTTAATATTAAATGGTAGAGTTATTCTGAAAGCTAACATTCAAATACAATCTCCTCACTTGACATCAGATTTCCAAATGTTTAACTATATTGTATTCATGTAAAGGCTTAGCAGGAGTTAAATGCTTGTGGGTTTTTTTTCCTTCCTATGATTACCCTTGTTTGCTTTCTTTGGTTCTGCAGGAACCTTATAGACTTATAAAATGATTCAGAACTGGGAAGGCAGTGAAATAGCTGAACTTCATTAAATCCTCAAGGACCTTTTAGATCTTCACTTTGTTTGTTTGACTTTTTTCCAGTGAAAACAGATACAGGAATTCTAATGTCTTCCTGACACTGGTGAGCGTACACCACTCTTAGAATTTCCTTTCAAATGCTGTTGTGATTTTTATAGAAGAGGCGCTTGTGTTTTCAATGCCTCTTTGTAAAATGCACACTCTTAGTCGTATAGTATTTTGCTTGTCCCTAGGTAGGAATAGCAGTTTATTTCTGTTTATTGTCATTCAGTTTACATGCACAGTTTTAACTAAAAGGACTTACTGCCAATAACAATGAATTGTTTCCATTTGTAATTCTGACAGAATTCTTAAAGCTCTGTCTGGTTAATTCTGAAATGATCAGAATGTTAACATCCTGGATTGTTATCTGTTTCTTAAAGAGAGAAACTTATTTTCAAACATACATATACCAGAATGTACATATATGCTAGAGACAAGGATTTGTGGTGGTATGTTATATTGGACCAAATGCATGGTTGGGATAAAGTTGAAACAAGTTTTCAAATGCAAGGCATTCTTCATCAGGTCTGAGGATGTATATATAGTCCAGTGGTTTTCAACCTTTTTTTAATTTGCGGACCTCTTCGGAAATTTCAAATGGAGGTGTGGAGCCCTTTGAATTATAAGTGCAGGTATTCACATACTTTTGATTGATTATAGTCCTCTTTCACAGACCCCTTAGATGTAGCCTGTGGATTGCAAAGGGGTTGAAAAGTCCTGATATAGTTATTTTTCTTCTGCCCTTGGGGACAAAACTTTCAGTGTGACATTCTATGTGTTAATTGTTGAGTTTGACTTTAATAAGGTTTGCACAAATGGCTGCAATGTACTGAAATGCCTCCCAAGCGTCTTAATAAGGATTTATGTTTAGCAAAACTTTTTACAGCTCTGTTTACAAAAAAAAAAAAAAAAAAAAAAAGGGGGACCTGGACAATTAAGTTCTCTGGTTCAGTTTGCATTACTGAGACGGGAGGGAGAAGAATTCACCTATACAGCCCAGTTCTCAGCACCTGTGCTTGAGAGAGAAGCAAACAGAGCTGAGGTCAGACTCGGGTCTTTTAACTGGATTGCTGGGATTTTAAAGACCAGGCACAGGTCTTGTAGTAACATAGAAACCATATAGAGAAAGTCCATGAGAAATAACTGCTAGGTCTGAAAAGGCTGAAAAAAATTGTTAACATTCTGATTTGAGGTAAATGGACAGTGTTACAGTCTGTAGGACAGAAAATCTGAATTAGATGCCTCCTTGCAACATACTGAAACCTTTTGGGAAACATCTTAGTAGTTAGAGCCATGTGAAATTTGTTGTAGAAAGTGTTTGGATTGTTGAAGGGTAGTGGTCATGGTGTGTTACCCAGCTTAGGGAGTAGTCAACTTTTGTTAACATTTTCAAATGTTTCTTTCACTTCAGTGCATTAAAGGGAAGAGTGCCTCCATGTTAACAGCACCTCTCTTTCTCTCCATCTATGTTGTGCTAGAGGTGGGTGACCCAAACCATAAGTCACTTTGAACACCGTAATTTTTGTATGTTGTGAGCAATCTTTCTCCCTCTCTGAGCGTTGTTTTTACTGTTCTTGAGAGCTTGGAGAAGTTCTCACATCCTCTAGAAAAGGCTGCCTTATAATTCTACCTTCAGCTTTGACTGCATTCTGAAAAAAACAGCTTTTTTTCCTCCCAAAATACCTTAAGGCTGTTCCATTACAAGTGGCTGCCTTCCACTGTAGTATTCAGACTTGCCATCTGAAGAACAAAGTATTGTCCTTTGTAGTAGCTTTGTGCATTACTACAAGGCTGCAGGGCAAACACCTATTTCTAGTGTCTCAAATGGGGAATTTTGTGATCGACTTTAGAGAGACCAGGATTAAGTTTTTCATTAAAAAAAACAACCTTAAAGGTATTGACTTTTTATTGCAGGGCTGTTGGATCATGGTTGTAGCTGAGTTGGTCTAAAGACATAGGCAGATAAGGTTCTGTGGGTAGATGTGGTATCTTTTAAATTAGACCAACTAAATAGTTGGAAAAAAGTTCTTTGCAAGCTTTTGGGCACAAACACACTTCTTCAGGCATTGGGAGACTGTGTTTTCACTTCATAAATCTACTGGATATGAATAATCATGGACTTGATATATTGGGTATCCAGGTTGTAGCTGTATTGGTCTAGAGGTGAAAGGAATCAGAACTTGTGGTAGAGGTGATATCTTTTATTAGATCAACTAGATTTTTGCAAAAAAAAAAAAAAAAATCTTTATCTGCAAGCTTTCAGGTAACAGGCGCCCTTCTTTAGGTATAGGAGAAAAGATTGGATTTATAGACATTGGATTTATGACGCATTACAACCTGCCTGGTATCTGACAGACCAGGTAACCTGCCTTTAGTTGAACACTTGCATTCCTTCACACTTTCTTCTCTTCCCTCCCACCTCCTATCTCTACCCTTTGTCTTTCAAACTTCCACTCATTTGCATCTTCACAGACTTCTTGTTTACTTTAGCTTCTTTGCTACCTTGGAAAACTCATAACAGCAGCAGAGTCTCCCAATGCCTGAAGAAGGGTGCTTGTGCCCAAAAGATTGCAAATAACTTTTTTCCAGCTATTTTGTTGGTCTAAAAAAAGATATCACATACATCTACTCAAAGAACATTGCTGACCTTTTTAATTAAACTATATGTATATGGTGGATGTAAACTTTTTGCCTTCTTTACAAATTAAAACTACCCCAAAATACCTCTTTTCTAGTATAGGGTACGATACACTTGCACCAATGTGAGACTATGTATGATTAGCCAGAAGCACATATTTCCATGCTGATGTGGTAACTTCCCAGCACTACAATACAGTATGTAGTTTAACTGGTATTTACCTATTGTCTTTGAATCAGTCATCATACTTTACATGCATCTTTAGAACCAGGAAATAGTTCAATATGAGAAATGCATAGTAAACAGAAGGCCAGCACTGATAAGTATGCATTGTCTTTGAGTACAGTAGCATTATAATTGGTGTTCTGCCCTCCCCAATCAGTGATCCTAATCTGTCTACTGGTAAAAGGAAAAAAATCCCTTTACAAATCAATAAACTGATAAACCTAATCTGCACAGTGAAAATAAAACAGTTTTCTAAATTTGCAAAGGGTTGATCTGGTCACAAATGTTTGTGAGGCTGGCAAAGTAACCCTTATTCTGCCCAAGTGTGCATATAGCCTGCTTGCCTTGCTACTGTAAGGCTAGGGGTAATTTACTATCAGAAAGCATCCTTTAAAGTATGTACAAACTAGATACTCTCTCCAGGATATGCATCTCAACTGAGTAATTAACATTTTGTGTATGAACAGTCTAAATCGTGATTTTTGGCCAAGTCTGAAGACATTTACTTTAGAGGTGCACTGATACATTGGTCTATATAGTATCAACACCAATAAAAGGAAAATTGACATTATCGGCAATCAGCTTTTTTTTTTTACTAATGTGGCCAATCATGTTGCTGATAAATGCTGTGTGCATGTGCACAGCCACAGCATGAACATGGCCAGCCTGGCAGCTTGGAGAGCAGCATCTGGCTGGTAAATCTGTTGGGGGTGAAGGGGCGGAGGGGAGGGGTGTGCTAGGGGCAGATTGAGGCCCCTGAAGTGAGGAAGGGAGTGGGTGGTGGTGGTGCTGGGAGGGGGGGACTGTGGTGTGGCCACAGTGAATTCTGGGATGGCCACAGTCCACCCCGGAGCCTCCCCTCCCAGTGCCACTGCTGCCTGCCCTGAGTGCACCCCTGGCCTGTCTCCCCCACTGGAAAGAGCCCAGCACCACCCCCAACCCAGCCCACAGTGGCAGCCTTCCCTTGCCCCATGCACAGATCTGGGGCTCACATGGCCCCTATGCCTGCCCCACAGGTGCGTGCAGCAGCGAGAGTTGCCCTCCCCATACTCCCTGGGCAAGTTGGTTAGGGCTCAGTCCTGCTCCCTGCCCTGCCCAGCCCCAGCCCTACTCCCTCTTTCACTGTGGGGGCCTCAATCTTCCCCTCCCCCCACCCCTTTTCCCCCAACAGACTTACTGACCAGATGCTGCTCCCCAAGCTGCTGGGCTGCATATTAGGAATTGGCTTGGTATTGGCACTGGTATGGCTCATTAATAATTGTCCATCGGTATTGGCTCAAAAAATCTTTATTGGTGCCCCCCTAATTTACATTGACACATCAAATTATATCAACCTGGTGTTTTCCTAGAGTTCTTTTTGCTACTGTTGGATTATGCTTCTGATGACAAGCAGAAGCACTGATGTATGCCAAAGATTTATTGCTACACAGTCCTGATCCTTTCTTTTCTCCTTCACTACCACTTCCACCTTGTTACCATTCCTGCTCTTGTGAATGCAAGTGAAGAGATTTCAATGTGGAATAAAAAATAGGAAAGAAGGGAGGTGAGATGTACAGGTTACCATTTTTAGGTACTGCTATGAATTCTGCTTGTTCTTTTTGCCTTTAGGATTTAAGATTATCAACTGAGACGACCTCTGAAATATCTGTTAACCAGATGCTTTCTTCTAGGCCCCTAGCAGATGTTACATTTAAGACGTGATTAATCAGTTAATCATCTTAAGTAGTAACCCAGCCACATATGCAATTAACAGGAAAATAAAACAAGGAATACACCATAAAGTGATTCCATAAAATACATGTAATAAACAATTTTGTGACTGGTTCTCTCATGGGTGACTGGTGCCTCCTGAGTCAGTGGAGGTACTTGCCCTCCCCTCCCCCCACAATGGCCAGTCAGCAACTGTGAGGGGGGAGGGGGTATCCCGCTGCAGCCAATTGTGCCAACCAGGGGCAGGGAGCGGGGATCTCCCCGTGGCCAATTGCGCCGACCCAGAAGTGCCAGTGGCAATTCTCCTGGCACCCACTGCCCGGCTGGCACTCCAAGGGGGGGCATGAGCACTCCCACTTGCCCCCCTGCCTGTTGCCTAAGCAGGGAACGCTAGCTGTCAGTGGGTGCACCAACACTCTCAGGGGGTGCATGTGTACCCCTACGTGTCGCCATTGGGTTCTCAGCATGCCTTAAATTGCATGTGTGACCAGGCTGGTTGGGGTTTCCAGCCTCAGGAGTGCATGGAAGCCTTTGACTCCCATGCGCTTCCAAGGCTGGGTGTGCTGATCAGCTGCCACTCCCAGTTGTGGGGGAGCAGTAAAGTCCTTGAGGCTGGGAGTGCAGTTCGTGTGCCTTGGACTGTAAGAGTACAGGGGTGATCTATGCTCCTAGGCTCTGAGGCGCAAGAGATCCCTTGACTCCATCTGTGATCTGTTGTGACCTGTTGTTCCCAACCTCTGGGGTGCAGCAGAGTAAAGGGCTTTGTGGAGCTCCAGTCAGGTGCTGCTTCCACATGCAGGGGCATGGTGGAGCCTTTGAGTCTGTGATGCCCAAAAGCTGGGAGTGGCACCTGTTAAGAGCTGCCAGGCTTGGGGGCACATCAAAGTTAATGACTCTGATGCTCCCCAGAGCTGAGAACAGCAGTCAGCTGGTCTGTGCTCCCAGCCTCTGAGGGGCATGGGAGCACTTGATTGATTGGGATCTGATCCCTGATCTCACAATCCATCTTTCTGCCATGCATGTGTATCATGGCAGGAAGCACAGTTGTTGGGACTGCGTATCAGATCCTAAAGCACATTTAACTGAATGCCTGCCAGGGGCCTTGCTTAACACTGTGCCTCTGACTAACAATCTCCTAGTAATATAGACAAGGTGGTACCAGACTTAGCTGCCTTGAAAGCAAAGGGCAAGAGCCTCTTAAGAATTCCTCCCTGAAAAAAGGAAAGGTGGCTCTTTACCTTCCCAGGCAGCCAAAAGGATTGCTGGAATTCCATGTTGGCACTTAAGGATTCTGCTGAGGACCCTGAGAAGGTTTATGAATTGCAGTAGGCCAAAACCCCTCATTCTGTGGAAAAGTAACATGACCTTCTCAACTTCGGCTTCTAGCTTCTAGGCAGTTCTCTAATTATGCAAAACCATTCTTACTTTTGACTGGTTAGACCAGTGATTCTTAACCTTTTTTAGATTTGAGTTACCCCTCCATTGCTTTTTGGAATTTAGTGGCACCCCATTGAAAGAATTTATTTCCTCCAGTGCCTACCTTCTTCTAAGGATCTCATGGAGTTGCTGGGTGGACAGGCTACCCCTGAGAGCATGGCAGGGTGGTGTGTGATGCTCAAGGCCGGCTAGACCCCTGAAGGAGACAGCTATCCCTGAAGGAAGGTTGAAAGGGGTGACAGTGATTGTTGGTGCCAGATGAAGGTAGAAAGGGCAGAACACTTCTGTTCCGTTCCTTTGCCCCTCCTTTGTCCCCAGTTTGTACCTGAGGGGGTGAGTGTGGCCCCTGCTGCTGTGACTGCTCATCTGGGGACTTGAATGCCTGGACCCACTATTCCCTGTGGCTCCTCCCACCAGCTTCAGGACCTGGGGAATATCTGGAATGCAAAAATGTGGCAATCTGTGTTGTTTGGACCATGGAGTTAGTTGGCATAAGGGCTGTCATGGTAAAGGGGGGTGTTTTTCAGTGTAGCTCATTCCCCTGCTCCTCTTATGTTCCTGGAGCTGGTAGGAGGGGCTTTAGGACACTAGGGCAGGTGGAGGAACTTATCTTCTCTTAGAGGGGTCAGGCATCACAGTACCCTGGTCAAGAATCACTGAATTAGATGGTCAAGAAGATAAATTAGGCATCTCTTTTTAGGTCCTTAGCACATGAACAGGCCTTGATTCCAGTTCCATGCTTTCTTGTTCCTTGGCAAAAAGTTACAAAACTTCATGTAAAGGACACAAGTACTCAGGTGTGAAAAGGGTTTGAGGTGCACATTGTGGATGTAGCTGGTCAGAACAATCGCACTTTCCCGTTACTAATACCCTAGGCCTCATCTCCCCACTTCCTCTCTTTTGCACCTGTTTGTGTCTTGTAACCTTTAGATTGGAAGCACTTTGGGGCACATATTGTGTGTTTATACAGTGCCCGGCACAGTAAGACCCTGATCTGAGTGGAACCTCTGGGAACTACTGTAATTATTCCTTTCAGCTGGCAGCTGGTTTTAGGAAGTTAATGTAGTAGCTGATGAGGCATTATCTCCACGAATGTTCTCTGAACATCAGCAGTGTCGTAAATGACAGCTGGAGACAAAACCTTCTCTGAAATGACTTCCTCCATTTTATGAATAACGTATTCCTTCTTTTTAGTCATGAATGGGTTGTAAACCAGACAAAAGCTGGGTTGTTGTATTTTTTTTTTCTTCCCTCTTTGCTGGGTGAATTGGTTAATTCTTAGTGTGTTCATGTACAGTGAAGGTTTTCCTTATGATGGGCACAGATGATTGTTCATTGTGCCAGAAGGGTGAAATTCACCTCTGGACAGAAGACAACCCGGGGGTCTGTATACCGCTTAAACTCAGGAGGGGGAGGGAAAGGCTCATGTGTGACTTAAATGGTACTCTGGCCTTAGGTTGGATGTTGGCACAACAGGGACTGGACTAGATCCTAATCCTGTATTGTTGGGTCCCCGTTTCTCCACAGGTCCACACTATTGAATAAGCCTGTGTGAAACACACTGTAGGAACAGGACTGAGGAAAGCAAACTGTAAAGATATATTATGTGCCTACACCCATTCCTCTAGAAACTGAGGACAAAAATACTAAGCTTGAAAAATTAGCCTACAAGTAAACTATTTAAATAATTTGTTTAACTATTTAGGCCCTATGTTTGTACATATTGCTCTGTATATTTAATTGTTAAAACAAACATGGTTTTTAATTTCTGTTAGCCACTGCTTTGTATAGGTTTGGTGTTAAAAATCACCTGCATGCATAATCTCTGTATTGCCATGTGTATATAAATAGCACTGCTTGTGGGCAGTCTGTGGTTTGTATGCACGTGCACAGGTTCTATTTGTGAAGGATCTGCAAAAAAAGAGTAGATCACTCTATGCTGCAGACATGAAGAGATCAAAATGAGAAATGCATGAGGGTATAATTTAGAAAGATTTAGAAAACTGATGATTTTAAAGATTTGTTAAGTGTGGGGTTATATTCTCTTTCATTGTCCGTTTTGAAAAAACTGAAATGTGGATAGAGTCTGCTAAACACATGAGCAGCTAAAAGGAAATAGATTGGGAGGGCATGCAAAATATGTGAAAGAGACATCTGCAGCCTTCATGAATTGGCAGCATCTTGTAGCCAGCCACTGAAGCAGAAATCAAGGTTGCATCATTTAGTTACTGTAAGTTAAACCACAATTATCCATGAAGTCAGACCTGATCAGTCCCCTACTTTTTAATTAGATTTAATAAGAGCCGGGGGCCACTTGCTGAACTTAATGTAAGGTAAATTGGTAACCTTTTCATTGATTTCAGTGGGCGTTGGATTCGGCCTTCACTGAAGTTAGCGAGACTGATAATATTTGTTCTCCTCCACAAAGTGCGATGTTATGTTGTTTCTTGACTAAGCAATGATGAGATATCAACCCGTTCTCCTCTAACTTGAATACCATTTGAAACCAGTATAAGGAAATAAGCTTTTACAACCAGTGTATAGTCAGCAGGTAGACTTTGCCCGTGAGGTTGACAATTCAAATAGCATCCCCTTTTAAACCTTTCTGCACTATGTAGGTTTATAACCACTGACCTCTGTCTTACCCTTACTGAGATAAGGATAGTTAAATAGTATGCTATATTAATTGTTATTACCTGATTGTCAGAGACTCAAAAGGCACTGCATTGGAAAGCAGTAAAGGTGCACGTTCTCCTTTCTTATAAAACTTTAGGTATTGGCCACTGCCAGAGAGATGGTATGGCACTCAGGAAGACTGTTGTTCATTTGTATTAAACTCTTATTTACTGGAGCATTCAGAACCCCCAGATCAGGAGCAGGGCAACCTTGCTAATTCTTCCTTAAAACAACTGTGAAGCCACAGCCTTTGTCCTAAAGTGCGCAGAGCCCTATATTAGTTTTAAAGAAACGCAGCCTGTGTTATTGAAACTCTTAATAAGACTGCAGCATTGTGTGCTCAAAAATCAGGAAGTACTAGAATTAATTTTGCCCCTGCAATCCTAATTCCATCCCTCTTGCAAATATGCCTTGTAATCAAGTCTTTAATTGTATTTTCACATTCTAGTTTTTCTCCAGTTCATAGGATGGACTGTGCTCAGTTAATGAGCATCTGTTCCATATTTTGTCCTGAGCCACACTTTTCAATGGGTGTTCCATATTTTTTTCTTTTTTTACTACAGACCACTCAAAATCCAGCTCTGAAGACAGAATTATTCATTTCATTATTGGCTTCTCTGTAACATTGTATCTGAATGCTTCACAGAGATTAATACATCCATTTAAGTGGTGATATAATTCTCGTTTTACAGATGAACTGGGAGATTAAGGTAGAAAGTATCCACTAAATTTGGATGCCAAATTTGAGACATTTGGGACCTTCTTATTTTTAATTTAGAGTACTTAGCAATATAAAGCACTTTTTAAGACATCAGTGAGTTATGTATGCTTTAGTTGCAGCTCAGAGTGCTCAGCAGTTCTGAGAGTCGGACTGCAGGGTCTCAAGTTGGCAACCTAGAAAATGATGAACATACCTTTAGTGGTGACCAGTAAAAAGTTTTAGTGTAAGTCACTTTCCTAGGATTACATAGGAAGTCTGGCATAGGCAGGCATAGAATCTGATTCTCCTTGGTAACATTCAACTTGCCTGTGAGACAGTTATTTCTTTTCCTGCTGCTTTCTACCATATGTCTTCTGACTTACGCAACACAGAAGGCAAACAACTGTGTTCTTCACTACACAACACTGATTCATCTCTGGAACAGGTTCATTTTGTGCACTGAATGATGCAGGAGCTCTGTGTTGTAAAACAAAACAAGAACAGCAAAAAAAGTTTGTAGGTAAAGATGGAATTGTAATGCATAAACACAAGCATGATTAATTCTGGCATTTTTGAACTTTTGAGAGCTTGACTTGGCAGTTCACGTGATTTTTGTAATCTCAGTGTTCTTGTGTTCCGTTGCCTTGAGGTTTTACAGTCAACCTGAAAACAGAAACTCTATAAATTATGAGTAGGGGTCTGTCCAAGTTGAGGAGGCAGGCAGCCAATTTCACGGGCAGGTCGCAGGGCTGGCTGCCACTTTTGTGAGCTTATCGCAGTGCCCCCTCCCCCCCCCAATTGGCTAAGGGGCCCTGGTGGCCCTGCCTCTCACCATTGATTGGTAAAGAGGGTTGTTGGTCAAATGGCTCTGCCCTTCACCATTAATTGGCCTAGGAGGCTGTCTGTTGCTGCTAATTTGGTGGGGAAGGGTGGGGCTGCACGACAGGCAGCCCTCTAGGCCAGGCAGCAGTGAGGAGCAGGGACAGTAGCCATCTTGCCTGCTTCCCTTTGTTTTGGCAACCGCACCTTTCTCTTGCCTTACCTTCCCTTCCCAGTGGGCTGCATGCACTGGCCCTGAGAACTGTTGGCTCCCACTGAGAAGCCAGAGTTTTATTTTTAGTATTTTTTTTTTTCCCCTCCTGTGGATTTCTGCAAAATCCATGAAATTGAAATTTGAGTAGGTACCTAATTATGAGGATTCATGTTGCAGGCTGTATGGGTCATCAGCAGGGTCAGCACCTTAATATCTGCTGCACAGTCCCTGGCTTTCACCCAACAAGGACACTCATCCAGAGAGAGAGATCGCACGTTTGAAAGAGCCACCCGGATACCACGTGAAGAACTGCTGCAGTACAGAAGAAACACCCCCACAAATCGCACACCACTGGTTGTGACATATCACCCCTCCCTTGAACCTATACAGAAAATCCTCAAAAAATTGCAACCCATACTAGAAAGAGACCCTATTCTTAAAAAGATCTTCCCAGAGCCACCCATCCTAGCCTTCAAACAAGCACTGAACCTCGCCAACCTCATCACCAGAAGCAAACTTTCTCAAGCCCAGAACACACCAAAAGGATCCAGACCGTGCCATGACAAGAAATGCAAAACCTGCCAACACATCTCCACCACCCTCACTATTACTACACCCCACAACAGAGCCATCAGCATCCCAGGATCTTACAGCTGCACCTCCAGAAATGTAATATACCTCATCCAATGCACCAAATGCCCTGATGGAAGATATGTAGGAGAGACCAAACAACAACTGCGCACCAGAATGAATGCACACCGGAAATCTATCCAAGACAGAAACACTCAATTACCGGTGGGGGCACATTTCTCACAGGAGGGCCACTCTCTCTCCAATCTCTCAGTCCTGATCCTCAAGGGAAACTTACACAACACTTCCCAGAGATGAGCCTATGAGCTCCATTTCATCAACCTAAACATAGACATTGGATTTTTAATACATTATAATCTGCCTGGCAACTGACTCCCCAGCCCAGCCCAGCCCCTGGCTTGTTTACTTTTCATTCCATCCAGGAAGAGCACACACCAACTGTTGAAGCTTCCTTAGCCTGATGAAGGGTTTTTGAACTCGAAAGCTTGCTTAATGGCTATTCTCCAACTATTTGGGTTGGTCTAATAAAAGATACCAAATTCACCCAAGGAACCTTGTCTGCCTATGTCCTTAGACCAACATGGCTACAACCTACACCCCTACTACTATTAGTAGCAGTTATGATCCCCTGTATGCACTGGAATTAGAGGAGGATGAAGTTGCATACTTTGCTAGTATGTTTCATAGGTATTTGCTGATGGCGGAGGTTGGCAAGACAACTTTTCTAGCCGTGTGCAGACTCTTCTGGGCTGGTTGTTTCTTTCAATGGCAGCTTGTCCCAGTCTCCTTGCTCAGCCCATTCTAGCTCTGTCATCATTTCTGTTAAGCTCCAAATGCTGTTAGACTTGCTGAGTCCAGATCTCTCCCCTTCTTCACACCAAGTTCCACTCTCCCTGACCAGCTAATTCTAGCTTCTCACTTCAAGCCCTCATCTGAACCATCTTCCCCCCTACCCAACTCTTTCCAACTCCACTGGCTCTTAATATCAAATTCAGTTTTTAATTAGTATTGAAGTAGATGCTGCTGCTGGGCTACCACTATTATACTACCTGAAATATTGCCTGTAGCAGCTAAAAACCAAATCTGTGACATGCTGTCCTTTTTATGTATCTGGGGACAGTTATCCTTCTTCATATCAGTTGACTTGTCTTTAGATGAAGCATGCTGAGATTTCTAAATCTCTCAAACTTTTTTCTCATTTATATTGCTGTCGTCTGAATCTTTCTCCAATTTGTCTGCAATTGATTTTATATATATATATTTATTTTCAAATATAGTATCCAAAAAGCACCAAGCATAGGGCTCGTATTGATTCGTGACCAGTATAAAGTAGAGAGGAATAATTACTTCACTTGTTTTACATAACATTTTAAATAGAATCCAGTGCAGCAGTTGGCTGTGTAACAACAGCGTCTCATTGTTGACTCTGTCAATTTAGCATCCATTTTAATTCCCAAATCCTTCCTGGTCGAACCACTGCCTGGTGCCGTATTCTCCCATTGTATATTTATATTCTTGCCTATTTTTCCTATATTTAAACGTACATTTTTCATGTGTGCTTTTTGAATTGCATTTCTCAAAATCATCTAGTTTCTTTAAAGTCAGTGCAGTGTTTTTGTTTCAGCTTTATCTGCTCTTCCAGTTGTTAGATATGATTGTTCAGGTGGATCAGATACTTTAATGAAAATCTAGTATTGGATTTGGAAGTGAGTCTAATGGAAACCCACTCAGTCATCTTCCTGCTTGCTTCTGAAATATTTGTCAGTTCTGCATTTGTGTTTTTTTTTGGACCTGTTGCACGGTAATATTTTCTTCTAATTTCATTTGTCTACATTCTCTTTGAGCAGGTGAATTAGAAAGTTGAGAGATGCAGTGATGTAGGAATGATTGTATTGAAACAGCTCCAAATTTTGTTTAGTTCAGTGTCCCATCTCCAATTGTGGTCACAGCCAATTCATTAAGCCCCAAATGTTTTGTTCAAAATATCTTAAATTTGACACACTTTCCTCAAATCCCAGATAAACTCTGCCCCTCAGAAGAATCCAATTCACCTGTGCGCCATGTCGCACTAAAGTTACTACACTGCTTCCACACTTGCTTCTAGCTGGTATGGGCAGGGCTGGAATAGGGTAACTTAGTATATTGCTACCTTGCACCATTATAGGCCTGTGTTTCTGGGACCGAGCCTCTAGATCAGGGGTTCTTGTCCTTTTCAGGCTGTCTCCACAACTTTTGTTGAATTTTAACCCCATGTCAAAAACTAATTTAATTTGTTTTTTAACTACAGAACAATTGTAAAGCAACTCTTCTGTTGCAAAGAACTCAGAAAGACTCAGAACTCAGGTCAGAATGTTTTTGACCTTCTGGAACCATATGGAGGTGTTTGCACATTTGAATTGTGTAGGCTGGTTCTCAACCTGACTGGATTCAAGGCACCCCTCTGCAACTTTTGTTAATTGAATGGCACACAATTTCAAAAATTAATTTATATGTTGCAGTGGGGGTTGGCCAAACCTGAGCCTGGTTTATCTGCTTAGTTTATCTGTTTGTTCTTCTCACACCTCATTTATTTTTTCACAGCTCAAGGCACCCTTGAAATAATCTGGCACCCTAGGGAGCCCCATCACCCTGACTAAGAATCACTGGTGTAGATGTTTGTACACCTAACAGTGCTAGTGTTGCACAGCGTACCATGGCATCCTTAAAAGGATCTCATGGCACCCCATGGGGCTGTGACACCCTGGTTGAGAATCGCTGCTCTAGATAGACTGATTAAGACACGGGGATCCTGTAATTTCTGAATCCTAGTTTTGTGCTCTACCTCTGAGAAGACACTTGTTCTTCATGCTGATTTTAAGGGAAAGGCATGATTAATATATCGGGTAAAGGCAACTTTCATGTTGCTGGGAGGTTATAGAATAATTTTGGCACTATTAGCTAAGACTGCAATATATAGTGAGATATGCTTGCGTGAATGTAGAACTGGAGAACAGAAATGAACCTTTTGTCCAAAATCATTTGTTTTGGTATTTGGTTTTATTTATTTAGTGTCAAGTATTGTTTGACAGAGGCATATTTTTTGTTAGAGGAAAAGGAACTGTGCACTGAGATAAGCAGTAGGAGAATAAAATATGACATGTACTTGGCATGAAAGACGAGTGTCCAAACTTAATGAGATGTTTTCCAGGCAGTAGTATTTTCTTTCTTTAATTAATATTATAAACAGGTTTTGCTTGCTTTTCGAGGGCTACAGAAAGACAAAAATACTAATATTAATAAATTAGGCATTTCTGAAACATGCCCTTAGAAAAATTGTTTTGTAACACTTGTGTTTTCAGAAAGGCACAGTAGCAGAAACTAAGCTCAGAAGATTTTTTTTTTTTGAAAGGAATGATCAGACTGGCTGATAAATGTTTTATTTGTCTAGCTGCATGTGAAGTGTTCCTTCAGGTAAGGAGAGAACCAGTGTATTGTGTCCTTTTTCAGTCTTGGCTCAATTCTGGTCTCCATAGTTGGTAGCAAGGAGTCTCCCATAACAGAATAATACTATTTATCTGGTGCATGCTTCTTCCTGTGATCCAATCAATCAGTTGCACTCATTGCATCTTAACCTTGGGATCCTATTTAAGCCATGAGCACAATAGGCCCATTTTATGAATACGTTTGAATCTCCATTTTAAGAAAATTCTCTAGGTTTTGAAGAAAAACTAGAAAACAGGACCTGAATGTAATGGATTGTGTTATATCTTTCTGAGACTGCAGGCAGCCTCTAGCAGAGTTAAAAATAGCAGCCATAAGAGCCAGGGAGGAGGCTATTTAGTTCCATACCTGTTGCTGGAGCAAGCAAAGTCTTTTGTTTTCTGCTCGCCTATTCTTCACCTTTTGCAGGTGCTTGGGAGCAAAGGAATGGGGGAAAGGAAGTCACTTTTCTGTTCTAGCTCAGGCCGGAAGAGAAGCTGCAGGTTCACCCTCTGTCTGGTACGTGGCTTGGAGAGCCCCCCTGTGTGCTGTGGTTCTTAGCCTTCTAAGCTCAGGGCACTCTTCCCCCTTAGTGGCACCTTGGTTGAGAGCTACTGAGCTAGAATCTAGCTGGTGCCAGGTGAGGGTGGAGGGGGCAGGGTGTTATCCTACTGTGCTCTGCTTCTTCCACTATCTGTCCCCTCTCCGCCCCTGGTTCATATGGCTGCTCCTCTGGTGATTTGCATGCTAGAGACCAGAGCCTTGTGTAATCGTGGCCCCTCCTGCCAGTCCCATGAGCATGGGTGGAAATGATTTGTTCTGAAAAGTGTTGTCTTGAATTTGCCTAACTGCCTAAACATGCAATGCATATGAATGAACGGCTGGGGGGTAAGGAACCAGCTGCAGGTGCTGCTTATCTGGGGGATGTGATTTGCCAGGAGGTAGAGGAGGGATTGCTTACCGCCTGGCATAGGGTCTGGGTGCTGTGACACCCTTGAAAGGATCTTGCTGCACCCCGAGGTTGAGAATCACTGGGCCGCAGAGTTGAACTTGTCTCATCTCAGTTTCTAAGTCCTCTTTATTTTGTATGTGCAAGGGAAAATGAATTGTGATAGATCCCAGGCTGTGGCTGAGTTGTACTTAGTGCAAATGAATGTTAGCAGTAGTTTTCTTTCTGGATTTTTTTTCTTGGAGGGAAAATTTACCAACTAGCATTCTGCTATTTAAAAAAAAATGTCAGAGAAGCATGCTGGCTTGTCACCTGTGATGCTTACCTTGAAATACATCAGACACCTGTGCCTTTGTTAGGCAGATAACAGACATTAAGCACTGTAAACCACAACTGTGGGAACCATCACCTAAATAATAAATAATGCTTTGTTGATTGTCAGGCGTTATGTTTAAATCAAGGTGTTAATTACAACTTCTGTTACTTGAGATTTCTCCCACAATTTCAGAAGGAAATTAATTGCCTAGGCTTGTTTTCAGTGTTTCTGGTTTATTATTTTGTGAAGGTTTTGAATGAGAGGGTCTTAACAGCCTTCATATGTTTTCTTCTAGGTGATGTAGAAGGAGTATTTAGTATGGTTCTTGTTTGGTAAGTCTGTAGTTTGATATGGACGAAAATTGTAGTGTACATAATGAAAATTATTTTAGGATTACAAGGTTAATGTTTCATGGGACTTTCATTTTTGGAAGGTAAATTTGAACACCCAGAAAATATTTCCAACACTTCATTCAGTAGTTTGCCAGAAGTGGAGTAATTTGCTAGAGGAAATAGAGGCATTAACATAAGAGTTTTCAACATCTGAGGGGCAACTGATAGTTTATAGGATAATCCAGAACTACTGCAAAGAAATGTTTTCTATTCACCTCTTATGAGATGTGAATACAGGCTTCTTATTCTTGCTTCAGTGAACTCCTATGCACAGTTTAGTTCATGGAATGGTATTTTGATCCCGTTTGAGCTCAGAGATGCTGTGTGTTTTCAGGTTAAATCGGGGGTGTCAAACATGCCCTGAGGGCTGGATTTGGCTAGGGTGTCTCTCATTTGTTCCACTGGGCTACTGAAGGGCATTGGAAGTTGGGCCCCACACTTCTATAGCCCCCGCCATTGCCACAGGACCCTGTTCCACCCTTGCCACTGGACCCTGTGTGGTGGCTGCTGCCGTCATGGTGACAACTGTTGCCACCCTCATGCCCTACGCTGCATCATACCCACAAGGAGCCCCATGCTCTGGATCTGGCCCAGGATCGCAGATGAGCTTGATACTCCCGGTGTAAAGGAAATTATTCTGTGACCTTTTTTAGTCAACATTTTGGTCTACTTTGCACTTTGGGAGCACTGTTGTCATGTGTATTGCACCACTGCAAATAAAATAGTTCTTGTGACCTCAATGGATTGTTTTGTCGCAATGTTCTAACCACACACAGGAAGCAAATTCTGAGAGAAATCTCTAAGTGTTAACAGCAGTTTTCAATACTAAAGTTATATTTGTGGCAAAGGAACCTGGTACATCCTAGGCAAGTGCTAAGAATGATTTCACAGCCTTTCTATTGATCCATTACCTAGTAAATTTCAAGGAATTGCAGTCTGTTGCACCTGGATATGCTAGCAAGCTGCTAGCCCAGCTTGTTAGCATATTGATCTCCCTCCAAGGGTGTGGTGGCAAGGTCCATAGAGGTATGCGTGTATGTCTGTATAATATTATGACCTTTGTTTCTTCAGGGACTCTGCATATTTTGCCTTCAGGTAGTAAGTAACACATGAGTAATATTAGCATGATTATATGTACTCCGATCATTCAATTCATTGATGTTCACTTTCAATTTTACTAACAAAGTTATACCTCACCTCTTCTGTTCTCCCACGTAGGAGGTCAGTGGTGTTCAACCTCCAGTGTCTGGAGCCATGTTATCCAGACTGTGGGGCTTCCCGCAGTCTCCAAGTCCCACAGGTGCAGACATTTGGTAGCAGGGGAATGGTGGCAATTAACACTGTCACTGCTCCCCACCAGCCAAATTTCCAAGTCCTGTGGGCCAAATGATGTGGCTTCATACACTGGGTCGAGTTAGGGTACAGCCAGAGTGGCAGGCCTGATCAGGCCTGTGCAGGGCCAGGCCTGGGGCAGTGGGCATGATCCAGCATGCAGGGGCCTGAGTCCATGGGCCAGATTGTACCCTTGCACTGACCCCACATTGGATTCAGCCCACTGACTAATCCCATGCCCTGTATCAGGCCTGTAGACCAACCAGGCACCACTCATCTGGCGCACAGCCTAGAAAGGTTGGGCACCGCTGTAGTAGGTAATTTTTATAAATGCAGTGCTACTTTATCTGCTCCAATAGCAGCAAATGTCTTTTGTTTCTCTCTCTACATGATCAGAAAATAGAAGTAAGACGCAGCTTTATTTTTCTTCATTAATAAAATACAACCAGTGCATTGGACCAATGCTAATGAAAAACTAGGTTTCATTTTGTGTCAGAAATTCATGAGGCACCAGAGCTTCTGATGAGCAGAGCTGTGTGAGGTTGAGTAGGAGTGTTTCAACTAGAAATAGATAGGGAGCATCAGTCATTTAAAGTCTCTTCCTTTTTGGAAAGCATATGAAATATGTAAAAACTGTGCAGTGGCAGGCAAACTGGATTTTAAGTGGAGGACTTACTTTGTTCACAGAACTGATTGAATGAGCAATGAAGATCTTTTCCTGGTGGACTGTAAAGTGTAGGAATCTGCCCTTCTAACCAGTCTTATAAATAACTAATAAGGGGTTTTTTTTAATGTCATTGGCTTAATATACATTTGTAAGTTAATGGAAGTCTGTGTTCCAGTACACAAACTCAGTACTGTAAGTTGTGTTATTTATAAACTGGGGTGGGAGGGAAGAGACTTGGGAACGACTGATTCATAGACACAAAATAGATTAACAAACAATGTTAACAGTGTGGCTTAAGCTGATAAAAATCAAACTTGGACAGTGACTGAAATTCTTACTTGGGGCTGTGTCGAGGCTGCTTTCTCTGTCTAACCTTCTCTACCTTGCTACAGCTGATGTCTGCTTTCATGTTCATAGTGGCATGAAGCTTCATTCTCAGGTTGCATCCAGTGCTGAAGAACTTGAGGGATAACCATCTGAAAAACAGGTTAGAGTGACAGCGCTCTGTGTTTGAGAACTCAAGATGATCACCTGTTGAGAACCTGGTGGATGGATGTATGGCTGATGATGTTACTGAGAAGGGCAGGGAACAGAGGAGACAGGAACTGTGTTTTTTGGGTCACTTGATTCCTTGGTTCTGCAGGACTTTGCCATGTACTGAGAAGGAGAAATGAATGTGGACAGCCCTTAGGTGTCATCAGGAAACCAGAATTTTTGTGGTAAAAGCTCATATGAACTGAAGAGCCTGATTTTAAAGCAAACAAACAAAAATGATCATAAAGCTGCCTAAGGGGAATCAACCCTTTTGATTCACCCAGTCTAGGGCTAAGAGTTGGCAGTGGCTAACATAAGGGTTGAGTTTGTGGTATTCCTGATGCTGTTTCATAGCTTGAGCTTGTTTATTCACAGCTGCCCTGACCTGAGCCGGAAACAGTATTCTGTCCTACCATGAGGGGAAGAATGTTGTTTGGTAGGATGGAGGTTTCATGTTGTGCTGTAGTATTAGATGCATTAAGCAGGTAATCATACATTCCAGTGGTGAATATAGTTAAGCTATATTTTTAAGAGCAGGAAGCAGAAATCTAAGATTAAAAATCAATCCTTCTACCTTTACTCATGTAGAAAGTAGCACTCTACTTTGCACGTGTGGGACCAAGAAGCCAAGTTGCTCCTGTACCAGGAAGTAATTTACTTCCTTCTCTGCAAATAACTCCATTTAGCTAGTTTATAATGAGTAAGGATGGAAGACTTGTGCCCTAAACATTTTCCACGCCTCCCCCAAGTGTATGTTTAGGGAAGGTATCCAGGTTGTAGCTGTATTAGTCTAGAGAGAAATGAAAGTTCGTATTTCATAGGAGAGCTTCAAAAACTGTGGCAACTGTGCTTGGTCAATCTCTCTCTCTATAAATAATCATAGTTGTTGCCTCCAGGAATGGTGTATGCATCACTTAGTACTAAACAAACCAATGATAAAATCTAGAACTATTCATAGAAGAGGAAGAAGGAGAAAAGGTAAAGGAAAGGAGAGGAAGGACAGAAATATTATTGCTTATGTTACTATGGTAGCTGAATGATATCAGGGCCTCGTTTCGGTGTGGCATGTAGATAGACATAGCAAGGAAGTGTTTGGAAGAATTTTGCAGTTGACTAGAAGAGTGACCACATGTGGGAGGAGATAAGAACAGAAGAGTGAACCTATTTTTTTTTTAACTCCAGGCTAATGTATCTGCTGGACTGTGCTGCCTCCCATACCCATTAAAACAAATAGCATGTCAGTGTGTCATGCAATGGAGGAGAATGTAGAGTATTTTATTAAAAGGTCACTGCATGAATTCAGAATTTAAACTATAGCACAGGGTGATGTTTGGATTCCTAAGTCCTAAACCCATTAAAACAAAATTAGTAATACATTTTAGAGGTTCATTTCTTTACTGAGATAAAGATGATCTATATTATTCGGCATAAAACAGCTCTCTGGTTGAGAAGAGTGTATGATTTTAGTTGACGGACAAGTCCCTTCTACTTTCTGTCGTTCGCAAGCCCTTAAAGTGGGAGGGGTCATTGTTACCATCTCTGTTAAAGGAATCTTTTTTTTTTTTTTTTTAAATGTCTGTGGGAAAGGAGAATTGTCTGAATAGAGTCTTTGAGATGTATTACAGAGGGTTACAGAAAATGTTTTATGCAAATAACTATCTGCCCTGATTAGATGCTTCAATAGAGTCCATTGTCTAGATATGGCTATTATTGGAGATGGATGGATACTAAATGATTTTACCATCAGGCTGAAAAACTTCAGTGTTAGAGCCTCATTGCTAGGCCAGTAACACTGCTTTGAATTAAAGCACAGAATTGAGTAAAGAGGAGTAAAAGGTCTTTTGCTCTGTCCATTTTACTTCTTTAAAAGGCTGCATCATTTTAGGGTTCACAAGAGAAGGTTTTGTCTATCTTAACATTCACTTTATTCATCTTCTCTTGCTGTTTATTTTAAAATTATAATCCCTTTTATAAAGTACAAACATTCTGGCTGTATTGTAGTTTTGCTTGAATGCTGTTTAATTTGAAGCTCAAGACTGCTGGAGAAAGACTTGGTCTTTACAGTTTGTATCTTGGTGTCATTGCTCCTTTATTCCACATGAGAAAGCAGCAGTTTTCAACCAGGGTGCTGAGAGGTTATTTTAAGGATGCAGGGAATGCCATGCAATATTACCACTGTCAGGTGTGTAAACACCTACACATAATTCACAAGGTAAACTCAGAGACTTCAGATAGGAATACATAGTGTCAAAAAACATCCTGATCTGTTGTGGTCTTTCTGAGTTCTTTGTGAAAGAAGAATCCCCTAATATTTTTTTGTAGTCAAGAAATGAGTAAAAACTAAGTGCTACCATTTTCTGAAGGGTGCCTTGAGTCTGAAAAGGTTGAGAACCACTAGGATAAAGGCTCTGACTTCTCATTCTTCTCTCCATAGAGGATCATGCCATCCAGGCCCTGGGTACTTTAACCTAAGATACATGTAACTGGTAACCTTGCAGTGCTCTGGTTTTTCTTATATGCCTTATTTTCTATTGGTTTCCTTGCTTTTTGGGCTCTAGACATTTTCTCTATTCCAAATTTGTAAATGATCTGAAGGAGTTACCTGATAGGAATAACTGTGTTATAGGACAAAGTCTGCTTTTTTTAGCTGCAAAGATATACTGAGATCTCTTTTGAGCTGTACTTGGAAAACCTTAAAAGGGAGAAGACCCTAGAATACTTCCTGTGTGTGCTGTATGAAAACCCCCAAGTACAGATCTTTCTGAATCAAGCTAATTTTCTAGTGGTGCACTGATGCATCTGTCCAATATCAGATCAGCACAGGTATAAAGAAAATTGGCTGTATCAGAAATTGGCCTGATGTGGCCAATAAATGCCTGTACATATGTGCAGCTGCAGTGCAGCCCATAGGCGGTGAGGAGCACAGTCCAGCAGCATGGAGAGCTGCGTGCAGCTGGTAAGTTTGTGGTGGTGAAAGGGGAGGGGGGAGGGAAAGAGTGGGGGGGCAGATCAATGTCCCCTGTGGTGAGGGAGGGAGGGAGTGGGGCAGGGGCAGACATTGCCTGGGCGGGGCATGGGACGAAGCTGCGGCTCATCCAGGAGGCACCGGGGGGGCGGGGGCGGCACCAGCTGGGGTTTGCACCCCAGGAGAGCATTGGGGGGTGGGGGCAGCGTGTGCCCCTGAATCTGCATAAGTTGAGCCGGTGGGCTGCAGTTGTGGGTTGGAGCCAGGGCTGCTCTGGGCTCTTCTCAGTGGGTACTGGGCTTGGGGTGCTGGGAGGAGGGGCTACGGGAGGGGGGCTACAGCAAAATTTGAGGTGGCTGCAGGCCCCCCCCCATAGCCCCCCCTCTCAGCACCACTGCCACCTATCCTGAGCCCAGACCCCTCTGAGAAGAGCTGGGCGCAGCTGCAGCATGCCTGCCCCATGCATATCTGGGGGCATACCTCCCCCATGCCCTCCTGGGGTGCAAGAAGCAGTGGGAGCTGTGCCCCCCTCCCCCTGGCTGGGCAGCATCTGCCCCTGCCCCACTCCCTCCCTCACCTTGGAGGGCATTGATCTGCCCCCCCTCCCCTTCCACCACAACAGATTTACCAGCTGCATGCAGCTGTATCGGAAATTGGATCAGTATCGGCCCATATGCCTCCTTAAAAATCAGCTATCGGTATTGGCCCCCAAAATCTCTTTTGATACACCCCTATAATTTTCCTTTGGAGGCTTGATCTGTTGGGCTGTACTGCTACACTGCTTGAATCTGACAGCATGTAGGACAAAATGTCCCAATGATGAAGCTTATTTATGGTGAATATTGTGTGCACTGCTTAAGCCTTCCTTAGGCTTTCTTTTAAAGCTTTACATTAGACTTCAGGTACATGAAAGCCTACTCTTCATCTCTGTACAGGGGTGAATTTTATTCATACCCTTCTTGTATGTATTTTTTGGTAGTCAGTTGCTTGAAAGGCATAGTTAATTGGCTTTATTTTTCCCTTTGTGTTTGTTTGTTTGCTTTTTGCTTACTTTAAATAGACCTGCCAGATATAAACAAGCTTTTGAGTCTTAGAATAAATTGGTCAGTGATGTTTGATCCGTTTTTTTTGTTTTTGTTTTTTGTTTTTTAAATCTAAATATATCTTAATGAATTTGATTTCTGTTTTTTATAAAGTAAGAATCTTCAGTGATGCTGTGCTGAGTGAAACATGATGTGCTGGTTCTTTTATGCTTGTCACTTTGATTCAAGCTCTGTAACAGTTGGCAGCTAAATAAAAATTATACACTTTTGACCACTAAAGGGCACTTCATTCCAAAGAAATCTTGGGTCTTTCCTAAAAATTGGTATTGTGTAAGTTTAAAAAATGCAGTAATTTGGTTCCATTCTGGCTTTAAGAAGCTGCTGCTAGGATATCTTGGTCTCTACCTTGTTTACAGTTTGGTTAATATGTATCAATATTAATAGATAACTAGGAGTAACCATGTATTTCTTTGAAATACTGACCTTAGTAAATACTTAGGGCCTCTCATTGAATTTTAGATTGTAAAAAGAGAGAGACAAATGCACAGCCATCCAAATGAAAGAGTAGCTTGCCAATCTGTCAGTTCCTGGCCCAAATTCCTGAAAAAGGAAAAAAAAATCTTGTTCTTTTTAAGTGCTTGTAATGCTTTGCCATTGTTAACGTGTACTGTAATGATTGCTATCCACCACAGAGACTACAAAAACAATGCCCTGCATGTCAAAAGGTCTAGAAATAGTTTAAATGCTTCTGAGAGAGCAATTTAATACAATAATTTACATAAAGGGAAGTGAAGCTACAAAAAGCAACATTATCATGAATTGTTTTCTTTTCTTAGATAAAATGTTAGACTGATCTCCGAAGTGTCATACCTTTTCTAGGTTCAGAATCAGGTCATCCATGCCACTTGATTGTGTGGCATTTCTGTAGTTTTGCTTGGATCAGTGCTGTCTGTCTCATGCTCTGTGGGCCTCTTGAGGCCCACAAGGGGTTATAATGTGGACCCTGGACTCTCACCCAGCTGCTTCCCCTCTATCACTAGCTCAGTAGTTTTCAACCTGTGGTCCAGGGCCATGCTGGGTTTGGGGAGAGTGGTTGTGGGGAAATGGAACTGTGTGGGGCAGAGAGACTATGCCCTAAGGGGAAGCAGTGGGGGTGGCACCCAGTGCAGGTGGTGGGGTGCCTGCATGCCCATGTGTTGCAGCAGGGGGAGGGAGTTGCATCTTCTTGGTGCAACCATGGGAGGGTCCTGTACAGCATGAGGCCTGGTGGCCTATGGCTCACCTGGTGCAGCCCACGTGGTAAGTGGCCCAGGGCATGTAGTTCCCAGGGACTTGGAAGTTGGACAGCCCTGGTTTAGATTAAAAAATTGTAGATTTGTACACTGCCAAGTGCAGTAATAAAATCAGAGAAGTTAATCATCTTGGAGCTGTGTTGAGCTTTCCCCATCCTGAAAAACTGCCTGAATAAAGCCCACAGGCAGAATTTGATCTATTCTTACCAAAAGCTATTGGGGTGGAAGTGGGGGAATGAGAAATTTAATTTGTTACTGTAGTACAGGGGTAGGCAATTATTTTGGGCAGAGGGCTGCTTACTGCATTTCGGCAAGCCATCGAGGGCTGCGTGACAGGCAGCTCAGGGCAGATAAAAAATTTAGAAAATTAACATTAAGGGGCCCTGCGGTCCGGGTAGAATGGCCCGGCGGGCTGCATCTGGCCCCCAGGCCACATTTTGCTCACCCCTGCTGTAGCATAACACATGGAAAAATGTCACAAGGTGAATGTCACAACTTTAAGAATGACAGTTGTCACTGTCATTTCTTCCCTACTATTGTTAAAAGTGATATAGGATGATTGCACCTGATAGTGAGAGTTCAAAACTTTTTTCTTAAATATGTTTATCTTTGCATGTTTGACAACAGTTTGTGTAGAATCAGTTTCAGTTTCTTCTGCATGGCAAGTCCTGTGTACCTACTTCTTCCAGGAACAAGGAAGTGAATGCATCTTAAAACAGGTGATTGAGAGAGAATCCAAAAGCAATGACGAGATTCAGGGATAGCTGTAGCAACTGAAAACACTTTAAACTTCTTATAATGGTTAGATGTCAAGCTGACAGTGCGACTTTTAATCTGAAAGTATAATAATATAGAGATCAGGGTATACTGGGCTAACTTGTATTTTAGCTTTACATACAAGTACAAACTGGGGTGAGATGACACATTTGGCATATTGTAAAATAGAAATTCTACTTTTTTATAATGCTTCTCACTGAGACTCAATAAACAAAGTGAAATGAACTGCTGTACTTTGTAATCATAAATTAATGTATGTGGTATTTTGTGTTGTTGGAGGTGTGTGTGTATACACTATATAGATAGATAGATAGATATACACTATATAGATAGTTGGAGATGTGTGTTATTTATATATATCTATAGATCTAGCTATAGATCTACAGATCTGTATGTGTATATATAGTATTACTAATTCTTTTATTTGATAAAAATGAGTGATTTTTCAGTAGGCACAAGCAGGCACAGTTATTGCTACCATATCTCTAAATTCATAGCCTTTGTATGATTACAAGGACCTTGTTAATTTAATAACTTTTTTCTGCAATTAGTTTTCTTGGATTGTTTGAAAACAGGTTCAGTAACTCACTTTAATTTGGAAGCCACTTGTCATCTCTTTCAATGTCTGAAGCTCAGTTCAGCTGCTGCTTCACAAAGTCATTTATTTCCAGCTTGAGAAGAACTGCAGTATATTTCGGCTCCATCTACCACTTCTCTATAATCATAGTTCTAGTTTTTAAAAACAGAAGCCTCTTCAACTAAGTTTCAAAGAAAGTAAATTATTAATAAAAATACTTATCTTGTTTGGAGCCTTTGTATACAACTTTTAAAAGCCGAGTGATTGATTTAGACTGGAAAAAAGGAGCAGTATAGCTCAAAGTTAAATATTTTCTAAATTAATCAGCTTCTGCAGAGATCTTTGATAGATTTTTTAATGTAAGGTTGTTACATGTTATTTAGATGCAACTAATGTTGCAGCAATAAAAACACACCCTGAAACACAGAGGTATATGGAAAGAGGGTTGGAGAAAATTCTCATAAGTTTCTACACTTCATTACCTTTCCCATTACCTTTTTGAGAGCTAGGAATTTCATCAGTCTTTACATCTTTAATAATATGCTGTCTGATACCTAGCTAATCGGAGCATCATAAGTTTTCTCTTGACTAAGAATCGCCTCATTTTTCATACCATTGTGTTGGTGCTTCCATGCCCAAGGAACCAAGAATGTAGATTTTGCATTTTCATGATTGTGGCTTGACCAAGCCCCCTGCCAGTGTAAAAGCCGTGGATGGAATCCAAGAAGGATCCTTTTATTTAAAGTTTTTTTTTTTTTTAAACATTCCAGTAGAGCAGTTGTTCTCAGTGTTTTTAGTGAAATACCTGGCAAAATGTAGCCCTAAATCCACTTTTAGTCCTATTTATGGTACTGTAGAAAGAATAAATAAAATATTGGAGCTAGCAAAAATAAGGCCACTAAATTTCCACCTCCTGTCTTGAAGCTTTTCTGTTGTACTCTTCTATTTCCCTCTTCTCATGTTACTACACAGGAGAAGGTGGACAATTTGTTTCAAAACTAACTGGTAGGAAATACCAATGTGTGCAGTATTAGTGGCAGTTAATTTGAAGATCCTAATGTACTTTTTCTGTCATTAATAAAAACGATGTAGCTGTAGCAGCCACTAGCAATAATCACCTAATGAAGTATTTTGCATCACAGTTTCCGAATGGTTCATTCATCTTAAAGTTGTTGCTAGCTTGAAGTATTTTGTTCCTTCTATGAACACACAATCCTCTCCAGAAACACTGTATCCAGATTGTGATAGTTACTTAGGATTTCTTTCTCATAGGTGACACTGGAGGTTTTTGCATATATGACTGTACCAGCAAAGTATTTCCAGTGATGAAGGAAATGGCATGTATACTGTAAATGTTAGAGTGAAAGGAGATATGAGGTTTCTGGATTTTTATCTAAACCAAGGTGATTCATCTGCTTCATGAATTTTAGTCAAGTCATTTGAACCGTTCTTGCCTCCTTTGGGCCATGCTGGGTGGAGAAAGAGAAAAGTTTCGAGTAGGAATTAATAATTATTCTGTTACAGACGTCGTACTTCTGGGAATCTATGGAACATGCCCATCTCTTCTTGGGGGTCAGCTGGCAGGGCAGTTGACGAAGAGTCTCACTTTCAGATAGGTTGTCAGCTTCATTTCCTTCACCATCTATTTGAAACTACTAGTATCTTGTCACAGACAAAGAGTAAACTAATTTTTCTCAAGGGATGTGTTGTTGTGAGTTAACATGAAGAAGGCTCTAGATTCTGCACCTTTATCTCTGCAACTGAACATTTGTCTGCCCTCAAACCACTTGCAATGTTCTTAAACATTTTCTCAAAGCAAATCAATATCAAACCTGGTGTTCTGCTCATGTGACAGTGACCAGCTTAATCAGTGAGTTCCTACTGCTTTTTTCAAAGAGGAGCATTCCAAATTCCTGCTGTCTGGAACATGTCTTATGCTTTTGACGGAGCAAATCCAGTTGATGCAGTGTTAGAGAGGATAGATCTGGCTCCTGGAGGACTGGCAAAGTGCTTCCATGGGGCTTACTATCAGTAGAGCTGGACTTTTAGTAGCAATGACTGGAATTCCTGCTCCGCTTAAATTTCACCGGTGTAAACAAACCTAAAGGGTTGGATGGTGGCTGGTGACTCAGAACTAAGAAAGAGGCAATACTTGAAGGATGTGGCTTTTTTGTTACAGAGGAGTAAAAATGATTTTACACTTGTTACAGAGATGTTATATATGCTGCAACAAAAACAGCTATTGCATGTTACTAATCGCAAGTGCTCAAAGATAAGGAGTCGGTCCCTTTAAAAATCATGAAATTAGCTTAAAAACCATGAGACTTCTTTTTAAAGAAAAAGGCTGTTTTGAATGGTGTTTTATTTGAGTTAACAAGAAATGTCCTTGTTTCCTCTCTCTCTCTCTCTCTCTCTTTTTTTTTTTTTAATACATAATTATGCTTTCAATCAATTCAGTGGGGTTTTGCAATTGACCGTAGTGTGAACAAGTATCTTTGCATTTGCCAAAATCCATTGATTTTTCTTAGTATTGTCTTGTCACCATATTTTCTCTGGTCATGGATGCAAATTATTAAGGGAGTGGCTGATTTTTCAGGGGTCCCTAAAAAGAAGGTTTCAGATGAGGATAATTGAGGACTGTAATTTCCTCAGGGATGTGATGAATTCTTCAGACTTCAAATCCAAGACTTCCCTCTCTGAAAGTGATGTTACACCTCAAGCAGAAGTTATAGACAGAATACAGGAATTTCTCTGGCCTGTGTTATGCAAGGGGTCAGACTAAGGCCAGGTACAGACATTACATGTTTACTGGTACAGGTCAGGGGTTTTCAGCCGGGGGTACTTGGGATGGCCTTAGGGGCTACTTGCCACTTTTGCTGCTGTTGTGCCACTGGCACGCTTGCTGATTGGCCGTGGGGGGCCCCTCTCCCCCATGCTTGTCAACTGGCTGCCGGGGGACTCCTTCCTTCTCAACTGGCTTCTGAGGGTACGCTAACCCAGAAAGGCTGAAAACCCCTTGTCACAACCCAAAGGTGTGATTTTTTTTTTTGTTT
The DNA here is from genome assembly GCF_030867095.1 of Alligator mississippiensis. Taxonomy (NCBI): domain Eukaryota; kingdom Metazoa; phylum Chordata; order Crocodylia; family Alligatoridae; genus Alligator; species Alligator mississippiensis. Next base: position 190,479,383 of record NC_081825.1, on the reverse strand, counting down.
TTGTTTTTTTGTGTGTGTGCGCTTCGGCACCGCTAAATTATTTTCCTGCCAATTTGTCGCTTTCTTTGCACGGTAGAGTTCTCTGCTGCAAGAGAGAACTCTGGTGCAACGGGGGATTTCCCGCCAGATTACAGCTTTGCAGTGTGCATCTCTTTTGCATCATAGTGATACACGCTGTAAAGAAGTTCCCGCCATTTGTATTAGGATTCGCGCCACGTTATTGGCCCATTCCTAATGTAGGCACACGTGGCGGCTAGCGATTGGCTTGCTAGCCGTACAAAAAGCTTGGGTAGTTTCCGCCCAAGCCAGAGGAGGGAGGACGAGAGAGATTCTGTGTGAAGATCTCCAAGCACTGCGGACCCTCGCGGACCCGATGCGCCTCCCCTAAGCAGGCAATAGAACCGAGCCTATGGAGCTTTAGCTTCTAGCCTCTCCCCGTCGCCGAGCGCAATCCTAGACGTATCCCTTTCCTGTAACTTCGGACCCGCGGAGCCTAGCAAACTCTGTGGGAGCAATCGATTTGTCGTGTTCCTCTAGTGAGGATCCAAGCGGGAGCTGTGCCTGGAAACCTGTCCAGCCTACACCAATACCATCTTTGGGTGTAAGTAAACAATCTTTTTAATCGACCATTACACCTCCGTAGCTAATTCTAACTCATGTGCGCTAAACCGCCCCGCAGTTCTCTCCAGCCCCGCGTGCCCGGGCTGCCGGCCACAGCCCGTGTGCAATGAAGACGGGTCCGGTTTGCCCCGGTTCGCCCTCGGCTCGCACATGGCGGCGAGAATAGGATCGGAATCACCGCCGTACATGGCGACGAAGGTGGGATTGGGGCCCGGCCCGCACACCCCTGACTTTGAGTTTTGGTGAGCTGTTGTGGGACAGGTCAGCACCACATCACCTGCCCCCACAACAGCTCACCAAAATTCCTTAAGTGGCCCCTGTGGGCAGGGCACACTCAGCTGGACAGATGGGATGGGGCTGCAGGGAGGTGGGGAGCAGCATCTGGAAGGGGAATAGACAGGCAGCGAGCAGCGTCCAGGAGTGAGATGGATGGGCACCTGGGACTGGGGCTGGGATTAGGATCAAGGGGTGTTGACAATGCCGGGCCAGGACCTAGGACATAGTTGTGTTGCAAGATTCGCTCTCCATGTTGACAGATTGTGACTGGCCCAAGCCAGGAGGGGGGCAGAGCACACACCTGTGACCTAGTGCCCACTGCTCCCACCCCAGCTATTCCATTCTGGCCATCTTGCCCTCCTGGGTCAGGCCAATCTGATCTGTCACATGGGAAGCAGATCACGCCTCTTCCCTGGGCCCAGACCCTGGTCCCATGCTGTCAGTGCCCACAATCCCGATCTGGGCCTCAGCTGCCTGTCCCATTCCCAGATACCTCTCCCTGCCTGCCTACGACCCTATCCCATTTTTCTAGCTGAGCATGCCCTGCCCGTGAGGGTCCTGGGCTAGTCTCCATGTAGACCCCATTCACCTGCTCTGTCCAGCACCCCCAGTGGTGGGTACAGGGTAGACGGGTCGGGGTACCCAAACAGTGGGACCAGGCCCAGTGGCAGCAGTGGTGGCAGGTTGAAGGAGCCGCCAGGGTTGCTGGGTAGTGGAGTCCAGCCACCATACTCCCTCAGCCTTACTGAGTGCCCAAGGGCACCAGAACCAGCCGCACAGACCATGGCTCAGGCTGCCTCCAGACCTGGGCTGGGTAGGACTGAGGAACCTGCTGCAGGCCAGATAAAATCCCTTGGTGGGCTGGATCCAGCTTGCAAGCCATATTTTGCCCACCCCTGTTATAAACTCTCAATGGAGACAACCATCTTAGTCAATCCTGTAATTTCATCAGTTTGCTCTAATGTTAACAGTTATTTAGCTTTGCAAGTTCATTAATGCTAGCCAGCATTAAACTTGATCTGCCAATTAAAAATAAATTCCTCGACAGCAACATTAAAACATTCTTTTCCAGCCTAACTATGTAACAGTGAACTTATTAAGCCTTATAGCCAAGATAAGTGTTGAATGATACTAAAAAAAAATATTAGTCTTCTGACTTCTTGTTAGGCAACCAAATATAAGTTAAAGCAGAAGCCATTTTAAGAAGAAATGTGCTCCTGTTTTGCACAGAGCTATAGCACAGGGGTTATCAACCTTTTTTAGGGAGTGTACCCCTTCTGGTACCAGTGGCCAGATGCAGAGGGAGGGATGGGGCTTGCACATAGCAGTGGGTGGTGGTTGCACATACAGCTCCATGGGCTGTTGATGGGCCTCAAGCTCGGCCAATCATGCACTGCCTGTCAGCAGCCCGCGGAGCCGCATGTGCGATGTACGGTCGCGCGGGGTGGTGTATGGCAGTGCTCTGTCCCCGCCCACCCGTGCATACCCCCAGCACCTTTCCAAGTACTCCTGTGGGTATGCGTACTCCCAGTTGACAACCACTGCTCTAATTGGTCCTTTAGCCCAAATAATTGCCCACCCTTGGCTTACAACCTCCCTCCCCCTGTAACTTATCCTCATTTTAAGTGCCACATAACATTTGATCCAAGTTACCTTTGGCTCCCTGATGTGCAGAGAGACATGAACTACTGTCTTGTATAAAGAATGGCATTTGTTGTGCAAAATTTAAAAAGAAAACATTTGTGTCTCATGTCAGGTGAGTTTTGAACCCTTGAAATTTTACAGTACTGCAGAGATTTAGAGTAGGGGTTGGCAACCTTTTTGCCACTGCAGGATGCTGCCTGTAACCCAGTTTTAATTGTGGGCCACAAATCTCCACACCACCTGGCAATAGCAGATGTTATGGAGAGACAAGATGGAAAGAGGCAGGCAGTAGGAACCTAAAGATACCTCTGCTGCTCTTACTGGAGCATGCTGCTGATATTTTTCCCCAAGCTGCCATGAGCCAGATCAGTCTTTTCATGGGCAGAATGTGCTTGCAGGCCGTGTACTGCAGACCCCTGCCTCAAAGCAGTGGTGCTCAAGCATTCTGCCCAGCAGGCTGGATAGGTGGTGCCTGGTTTGTTCATGGACCTGATCTGGCTAGTGGTCCTGATCTAGTGGTGGGCACAGCAAGACCCTATCCGACCATGTGGAAGAGGGCAGGGGGCAGCCTGGACTTGATCCAACTGCCACAGGGAAGGAGGCTTAGCTCAGCCCCAACCTAGCTCCATGGGGGTGGGAAGGGCCGTGACCCAGCTCCAATCCAGCTGCAGAGCACGTATGACATGGCCCAGTCCCACCTGGCCATGTGCAGGAAAGGGAGCATGATGCAGTCCTGATCCAGCTATTCAGGAAGAAGGGAGTGTGGCCTGGCCCTGACCCAGCCATGCAAAGCCTGGTCCTAACCTTCCCTGACCTGGCTGTGAGAGGGGAAAGGGTGTGGCTTGGCTCCAGTCTGCCACACAAGCCATGGGAATTTGGCAGTGGGAGAGAGTGGTGCTATAAATTGCTGCTGCATCCCCCTACTGCCAAACTTCCTGACCTGTAGGGAGCCCTGTGGGCCAATTACTGTGGCTCCAGATACTGGATTTGGCCCATGGGCCGGAGGTCAAGCATCCCTGACTGGGTGTGTCCAGACAAGTGCAGCCGTGCAGTATATGGTGCTGCAAACATTATTTTTACTCCACAGGGTTAATGCTGACTACAAGTTTTGCCTTATTTTAATTGTGAAATTCAAGTGGAAATAAGCTTCTTATTTCTCATTCAATAAATACAATGAATACATTTTTACCCCACTTACTAGGACAAACAAAAGGAAAAAAGAATGCAAAATATTAATTTTAAAAAATGTGCTAATACATGCAGACAGCCAGCTTTTGTATTGCAACATTTACTTATAAATTCACTAGTGTGGATAAAACCAAACTGCTTCAGCTGAGCAGGCAGACGTTTGTGACACGACCGAGGTTGCCTAAGCTCTTTGGTCCCCTGGAATTTCAAAGTTTCCTTTTCTGCATCAGCCCTTTCCCCTAATGTGACCCCCAGCTGGTATTTTCATCTTGGAGGCAAGGTCATGTGACCTGGTACTTCTTTCTTGGGGTCTTTGGAGAATGGCAAGTCTACGGCCTTTATGCCTTTCAGGGAGTCTCCAGGTAAGACGCTACAGACTTGCATATATGTCCTCACTTCTCCCCGGCTACCTTCTAATCCAGGGGTGGGCAAAATGCGGCCCACCAGGCCATTCTATCTGGCCTGCGGGGCCCCTAAAAATTTTAGAGAATTAATATTTATCTGCCCCTGGCTGCCTGTCATGCAGCCCTCGATGGCTTGCCAAAACTCAATAAGCAGCCCTCCACCCAAAATAAAATAATTGCCTACCCCTGCCTAATCTAATGGGGTTTAAGGAGTAGAGGTAAGCTACTGTTATAGCTGTGCATTTGAGTAGCCTAGAGATGAGGATGAGATGTAGTGGGCAGAAACTTGCCTTATAGTCCTTGCAAGGCAATAACTTTTGGAAGGAATTTCTAGGGAAAAGGAATGGACACTTCTGTTTGTTACTTCCTGAAAGACTTGAACATGAAATGAAAGTAAACAAGTCAGAATAAGTTCCAGCGGTACACACAACAGGCTTTTCTGATCAGGGAGTCGGAAGAAATTACTTTCGCTTAATCCCAGAACCAGTTTAAAACACATTGTGAAGATGTCTTGTGGCTTTTTTTGGAAGTTTACCTAAGGGTACAGACAAACGCAAGCATTTTAGCAATATAAAGGGTGCTGATCTAAGCAGTTACTGTACATTTGTTATATTTGCTTGGTTCTGTAGTGATACAAGTGTTGCAAAACTGCTCCAACTTTAACCTTGCTTCGTTTGGGGTGAAAGTTAAGGTGGTCTAGCTCCCTTGTATCACTACAGGCTCATGCAGAGGTAACAGGTGATTCCTAACAGCCAGTGTGCACTCCCAAGCAGCAACTTCCCCTCCCCTCTTAAAATGGCTAACAATCTTGTCTGGCTCTGAAAGAGAGTAGAAAATCTCAGGTCTAGAACTGAGATGATTTAAAAAAAAAAAAATCCTCGTTGCCATCTTCCTCATTTCTGCTCTCTTACTCTTGTCATTCCTTCTGGACTTGGGGTTTAGAACCTTATTGATGTTGGCTTTCATTTGATACAGCAAGTAGAAATTTACACTGGCTAAATGGCACTACGAACTAGCGGTAACATGATTTTGGACCTAGTCATTCTCATAAAGGTAGTAAGTCATAATTTTCTAGATCTCTTCCTATAAATATCTTGCTTTTAAATACACATTGAAAAAATGCAACAAACTTAAAAACAACATGGAAGCAGAGCATCACAATTTATTGGCTCATTGTCTAGATGACACGTTAAACAACACTCCATGGAACAAGGATTAAAAGGATTGGCTGTGAGGTTCAATTTAAATGCTGTTCATTCATATTTTATTTCTGAGCACGTTAGTATCCAAGAGCTACCCTGGCCTACCGTTGCACTGCTAGAAAGAAATCTGACATCAAATTGGCTGGAGAATGTTGTATAAGCTACAGATTCATGCTTTAAGCCACCGGTGTTAAACTTGCCTCCTGCCACAGACCAGATGAAGACCATGGGGCTCCTTGCTGGTGAGATGCAGCCTAGGGCAAGGGGTGGCTCTGGCAGGAGCAGCAACTCCAGCTGCAGCCTTCCACCCAGTGCTTGCAGTGGTATCTCCAGTTTCTGTTGCATGCTGAGCATGCCCCATGCTGCAGCTGGAACTGCTACTGCTAGTTTGTTTCATGGCAAGGTGGTAGCTCCAGCTCTGGCACAGGGCATTGGGCATGGGGCATGCAGCAGCAGCAGTGGGGTCTGCAGCCAAGGAGCTGGGGCTGTAGTGAGTGCCAATGGGTGATATGGCCGGAGGGCAACCTGGACTCTTTCAGCCTTTGCTCATCTTCCTGCAGCCAATCACCATAGACCAGCTGATCTACTAGCACCCAAGGGCACCAGATTCTGCAGTAAATTGCATTCCCCCAGCTAAGCCCCTTAACTTCCTGTGACCTGTTGGTATCCCAGCAGGTCAGATGCAGTCTGCATATTTGACACTCTTGCTTTAAGAAGTAGAAAGTGGGGGTTTTTTGCTAAAATTTTAATCTGTTCAGTAGTATTATTTAATTTTGATGTGGCGTGAATGGAAAGTTAACTTGCATAATGCTTTTGTTTACTTAATGCCTGTTTATAGGGCAGCTTTACATGTCCTCTGGAGTGACTCTTGGGAGCCACTCTAATTAAAACAATAACAGCATCTTGTATATTTAGCATTCAATGCTTCAGAATGGTGGTAGGGTGCTTTAACTAAAGCTCATTTGATAAACTTTAGTTAAGGAGCCTTGCCACTGTTTTGAAATGTGGAGACGCTGAATACGTGTAATGTTGAGGCTGCTAAAGTGTTCTAATTACACTGTAATAATGCTCAACGTGAGCTGGAGCGCATCTCTTAAAGTGAGAAGGTGCTATTTTAATGCAGCTGGTTTTATCACTATGGGCACCTATACATGTGCCTGATGCCTGCTCCAACACTCTCTAATAGGACGTGTCGGAGCAGGCATTGGGCACATGTATTGGTGGCCATAGTGATGAAACCAGCTATATTAAAATGGTACCTTCTCACTTTAACAGATGTGCGCCAGCTCATGTTGAGTTACCTTTCATTCCTCTAATTTACCTATAAAAAGGATCAGATACTTTTGAACTTGGTTGTTAGGATGTTGCTTCTTGCAGGTCTTGGGGTTCTGGGCTATTTTGAGACCTGAGACAGAAGCAGATTTTTGGTCTAAAATATTTGGCCTGCAGACTCAATACGTTGGAGTTTTTAACCAGAGGTGCAACGAGCAATTTTTGTATCTTTGGTATCAGCATGGTTGGGCTGGGCTGGCAGTGCTGGCGGTGGCCAATACAGCAGCAGCAGTGTGCGCCATTCTTCTATAGTGTCTGGCACTAGTGTGCTCCTTGCCCACCTGTAGATTATGCTTCTACTCGTATATGGTGGCACAATTGCTACATCCATGAATGATGTTGTAAAGAAGAGAATGTAAAAGAGAGGTAGGTCCTTTACAGGCAAACTCCAGAAAATACAGTTGTTGACTTTTACCTACAGTTGTTTGGACTCAAGTGTTTTCCAAGAGAGAAGAGAAGCATAAGCTGGAAGGGACCTCAAGGTTTCTCTGGTCCAATCTCCTGCATGAATGCTATTCTAAACCATCCCTTTCCAGTGTGTATCCACCTCCACTCTGGACAGGGATGGTTTAGCTGCTGGGCAGCCTGTCACACTGTGTCACTGTTTTAACTTAAGGAAGTTTTTCCTGAGAACTAAGCCACTGATATTTAAAATAATTGCTTTATGTCCTGCCCTTTGCGCAAGGGAGAACAGTTGTTCTTTCTCTCCTTTGTGGCAGCCTTTCCAATATCTGAAAACAGCTATAGTTCCCTCCCTGATCTTTCTCTTTCTCAGAGCTAAACATATATATAGCTTCCCTATCCTTTCCTCACTGGGTTTGTCTTCCAATCCCTTTTTTAATTTTTGGCACCTGCCTCTGGACCTCCCCAACTTCTCTACATCCTCCTTAAAATGTGGAGCCCAGAGCTGCACACAGTACTCTAGTTGAGACCTAAACAGTACCAAGTAGAGCTGGTACCATTACCTTCTTTGTTTTACACCTAATGCTGCTGTTGATGCAGCCTAAGATTACCTTTTGCCTTTTTTTACTGTCATTTGTTTTGACTTTGCATTGAACTTGTGATCCAGATCTTTCTCAGAATGTTACTGCCCAGCTAGTTATCACCCATTCTGTATTTGTGCATGTTCCTAGTAAGGATCATACTGCATTTAATGCCACTTTTTACTGCAGTAGCAGATACCTGGAAGGGAAAAGGTTGGGAGAAACAGAGAGGCAAACAGCAAGAAACTTCAAACTTTTCAATAAAAAGTAAGTGATTTGTGCTGGGTACCCCAGTCCCATTTTAGGAATGACTATAGCTTTGGGAAGGACAAAGCTTTGGAGGTCTTCAGGTCTCCATTGTCTCAAACCAGTGAAAGTCTTGCTAATGTAGTGGCAGTCTAGAATGAAATCTCTCTGGATTCACAAAAGGAACAAGTGACTCTTTTTTTTTTTTTAATGTACATTTCTGTTCATGTCCAAATTCTGACCTCAACTTGGTTGTGAGTAAAATAAAAAACCAGCCCACCCCTAGCTTGTCAGTTCCTCCTTCTTCAATTCAGAGAAGTTCCTGGCTTACTTCAAAGAATCTGCTTCAAAGACTTCAAACAGTCACTGAGCAGCTAGGGCTTAAATTGAAGGTGCCAGCTTCAGCAAGATACCAGTGCCTTAGCTTCTTGAGGATTCCACTGCTGTTTTTCTGGCACTCGAATAAAGCAGAACAAAATGAGGTGGGGAAGGAACAAAGTCTGTATAACAAAGTATATATGTTTCTGAGATGGGGAACACAGGTTTTCTTGGTACAAAGCAGTCATAATTTCATTGTCAGGGCAGGCAGTGTAACGGGCCAATCCAGCCTTGACAAAATGCTCTGTAGGCCTAAAAGAGTGGATGCAGAAAGCCTGTTAATGCATCAGCGATATTAGGAACTTCCTGGGTCAGACTTGGGAACCATTTTAGCTATTATTCTTTCTCCAACAGCCATCAATACCAATTGCTTCACAGGTTGGTATATAAACTTTGCAGTAGACAGATGTAGGGAGCAGACTATCTCATATTATTACTTATCCTAATCATTAGTACACAGAAATTGTCTTAAAGCCTGAAGGTTCATTATTCCTCCTACAATTTCTACTAGCAGTCACTGTTCCAGCTTTGCAAATTCTCTCTCTTTCTTTCTCTCTCTCTCTCTCTCTCTCAAAATCCAATCCTTTTCTTGTAATTTAATTTGTTGGCCTCTATGACTTCCTGGGCCAGTGCCATCTTTGGGATAACTATGTGAGCTATGAATATGTGTTGCTTTTCACTGGCTTTGAATTTGCTGTCTTTCATTTTCATTCAGTGCCCTCTTGTTCTCGTATTCTTTGGCAGGGAAAACAGCACCTCCTTTTGGTGAAGCCCAAATAGGAATTAAACTTGTCTCATCCTTGGTGAGAGCACCCATTTGTCCTCTGCAGGGTTGAATCTATTGAGATGCACTGAGCTTTTTGGTGCAAGAGAACATCCTTTTTTTGTCACCCGGCATTTGCTTACATCATTCTTAATGATGTATAGTGAATTTTAAAAATTATGTATTTGGGGGACTTTCAGATGTCATGCATGAAAAAAGACATCAAGGTGCCTGCAAAAAACAAGTTTAGTAGACCTAGCAGGAGCTTAATTTATTATAATACTGCAGAGGAACGCGTGTCAACTATTGTTTTTATAATAAGTCATTAACTTTCTCTTATAGAAATAGGGACAAAGAGATTTTCAATTTCTTTCTGGTGGTAGCATGTAGATAAATGGAAGCTGGCAGTGAAATGCTAAATCCTGAAATGTGCTGAATATTTGCAGCTCCAGTTGGAATTATGTGTGATGGACTTACCAATAACAGCTTGGTGCATCCCGGCTTGGAGAATGTTCAGTGTGATTGGCGGAGCTTGGTAACAACTGGGAGGGGCTTGCCCCACCCCTACCCAGGGTAAGGCAGAGAGCCCTGAACCTGGTTTAAGCCTGCACTCTTCATGTCCAGCAGAACTTTGCGGGGCAGAGCCTCTGAAGAGAATAAAAGGAACTGTGTGCCCAGCGCACTGGATTTGCAACAGGGGACGATGAAGAGAACAGAGCTTAGAAGGGCTGGGAGAGCTGTCCAGCGGGGTGAACGCAGTTGCCTCTAAAGAGCTCCTGAAGACTTCAAGCGGCAGCGGGGAGCAGGGGTTGGCTCCGGGTCCAACACTCAGTGTGCAGTGAGGTGAGACACTGGGAGTGATGCCAGGCAGCTTGAGTCTGCAACCCCGGCATGAGGCCCTAACCCTTGGCCCATGGCCAGGCAGCAATGCAGTCAATGTTGCCTGGAAGGCCCTCCGCAGATTGAGCCCTGATGCTGCACGAGGAGGGCTGCAACTCCAAGCCCCAGCAGAAGGCGGAGCCCTCGGTGCACATGATGGTGCACAGGGCCAGAAGGGCCCTGGACCGTGATGCAGGCAACGCTGCACAGCAGATTCAGGAGGGGGCCGAGCCCTGGTGCCTTTATGAGATGGGCCAGGCTCCCAACCCCCTACAGAAGGCAGAGTGCTCAATGCATGCAGTGGTGCACAGGGTCACTTGGGGCAGCGGCCCCAGGGGAGCCAGGGCCTGGTAGGCCTCGCATGCGAGGAGCACATCAGCGGAGGAAATGAGGACCACCCATTCGTGCCCCCAGAGTCGTGAGTTGCTGAGGAAAGGATTCCTACAGGGAGGCGAACTACCCTAGCTGTGAGGCAGCTTATTCACGGGGAAGCTGGAGCTGGAAGGAGCTCCCAGGTCTGGGATTCTCTTAGGGAGATGTCCTTTGGACCTGCCATAGGTCTGGGAAGTATGGAGGATCTTCTCTGTCTTTGACTGTTGTTTAGCTGTATTTATTTGTGCTTACCTGCACTTATCCAGTGTTTATCTATTTTAGTTCAACTGGCTATCAATACATTTCTTGAGGCTACCTGAAGGGGTGTACCCTTTCAGCCTTTATTTGCAGGACATAGCTTTATATGATAATTGTATATCTGTATATATGTTTACTAGCCAATTGCCTGTCAAGAATGATCGGGGGGAGCAGGTGGGGACAGAGTCCCATGCACCACCCCCATCCAGGCCTGCTCCCCCCTTCCTTCCTGCTGCTTGAAGTCCTGGCCACCCCTTCCCCTCCCCCTGCCTCAGTGGCAAGGGGAGGGGAGGGGTGGGCCCAGGTCTGATGCTGGGGAGGACTGGGCCCAAGAGTGGGGAGAAACTGGTTTGCCATGGTGGGTGGGAGGAGGGGAGAAGGAGCAGTAGGCTCAGGGTGACCTGGTGGTGACAGCGGGATGGGAGGAGCCAGCTTGGGGCCAATGCAGGGGAAGGAGAGGTAAGGGAGGAGTGGGCCCAGGCCCATCATTGCCACCTGCAGGGAGCAGGGCAGGGGGGCACTGGCATCGCGCCCCTCCCCCCCCTTCCTTTCTGTCCGCTTGGTTGCCACCGCCTCCAGGGAGCAGGGCGGGTGGGGTGCGAGGCCTTGCTCCCCTCCTGCCCCACCGTCCCCTGTGTCCCTGCCATCATGGTGGCGCTCTACTGCGCCACCACCTTCTGTCTGAATGGTTATTTGGACTCTGATAGGCTGTTTCAGTGCGCGAATAAAGCGTTATGGACAGACAGACAGACAGATTAAGGCTTTTATAGTATTAGAATTAATATTAATTTCATTTAAATATTGTGTATATGAATAAATCTGTATATAGTGAAACTATCCCTCGTTCTGGTTTGACTCTATAGGGCAGGAGTAGGCAACGTTTTTTGGCCAGAGTGCCAAAAAAACCACAATGTCTACCTTGGAAGGTGCTAGAGTGCCGACATGCCAGAGCCCTGAGCAGCTGTTCATAGTCTCCCAGCTGCAGCCGGCCCACGGAGCCCAGTCTGCTTGCAGCAGGGCTTGCAGCCTCCTAGCCACCTGCTGGGAGCAGCCTGGGCTCCGTGGCTGGCAGCAGCTGCTTAGAGCTCAGGCTGGCGGTGGCATGCTGAGCAAAATGACCTTGTGTGCCATGCTTGGCATGTGTGCTGGGGGTTGCTGACCCCTACTATAGGGAATAGAGGGAACTGGCAGCTATTTTGCAGGTCCCTCTCACAGCACTCCTGCCTAGCTACCTATCCCTTCTATTTGGAGAGGGAAGCACATACTTGGGTGCACCCGGGTTACATATGGATATAAAATACTTCCTGCCTTACAGTGACATACGTTATCTGGCTCTGAAAGAGGCATTTGAGGAGAGCTTACATTTCAAGTGTGTCCAGTAGTCTGGCAGTCAGTTGAATTTTGGCCTGTGCCGTTTTTCTGAGATCTTCCTTTGTCTTGTCACTGAGCTGGAACTGAGAGGAATACCACAGGGTGGAGATCTTCCTGTCACTATTGGCAGTCATCTCTTGTGGAAACTAGTTCCACTAAAGAGTGGGGAATGGCGATGAGGGCATATTTGGGGTGGGTTTCTTCCAGATGGCCAGATGTGAAGGTGAAGTCTTTGGGTAAGAAAAGCAGAAGTTCCTTGAAATTTCCATATGTTAAAACTCAATTAATCCGTAAGGATAGAGTTGTTACTTGCTCTTCTTTAAATGGGGAAGGGATTAAATGTTTTTGATGTCATCTTGGAGGTGCAGGTTTTTGCCTCCTTTTGGAAGATGTGGCAATAGTCTGCAGTTGGAAAAACAGTTTAATGTCTGAAACTAAACAGTGAAACCATTGGATGCCTTGAATAACTACTTATATAATATTCTTGATTACACCTTGTGTTAAGTTTGAAATTTAATGAAAGGCTTAAGACAGTGGAATATGACTAGACCCTGAAATAAGGCTGACGTCCCCAATGAGCTGTGCCCTGCATATTATAATCAGCAGCTGTTAAGCCAGTCAGAGAGCTACTTTATTCGCTGTCATTGAATGCTGTGGTTCTCATTAGTAAGCTTATTGTTTAGCAGACTTATAGTCATGCTTGTATGAAAAGTAAAATTCAAAGTTAAAAATAGCAATCAGTTCATCCAAATGAACCATACTGTAAATGTCGTCTTCCACTGATGCACACGGATGTCTGACTCATTCAGGAGTGGTTAGTCCCACCCCACGTAGAAGGAAATAATGGTAGTGTTCTTATCATTGTGCCCTGAATATTTTTGAATCGGTAGAATGAACCGACTGGCCTGTGATAGAGGAACCTAACATTATTCTAAAACTTCTTTCAGGGCCTTTCAATGGAGCTGCGATGAAAAATAAATAGGAAGGAAGGAGCACAACTTACACCCCTTTTTTATCATCCTGTTTTCTCACCCAAACACATACTACGTGTTTTTACAGCATTTTTCTGTTCCCTGCCTGGTTGGTATGATTACAGTATAAAGTATTAAATTAGAATTGACTAGTGCCCCAGTTTCAGACATGCAATGACTGGATACAGTTAGTTCCATTATCTGTTGGGACAGCAAGCCACTTCCTTTCTTAGTGCATTTGCTTAAGGTAGCACGACTTTTTTAAGTAGTAGGCAAGAAACCCATACAAATCATGGGCTGTTATTTTCGGTTTGGGATTCACTGGTTAGGTGTGCACAAATGACTTGATTTTTATCTGTTTTTTGTTTTTCAGTTGGAGTGCTGAAATGAAGGCAGGGGAGGGACAGGGACAGATTATTGTGTCGAATTAACCTGAACCCTCTTTTTTTCAATTTCACCAAAACAAAATGTTTGTCTTGGTGGATTGAAATGTTTATCTTGACCCAAAAGGAACATTTTAAATTTGGGCTGCTTTGTATTTTTTTTAAAGCATCAAGGAAATAAATGGAGGTAGAAGTTCCTCTTTTATCTGAAGTCCAATGGTTAGAGCATTGTCTGAGCCATGGCAATTCTAGGGTTTAATTCCCTTCTGTCTCTGGGGATTTTCTTTTTCGTTGTATAATATATTGAAGAAACGTGCCCTCACCACAGTATTGCACAGTATTCTGGGTTGGGTGGTTCTCAGTCCTGGCTGTTTAAGTTGTTTCACGTTTTATGGACTGTTTAAATATCTGTTGGACCAGAGAGGTAAGAGAGTTCTCCAGAGAAGTGAGACATAGAGCAGTGGTTCTCAACCTGTTTTGTATTGGGACCCATTTGGAGACATCCATGGCCAGTCCCAACTCAGTGCTTTTTACTCTTGACCCACTGCCCCCCACCCCCAGGCCCCAGTCCCCCCAGTGTGTGAGGCAGGGGGAGCCCCAAACAGTTCCAGCCTGCAAAGGGGTTATGCCAGCCTGCAAGGGAAAAGCCACGGTTTCCCACATTTTTCTTCTTTAAAGGGAAGTCCTTTTTTAAGGTTTGTTTCATATAATCTTGCAACCCGTTTCTGGGTCGCGACCCATGGGTTGAGAAAAACTGACCTAGAGTCAGTTCCCTTCTCTGAAGTGGGCAGAGGAGGGATTTAGACCTGTGGGCTCCATCCCAGAGATGAATGCTTTAACCACTGGGTGGTTGGGTGAACTAGAAGCCAGCACAGTCATGCTATTGTAGTCTTTCTTTCCCTTTGAACCTCCATGTCCTTGGCTTCTTATTACACATCTAACAAGGGAAAGTTCTGACATTTCCAAAACAGGCCATTTCAACATTTTTAAACCAAACTCTTTCAGAATTGCATCTTTTTTCTTTCTCTGAAACAACCCAGCAGATTTTACCACCTAAATTCATTAATTGTTTTGTCTGTTCCAAAACTGTTTTATTCATTTATTTATTTATTTTTTAATGGGTAAATGTTTTCTGAAAAAATGTTCACCCAGTTGTGATGGAATTCCAGGCAGCTTCCCTTGGGGCAGAATTTGGTTTGTTATATGCAATGAGAATCCTAGATTTTGGCATTTTAACATTGCTGATTTGTATATAGCAGATGTAACGTAGGCCTGCCGTAAGCAGATTCAACTCCAAGGATCCTGAAATAAACCTCTAAAGGGATTTCCAAGCTTATAGCAATAAAAGAAGAGTCTTGCTGAGGAAGTAGGGACACTAGAAATAGAAGCAACTATCCTGCGTGGAAACTCAAACAAGATATCAAAAAGACAATATAAATTCTCCATGACAGTAGAGGAAACTGTTAGTCATTTTAAACTCTGCCTTATTCAAAGCCCTAGCAGTTGGAAAGCCTTTTCAGTGTTAGAAAAGGAGGAAGTTCTAGCATTAACATTTATTAGAAGGGTCATTTGTGTAGAAGATAATCTGCATAGGGGGGGAAAAACGTATTTTGATCTGCTTCAAGCTATGTAGCTGTGCTGGATTTCTTGGGTGATTTGAATGCATTAGCCTTTGTTATACCCGGACTTACTGGTGGAGTGTATTCTACATGATATACTATCAAAAGCAACAGTAAAAGAAAATTCATAAGCAGTATAATACATTTATGAAATACGTTAATTTAATGCAGAGATTTAATAGTCTGTAAGACTGCTAATGGTCACTTTTTAAATCTTTACATACAGTGGGCTTTTTATACGGTACAGATTTGAGGTCGTCAAAATACAGCTTTATTTTTTGTAAGTGGGAAAAAAAGGTGGCAGGTTGCAATAAATGTTAAAAATATGAGTCATCTGAATAACAGAAATATCAAAATTGGTGCCCCTTTTGTTTTAGGGGAGAAAAGTCTTCCTGTCAGATCAGGATAAGGTATGGAAAGATAAAAGTCTATTCTTGTTGTTGGATTATGTAGCAACCTATTGTCCTTTAAGTAGGCTATAGATACAAATGTTAAAAAGTCATAAATTACATGAAATCATGATAGAACAAATCTCAGAAATGTAGCAATCTTCACTTTTCTAAAAATGCCCTATGTAGTATAATGTTACAGCTAGCAAGGATGTATAATGGATCAGAAATAAAGGATTTATTAAAGTTTTCCACCAATATTTTTCCTGTAACGAGGAGCAGTTTTTATGCAGTGCATTGCTCAGGGATTAATGACTCATCTGGGTAGATGGCTTGCTCAGTTAGGGTGCCTGTACAGGAGTGCAGAGGCTGTTTCAATGTACTGTAATTACAGCGCATTGGAGCAGACTTGATTAATCGAGTCTGCTGGAACATGGTAATTACTGTGCTCCAGTGTAGCAGAAAGCCCCCTTTTCCTCTAATGTAGCAGAAAGCCCCCTTTTCCTCTTGCCTGCATTTGCTCTCCCCTTTTTGGATATGTTTCTCTTTTTCTACCTTTTCTTCCTTCCTCTCTCTTTCACTTTAAGATAAGGGATTGTATTTTAAAATTTGTATGTGTGCATTTTGTATCTCCCCTTGTAGTTTGGTATTTTTATCTATTTGTGTGCCATGGCATTTGTAGCTTATATTTTATACTCAACTTTCAACTAAATGTGTTTTAGTAAGTTATACATTGTAACATTGTTAACAAAGGCAGGAATCAAACTGCTCTTCCCTGTATCAGGCTGGCCTCTGAAAGAATGAGTGAATCAGTGATTGAATGTGTAACACGGAAGCAGGCAGCAATTATCACCTGGAAGCTGAACTCAATAGAAGACAGTGTAACAACCGGGAAATCTCTATACCTCACTGATCAAGGGCTAGAAGCCCTGGCCTAACTTAATCAACACCAGAGACCAACTTTTGGGCTGAATATCTCCAGATCGACCACTCCCAGAGCCCTATTCTAAATTCATCAACGGACTCCCAAACCTGCACGTACATGCGGACGACCCCTGGGGCTGACAGATGCTGTCCAGTAGCCACCGAGGGGGGGGAAGTCCCACGAGGGTCAATGACCCCTGGATTGGGCAAACCAGAAAACTGGGGAGTCACCAAAGTCTGCCAGGGACAGATAAAAGGCAGTGAAAAGTGACCCTCAGTGGCACCCTCTTGATCTCCAACTCGACCAGACCTGTCCAGCCAGAAGGACCAGCCGGCGACCCCCTTCTGGAAGATAACACCACACTGAAAGAAGCCTCAACGACAGACTCCAGTGCTTGTAGGATAGGTATACCTGACTCTGTAGCCTGCTACTGTGTGTATGTGTGTGCATGTGTGTGTGTGGACCAGCCCCAAGGTTTATGATTACAGTGTTTCAATCCGCCTAATAAACTAGAATTTTAAGGATCCCGAGTTGGACATTTGTAGCCAACACCGGTAGCCTGCCGCATCTTGTGTATCAGCATCCCCGAACTTCAAAATGGCGGTGGGGGTGCTTGAACTAAAGCTCATTGAATCAGCTTTAGTTCAAGTACCTCCACCACCATTTTGAAGTTCGGGACACTAATACATGAGATACTGTGGCACTTTAATGAGAGCAGCTCTCAGAGCCACTCCCATTAAAGTGCGGCCTTGCCCCGCCCCAGGGCATGTGTAAAAGTGCCCGTTGTTGTTAACCCCCTGTTTTCTTTCCTCTGATTGTTATTGCTGAGAGATTCCCTTAACCCTGAAGAAATCATTCTCGAGAGGAAACAGTTGCTATTGGTAGCAACTTGGGTATTAATTCTCAGCTTGAAATATGTATTTTGTCATATCCATGTAATACACGATCTCAAGTTACTGCTTAACTTTGGTGTATAATAATGCAAAGCAAAACCCCTAAATAGACATGCCATGGTTGAACCTTTCCATCTTCCATTAGCCTATCTGTACTTTATGTAATTTTTGTTTTTAATCAGGTTTTTGAGAAGCTGATTGTCACTTTTTCGGCCTTCCCTCTCGCATGCCATAATTCCATGTCTGTTCTGCTCTTGCCGTTATGTACTTTCTTACTTTTTAAGACAAGAAGGAAGCCCCTTGGTTGATGTGGTTGCAGTTCAAATACACTTCCATGTCTTAGTGAACAGCTTATATAAAGATCACACTTTGGCAAGTACCAAGACTCAGTGGTAGGAATCCCTCGATTTGAGGATGATCTCTACCATAGCTTGATGGATCATGAGGTGACTTAAGAACCCAGTCCTTGAGCCACAGATCCATCTGCAGAAGTTGCGGGTCTTTCTGCAGGGCAGAGTAGGCTATAAGCTAGGATTTCTCTCCCTTTTTCTTTCTCCATTCTCTCTCCTCTGCCTAGAGGGCAAGATGCTTTACCTTAAAACAGGCTGTTGCTTGGTTGAGGTTGTGGCACTGCTAGAGTCGGTCAGAAGCCATTTCCTTTCAGCTCTTCATGTCAGCATCAGTTTCCTTGAGAGGTGCCTTCACTGTGTCCTTAGAATCATAGAAAATGAGGTTTGAAAGGGACCGCAGGAGGTCATCTAGTCCAACCCCCTGCTCAAAGCAGGACCATCCCCAACTAGATCATTCCAGCCAAGGCCTTTGTCAAGTCGG
The DNA here is from genome assembly GCF_030867095.1 of Alligator mississippiensis. NCBI lineage: Eukaryota > Metazoa > Chordata > Crocodylia > Alligatoridae > Alligator > Alligator mississippiensis. The sequence goes on along the minus strand of NC_081825.1, from coordinate 190,461,455 downwards.
GCCTTAAAAACCCCCAAGGATAGAGATTTCAGCCCCTCTCTAGGTAACCTGTTCCAGTGCTTCACCACCCTCCTAGTGAGAGTTTTTCCTAATATCCAACCTAAACCTCCTTTACTGCAACTTGAGACTATTGCTCCTTGTTCTGTCATCACTGAGCTCCTTGTAGTGTTTCCTGTGGCCACCGTGAGATTCAAGGCCATTACTAAGCTGGGAGTAGAGGACTTGCTCTACGGGTTGAATCGGGCATCTGCGCACAATGTACAGTAGAACTGGAGTTTCTGAATCACTGACTCAATGCTGGTATCATAGGCTTCAGCAAGGATGCTGATGTTTGTGTGGCATTTTTTCCCATGTGATGTAGAGGATTTTCCAGAGGCATCATTGGTGATACCTCTTCAGACTCTTGAGATGACGATGGTAGGTCACCCATGTTTCACATCTGTATAGGAGAGAGGGACGATGACTGCATTGTAGACCTGGATCTTGGTGTCTTTCTGGAGATCACAAGGAATAAAGACACACCAAAACAATTTTCCAAAGGAGGCACTTGCACACTGGATCCCATGCTGGATCTCCTCATCAATGTTCACTCTCAGAGAGGTGGCTACCAAGGTACGCAAAGTTATTAACTACCTCCAAGACCTTTTCCTCTGTGGTAGTTTGGGGAGGGGGTCATTCATGGCTGAGGGCATGCTGATAGAGCACTTTAGTATTGATGTTGAGAGAAGCGCCCAGTGTTAGGTAGGTTTCTCTGAAAAGAGCTAGCATGGTCTGGAGGATTTTCTCTGTGGGTACAAGGATGGTGCAGTCATTGGCGTATTGAAGATAAAGGGTGGTTGTTTTGAATACTTTGATCTTTGATAGAAAATGTCCTAGATTGAAGAGCTCTCCATCTGTTTGGTGTTCTGTATCAATTCCAGAAGAAAGGCAGTCCCTAATGAGACCCAAATGACTGTTTAATAAAAAAAAAAAAAAAGAGAGAGAGAACGGAGTTGGGGCGAAGGTGCATCCATGCTTGACTGCAGTTCAGATGACAAGCAGATCTGTCTCTGATCTACTATATGGGATGGTTGCAATCATCCTGTTGTGAAGAAGCCTAAGAGCCTTGATGAATTTTCAGGACATTCAACTTTGGCCAGTACTTTTTACTAGGCTTTGATCGATGGAATCAAATGCCATATACATGATGTTGTTCCTGATGTTTTTCTTGAACCCACTGGGCAACAACGATTATAGCAGTTGCTCTACAGGATGGTCTGGAACCATACTGAGATTCCAGGACTTTCTCAGGAAGGGGTAGAAGACGGTTTAGGAGGATGCAGACAAGGTTTTTCACTGGTGCATAAAAGAGGGCAATATTTCTAGTTCCCACACAGATTTATCCCCTTTCTTGAAGATGGTCATAAATGTTGGCATTCCTCAGGTCCCCAGTGTAAGGGACCAGGGTGTAGGCCATCTGGCTTAATGGTTAGGTCACTGAGGGAAAGCAGTGTCAGAGGGCAGGACCCCTATACTAAAGCAGAGTCCACAATACAGTCCAGGGCCAGGGGTCAGATGCTGAGTAACAATCTGGGTGGGGGGGAGCAGGCAGGGGGCCATCCACAGGGCAAAGTACAAAAAACAGAGTTGAACCAGGTCAGGAACCAGGAGACCAATTAAAGGAAATCCAAAACTGAAGTCCAGTAATAAGTCAGCCGAAAATCAGGATCAAGAACCAGGAGAAACAAAGGGCATGGATCAGGAGGCTTGCCACAGCAGATCTGTTAAGTGGCCTGCAGACACAGACCCCCAGCTGGTGCTAAATGAATAGAAGGTGCTCCAAGCACCCAGCCAGGATTCTTAAGATGAATCGGAGCATTCTTGAGCCTTGTAGATTTCAGCAGGTATGCCATCCGGTCCAGTACACTTGTTGTTCTTGATTTCCTTGATGGCATGCCAGACTTCTAGGAAAGGAGGGTTGGTGAGGGATCCCCTTTCAGGGTGTTGGGGGATGGACTCAGTGGTGATATCTGCCACAGTTGACTCACAGTTGAGGCATGCCTTAAAGTGCTCTTTCCATGTAGCTTGGATAGATTTGTTGTCTTTGAGGAGCGTCAAGCCATCCTGCAATTGCAGGAAAGTAGAACTATGGAAAGTTAAGTCATAGATGGCTTTCGTTGCCTGGGAAAAATTGCACATATGTTTGTCAGCACAGAGTTGGATATCTTTGGCTTTATCTTGCCACTACTGATTTTTACTTCCTGGATCCTCCTTTGAGCTTTGGCTTTCATGGGGTTTATACTAGGCCTGTGCGAATAGGGAAGTATTCGATTTGGATTCAGCAGATTCAGAAGACAGTGATTTGATTTGGATCACTGTCCAGAATTGATTTGGCTGAATCGGCTTCAGAAGATTTGGCACTGATTTGGAGAGTTTCGGTGATTCAGATCGGCTGGGGAGAGACAGGCATAGCTGGGCAGCTGCAGGTTCTCCTGCAGCTCCCCCAGCTGTGCCTGCCTCTACTCAAGTGGAGGAAACTGCGGGAGAAGCCCTTATGGCTGCCCCACCCAACCCCAGTCTAGTCCCAGCACTTAAAGCCAAAAAAAAGCCCCCCACTCACTGGCTGTAGAAGCAGCGACTGGGGCCTCTGGGCGCTCGTGGCAGAGGCCCCTTGCACACCGCAGGGCAGTGGGGGACAGTGGGGATTGCCCCCCCCCACACACCTGGCACCTGCGCATCTGCCCCATGGCCCAGGTGCAGTGTGGCTCAGCAGGGCGCCATGCACTGCTTGGCATCTGGGGCCACTGGGGCTGAGTGCTGCCAGGCTCTGGGTGAGTGCTGGAGCCGAGGCGTATGGCACCCTGCCAAGCCGTATGGCACCTGTGCAATATGACAGCTGCTGCATGGATACCAGGTGTGTGTGGGGGGGGGCAATCCCCGCTGCCCCGTGGTGCCCCACGCTGTGTGGAGGGGCTCTGCCATGAGCCCTCAGAGGCCCCTGATTGCGGATGCCAGAGTTGGAGAGCGTGGGCCTTTTTTTTTTTTTTCTCGTTTTTTTTTGTATTTTAAGTGCCAGAAGGTTGGGTTGGCAGGGGATGGGGCCAGGCAGGGCAGCCATGGGGGCTTCTCCCACGGATCCTCCGGCTGTGCTTGCCTCTGCCCTGGCAGGGGGAGTCATGGGGGCTCTGCCTTGCTGCTGCTTGCCCAGCCCGCACTGGGGGGAGGAGGGGGAAGATGATGTATGTGTGGCTCGCTCCAGGCAACAGCAGGGCAGAGGCCCCACTCCCAACGCTGCCACGCTCACATCCCATGCCCTCCACCCCCCTCCCTGAGTAATGTGCCCCTCCTGCCCTGGCTGGGCAGCTTGTCCCAGCCCCAGTCCTTCCCTCCCCAACACCCGTTCCCTTCCCCCTCCCAGAAACCCAAAAGACTTACCAGCTGGAGGCAACTGTCAGCTGTCTGTTTAGTCGATGGCCAAACCTCTGAATTGACCATATCTTTTCCAAAGCATTTCTGAATCGATTCAGCTGCTTCAAATCAATTCAGAGCTTTTACTTAGTCTCCTGATTCGATTCGGATTTGGAGATTCGGTCCCCGAATCAGGCCGAATCGAATCAACTACCAAAGCTTTGCAGAGCCCTAGTTGATACATCTCCTTCTTCTGAAATGAGGTGTCATGTTGCCAAGCAGAATGCGCCCTTCTCATCCAGTTGAGGAGGGCTTGGATCTCAGTGTCACTCTCATTGAACAAGTCTTGGTGTCGATGGGTTGAATAGCCAAGATTCAGCATGGGCCATATAAAAGGCAGTTTCATGAACTCTGGAAGAGGTTTAATTGTTGCTTTCATTTGCAGAGGGGGCAGAGAATTTTCCATGCAGACACTGTTGGAGATCTTTACAGACCTTCAGGTCTTGAAGACCTTCGGTGTCGATAGTCCTTTGCATTACTTTTGGCTGTTTTTGGTGTTACGAAGCAAGCTGGATGTTCATAATGGATCTGACAAACTGGTGATCTGTCCAGCAGTCATTGGCTCTTCACATGACTTGCATATGGACATCCATTTGATCACAGGATCTAAAAGTAACATAGTTGAGGGAGATGCCAGTGCTTAGAGCAAGGGGTATCTCCATGTGTTCTAGTGTTTGTCCCTCTGTCTGAACCAAGAGTGAGTTACCTTTTTAAAATACAGTGTAGTTAAAGGTTATAAACACTCTCTTTAGGTACCATATCAAAACAGGATGTTGGTGACCATGGTCTTCCACAGATCTCTTCTTTGAGGCCTACAGATTTTCCAGTGTTGATGCATTCATCCGTTTAGATAGACTCTTGACATGTCAACCTCTGTTTTCCAGGTTTTCTCCTTCCTTCAGTCTTTCCAGTTATGACCAGACTCAGTTTCCTCTTTCCTCATAATGTGTCAAAGAAACTCTAACTGTCTCTTTCTGATGTTAATCAGCAGTTTCCTCCTGCAGCCTGCTCTTGGCAAAATATCTTTATTTGAGGTATGACTTATCCAACATACCTTCAAGATGGGTCTTAAGAACCACATCTCAGTTGCTTCAATTCTCTTTTCCATACTTGGCGATATTGTCCAGAATTTTGATGCATACATGAGGACTGGTATAACATAGCAATCCAAAACTCTTAGCTTCATCCCCATAGAAATTTTACTGTTTGTCAGTATCTTTTTCATTTTCAGAAATGCATCTTTTGCTATCCCTAGTTTCCATTTGATATTGTGATTTGATCAACATTACCTTCACTTTTGCAAGGCCAGATGCTTTCAGGAAGGTGCATGAAACTAAAAGTTGGTGGTACAGAAAAGACATTACTGAAGAGTACTGCATTTACCCAAATCCAAGGCTACTTCAAATTTAAGATAACAATATACAAGCAATCCCCCTCTTCCCAAAAGGAGTATTTCCTGGGAAGGGGGGAGTCTTCCCATGGCAAAGGTCAGGGGTTAGGGGTGGGACTTCTGGTAACAAGATAGCGACCAGGGGGAGGGGCACCTATCAAGGGGCAGGGCTACCCTTGCGGCCCTCAACATCTCATCAGAATTTGTTAAAGCAACCCTTCAGCCAAAAGAATTGCCCACCCCTGGGCCAGATATTACCCAATCTTTATTTGAAGCTGGCTCACTGTTCTTTGCATTTTTAATATTCATTGGATAAACAGTATAGGGAAATTTTCTGCCCCATTGGGAGCAAGGGACCAGGTTAAAACTTGGACCCACCTGCCATCTGGCAGCCACCCTTCCACTGGGTTGCACAGCTTCTGGCTTTCTCTCCTTGGCCTTGCATATCTCTATCCCATGCCTATTTTCCTGCTCTACTCACTAGTCATAGTTTTCCTGCAACTAAAATTTCAGGATCTACTTCATCTGCACATAACTAGGCAATCCTATTTGTCTGTATACCCCTCTGGCTGGAATGCAGCCTGAGTGCGTATTCTCAGTGGGTGTGTGCAGGTTTGTATGGATAGAGCTGAATTATAAGCTGTGTAAGTGCACATATGCAATCATGTATCTGAAATTTTGGGCGATTTGGGTGCTTAAATGGAAGTAGGATTTAGCCTTTTGTGAGCACATAGTTTTACTGCAAGGTGGGTGGCCACTATCTCAGGCCACTATGCCCTGCCAAGAGGTGTACCATATGTTAGAAGAGATACTGATGTGTGTGCACGCGCACGCACACACACACATACACTCTCTCTCTCTCTCTCTCTCTCTCCATATTCTGGAAAGGTAATATAATAACGGCAATATAACCACCATTAAAGTGGAAATTTGTACAACCATGTACCTTACAAGATAGGTTGGCAAGGTCACTGATTATTTTAGCAACAGATATGCAGTTCTTTCCTCTTACCATTTCTGCTACCTGTGCAACTTATGCAGGCGAGCAGGTTGACCAAAGGGCAGTACACAAGACAATTATTTACTTTAATGTTGGCAGTTTACGTCATCTGATACAGCAGTTAAATTTTTGTCTCTTTCTGTCCTTTCTACTTCTCTTCTTTAGCAAAATGAGTATCTCTTCCAAGGTTTATCATTGACTTCAGAATTTGATGCGTGCAAGGAGGATAGCATGTAATGAACTGAGTGTTCTGTAATGCAGGTGCTTAGTGTCATATTGGTCTGATGTGGTTATTTTTGCTTATGAGAACAAACCCCCCTGCCCTATTCATTAGGACAGTGGTTATCTAACCTTTTAGACTGAAATGACCCCCCCCCCCCCCTTCCCACCCTCAGAAAATGCCAGCCTGTAATAGGGCACTGTTGGGCTAGACGGTTTAATGCCCAGCTGTCTGTGCTGGTGGGGAGCAGTTTGTGACCAGCCAGCAGGGAAGAAGCATCTCTCTGCTGAGGTCTGCTGCTCCAGGAAGACCTTAAAGATACGGGCAGGAGCTTATGGGGATGGTTTGGAGGCTCCTAGTCCTGGGCATGACTTGGAACTGCACCCTGCCAGGGATTGGTGGCCTGGTGGGGCTCCCAGTGGCATGGGAGCCCCCAGGAAGTGCCAGGCCAGTTACCACCCTGGTAAAAGGTGGGTTGGGGCACCTTTAATAACCCGTCTCCACAACTGGGTGGGTAACCCCATAGTAGGGCCCAAGAAGGTGGACCCATGTAAGAGAGCGTGGGCTAGTTGCTCAGAAGCCTGACTTGAGGCACTCTTAAATGGTCAGTGCTGGGGCCAGGGTCCCACTGCGAGGGATGCCCAGAGCTGGAGGACTGGGGTTCCGACTGGCCTTGGAGGTGAGGCCAGGTCCTGTGAGAGCCACACTTGAGAGGGAGAAGAGTGCAGGGAGTTTAGCAGCCCAGAATTAGGGTGGAGTAGGCTGCCAGATTAGGAGGGATCCAGTTGGGGTCCAGACTGGAGGGTTATGGGGCCAGAGATGTTAAGAACTTGGATGCCATCTGTGAGGCATGGGCTGTGGCAGGGGCAGGCAATTATTTTGGGAGGAGGGCTGCTTACCCAGTTTTGGCAGGGTGTCGAGGGCTGCATGGGTAGCCCCCTGGTCACCATCTTAGGACCAGTGTCCCAATGTCTTTGGACCAGTGTCCCAGGGCCAGCACCCATGGGGCCCAGAGCGGGGCGCAGGCCAGCAGGGGTCTGTGGAGCCAGGCTGGGCTGCACCAGCAGGGAGGGGTGAGCTGGCCCGGCTCCATAGAGCCCCTGCCAGCCAGGACCCCGTGCCCCTGCCACCCTGGTCTGGGCCCCACCGGCACTGGCCCCAGGACACCAGTGCAGGTCCTGTGCTTCTACTGGCTCCCTGCCTGCTCACACCCAGTGCTCTCCAGGCCTGCAGTACAGGCGGGGGGCAGCGCACAGCAGAGAAGGAGCCCAGGGAAAAGCTGAGCATGGGGGGGAAGCAGCCCTTCCCCCACCCCACTCCCGGTGCCCCATGCTGCAGGTGCTCCCAGGCCACATGGGGCTGTCCGGGGTGGGCACAGGCAGCCACACGCGGGCTGCAAGCAGCTGTAGTGCCAGGCGTGGGTGGGGAGGGGCCGTTTCCCCACCCTGCGCTCCTTTCCTGCCCAGGGTTCCTCCCCGCTTACCTCAGCTTCCCACGCCGGGGCAGCCATGTGCTCCCAGCCTAGACACTTGGGCTGAGGCTTCCAGCTGGGAGGCGGGGCTGGGTGGGTCCTGCTGTTGTTGGAGCCCACCGGGCTTCTCCTGGGTCCTACTGCCCTTGGTTCCTGTCAAAAATGACAGGAACCAAGGGCAGAGAGATATTAATTTTTTACATTTTTTTTTTTAGGGGCCCTGTGGGCCGGATAGAATGGCTTCATGGGCTGGATCTGGCCCACGGGCTGTATTTTGCCCACCCCTGGGCTGCAGTGTAAGGGAGGTTCTGAGGCGCAGATAACGCCCCCTGGCATCGGGGCAGGAAATGGGTAGCTTCCCGCTTAGGTAATATCTTAATCATTTTCTATCAAGGCGCGGCAGGAAAGAGAGGCGGGTTGGTAGCCCTGAAACAGGTGGGCAGGCCAACTTCTAACTGGCCCTGGGAAGGCCTCCTGTTACACAGTCCTTAGTTATCACAGATGACAGAAAAATATTAGAGCAATTCTTCTGTTGCAAAGAACTCAAAAAGACCGCAGCAGGTAAGAATGTTTTTAACACTACAAATTCCTATTTGAAATCTCTGGTTTAACTTGTGAATCATGTTTGCACATCTAACAGTGCTAATATCGTGTGGTGCTCCACAGCACCTTTTGAAAGGATCTAAAAGTGCCCCAAGGTGCTATGGCACCATGGTAGAGAGTCACCACACACAAATATGTTGCGTAGAATTCAGTCAGTGTCTTCTCCACCCTGTCACATTCCATACAAACTCTCACAGATCATGCTCTACATACACCAGTGGAACTGTTTTGGAAATTGTTAGTATTGAACATACAAAAAGAACCAGGTATACATGAAGGTTGTTTTAAAAAAACTTTTTTCCCGGAGTAGTCAAAGGCCCTACTACAACCTGGGGTGTATTTTTCATACCAAATGTATAGTTTCTGCAGCCTCGTTGAGATATTCAAGCTGTATTTGGTATGTTTTCTAAGTTAATTTTTTTTAAATTAATTGCAATAAGGCCAGGATAATACGTAGTGTTTTTGTTCCTTAGCTAGCAAGGCTAAGGAGCTGATCTCCTGCTATTGTAATTGCTATTGGGCTGAGAGGGAATGTGAAAAGTCAAGTCTGTGAAAATGTTATGCTGCTGAAAATGCCTTTAGAACGGAAGGGATTTTTTAGGGCTATGTCTTTTATCGGAACAGCTATGTAGAAAGAGTTGAATGGAAGGACTTCGAATAGGAGTTCTTGGGCATCCATGCTTCAACTGTAGTATTTATACAGTACATATAAGTGTGTTTGTATGTAAACAGTGTATCTGTTCTTCTCTTGGGATCTGGTAAGTGTTTTGATCATGGGAATTGTTCTGTTTTGTTTATTGTTTGTGTTTTTTTACAAATTACAGTGCTTCTCAAAAATGGTTAGTTTGAAGACATTGGATCAGGTGACAATACACTGAATGTTTGAAAGACCCTAGTGAGGATTAACAACTGACTTACTTCTGTGGTCTTTTTTTTTAATCAGAGAATGAACAAAACAAAAAATATCTAGTGACTGTTGCTGCAGATGTAATGAAAATAGAATTCATACAAGGTAAAGGTCTGTGACTGAAGATGGACAACAGCTGAAGGATTTCCTACTTGTGTTTAAGGATTAACAAGCATTAACATCTAAAATTTATTTTTATAGTCTGGGTAAACTAAAAGAAGGTAGACTTTCAGATGCTGAAATGCCTTGGATGAGTATATTTAATTTAATGAAAATGGATACACAGAATGACCTTTTTTTTTTTTTCTTTTGATGCTGAAGAAGGATGCAGACAGAAAAGTAGAATAACGAGGCTTGTGTTTTGTGTTCGTTTTTCGCCCCTCTCCTTACCTAGAATTTCCTTTTCTATCTCAGAGACTGACATACCCATCTTTAGATTTTGTTCTGCTCTTTCTTTTCATATCCCATTCTTGATTTGATCACAGTTATGCCTGAAAGCCTTGTTGCTGCAGGTGCACCTGCAGCAAGGTATTACCATCCTGAGTGGTTGCTTGTACTGAATTGCAACCATTGATAATCTCTTTCCAGTTTTCCTCGACGGGGACTTGTTCAGAGGTAAGGTGGGTGAAAGCAATAAAACAACCCTTAATAGTACTCAGCCGTTTCTAATTCTTCTTTTAATCCCAGACAAAGTTGGGTTTTTCTAGTTTGGCGCAATATCAAAAAAACACAGTGAAATTTACTATTTTATCCTGAACAAGCCTAGTATAGCAGATCATCTGATTTTCCAAGCAAAACAAGAAGTTGCCTGATAGAAAGTTTATTTAAGTTACTTGATGTTTTTCCATTTACTTCAGTAGGTTTTGTTTTGGACATCTTGCATAGTCACATTGAGATATTTTGTGAGAACAATGCATTGAATAATAAACTATTATTCATCCGTTGAAATGTATGTAGCTGGTCCCTTTTCATGCATCCACTACTGTAGGAAAACAGTGGAATTTACCATATTAAAATGTATTGCAAATGTTGAATACCTGTTATTCCTCCCAGTGAAAGAGACTTTCTTATTAAATTATTAATTTCCAGCCATTTAAATATGCTGGTAATGGACATTTTAAGTTCATTTAGTAATAAAGCAACTTGAATAAAGTTGGGAAGTGTCAGGAACTTTTTTTTTTGTTTAAATCAACCTGATCATGCTGTAAACCTTTCATAACATTTATAAAATTCAACAGCTTTTAATATGAAATGGTTGCACTAAACTGGATTTTTTTAACAAGATGCATGAAGGGGAAACAGATAATCAAAGGCTGTTTTAATGGTGATTTAGAGCTATGCAAATAACCAGGGAAATATCATGGTCCAGGCTGATTTTTTTTTTTTTTTAACCTAAAGTTTTCTTCATTAATTTTCATTTCTTTAAGTAATATACAAAACCAAGCAAACAAAATGACACAATATGTGATTTGCTGCTAAACTCGGGGAGAAGAGCCATATACACATCTGATGTAGGTAGAAAAGTTGAAATAACATCCAAGCATCCAGTGGCTTATCAGAGCTAAACCAAACTACAGAACCAGCTGAAGCTCCCTATTCCCTATTGGAAAAAGAGAAAAATAATAACCTTACTTTCTATACTATAAGTTCACAGCTAATTACAACTGGCTGCCCTTCATTGTGGACCCAGCTGTGCAGCTGCTCTGCTCTTGCATCTTCCACTGTATCTGGCCCTAGCCCTCGCAAACAAATGGCCATTACATTGACTTTTTTTACAGGCATATCTATTGACTTGCGAGTGAATGAGGACTCAAGTTGTTGTCTTGTTAAGTCTTAGCTTATTCATAGAGCCTAGTATGGTGGCAGGGTGATGGCAGGGCCAATTCTCATTCCTATTTCTATTCTGCTTCTGTTCAAAGGGTGGAAAAAAAGGCATTCTACTAGAGCACTAGAAGATGATCTCGCTGGAATAGTACAATGGGGTCTGTTGTTTTCTGCCACGAGTATTATTGCATGTTTTGTACATTTGCCTCTTGGTAAAGTTTAAGTCCATTAAAAGAAGTAAGGGCGCAGGGAGTTAAAGGCAAGGCTTAAAAAAAGAATTAAGGATTTTATTCGAGAAGCAAGGGTTTTTATGGGTGATATCTTTTATGGGACCGACTGCCTGGTTGGGATAGACTTAGACAAGCTTTTAAATGCAGTGCATTCTTCTTCACATCCCTGCTTTGCAAATACAATGAAAAATGTCAAGTGAGGATTCTTCAAAAAACAAACATACTATAGAGAGGCCAGAGCTATAAAATCGGATAAGGACCTGCATTTTCTCATACTTGAAAAGGTAAAGATTTACCTTTTAAACCATTCTGATTTGTTTAGCCATGGACAAAGTTGAGGAGCTGCTACTCTTTCTTTTAAAAGAGAATATATACAGGCTTTAAATGTATTGTTTAAAATTGCAACCTAGGATTCAGCAAATAAACTGCTGCTAAGAAATGCTATAGCCAAGTACCTGTCTCAGGAAAAAAATCATTTCCTTTAGATAACTGGATAAGTAGTATGGCAATGCAAATCAGTCTAAGCACAAATAAATCAGTTTGTAGTCAAGCTAAGCTAGAAATTATGTATTAAATGTAAGTCTGATCCAGGTTAGCTGTTGGTACCATTGTGGAATAATCCTCTGCCTGTGTCAAAAGTTGAACTGGTGATATCTATTCTTGTATAAGGTATTGTTAGCTCTCATTTGGAATTCGGTGCTCATTTGTGATATCATAAAAAGGATAGTATTGTTTTAAACAGGATGCAGTGTGGAGTAACTAAGATGATAGTATGTAAAAATAATCTAAGTTATGAAAAAAGGTTAAAGGACAATTTGAGGTGATTTAACTTAGATTGTTTATGCTTAGAAAAATGGTTGTTAATGCTCAGAGGGAGAAATTAATCTTGATGCACCTTCCATCTTCAGCACACAATATATTGTGTATAGTTATTTCTTTTATTCCCACTATCTGTGACACTTAAGGATGTATGCGACCCATAATACTTAGAAATGTTCACTTTTTTGAGGAAAGGAAAACAGAGGGGGAAATCTGAAAAATGTTAATGTAGATTGCTTGTTTGGTAGCTGTACTATACAGCTAAATATGAAAGCCTCCTGGTTTCACCCAGAGCATTCCAAGACAAGCATTCTAAGTTATATGTTTTCTATGATGTGTTAATTCATCTGGAAATCTAGGCATATTTGATCATTTTTAGCCGTACAAATGATGGCTTTATTGTGGCATCTAGTGGCTTGTGCTTACCATCACAAAAATGTAAGTGTATGCTTAGCAAGAAAGTCCATCTCCATGCTGAAGAGTCCTCCAACTGGCCTGTATTTCCTGTCCTCTGAAAGGTTGTTTTAGATGCTAAATGTAGATAACAGATCAAATTTATTTTCATCTGGAAAATCAAGATTGGAACTGAGTAGGTTTCAGATAAAATGTCCCAGGTAGTTATAAACAGTTAACTTTCTGCAATTGATACAACACTTAAGGGAAAGAAGTTAAATGGAAAATATTAAATTGCTAGGAGATACTGCTAGGAAAAAGTTAAAGGATAACGAATCATGACTTTGTAGAGATCTTGCCAGGAAAACAGAACGGTTTCTCTCCCCGTGATCCAGAAAGACTTACACAATTACTACATTAAGGCAAGATGTCAAACACATTTAAGTTGTTGGGCCTGATAGGGACCATGGGACTACTTTTGGGATGGATAACCCACTTCTGGATCTAGCCCAAGGGACCTGTTTTGAATTTTGCTATGTGAATTTTTCAATAATTTGTTAAAAACAATTTTTTTTTATATAGCTGCATTGCTGTAATTTGTTGTTGTTCTTGGAACCATTTCAAATATGCCATTGCTATGGGATTACTGCTTTTCCCCCTTCTGCTTCTAGGGAATAGATGGTAGCCTACAATGCCTTTTTGAAAAAAAAGACACTCCAATTGGCATGCATACTGAAACACACCTTGCTTGTTTATTATAGAAGCTGATGGCCAACTTTTAGTTTTCATTTTGTACACTTTGCAGCATTGTTGACTGGAAGTGGGGAAAAATGTACGGCAAACAGAATTCTGTACGGCAAACAGAATTTGGTTCTCAAAGGAGTAGCTGTTTCAGAAATTGTGATTTATAAAATGAGTAATTTATTCTCTTGCAAAATCTTCCAAACAATTTAGGCAATGGAACAGTCCAGTCACTGAAGGCAAAGTCTATTTGTAAATATATGGATCATTAACAAGAATTGATAGCAAAAATATTTACAGTCTTTTCCAGACTGTACTTTGTCATTGTAATTTTTCAGAGAGTGTGTGAGTGTGAATAACAGACTTGTTTATCAAACTCCAGGACCCTATGAAGACTGACCATTGAGTTGTTGAGTGGGTCTTCAAGGCAGTGTCACTAATGTATAAAATCACATAATTTTTAGGAAACAACTGAAGTAATTCTTGGCTGCTGCTTGAAAGGCTTTTAAATGTTGATTCTTGATTTTAGGAAGTGTTTAAAAGTGTTTTGATCAAGGGGGGGGGAAGGGGGCAGTGAGTTCTCTATGAAAGGGCTAATCTCTGGGGTTTCCTTTGCAAATTTTTGCCAGGTGTAATAGGGTGTGATTCATCCTGATGAGTATGTTTCTTGCTTTTACTACTCTAGGATGGACAAAGAAGCTGTAATGCTCCTCAGTCACCAGACAGGTTTAGCTTTAGCCTTAACAGTTCTATTTGCTCAGTATTGGTGAAATATTTGTGCTTAGTTGCAAGGCAGTTGATTTTAGCAGCTGGGCCTATTAACAGCAGAGCCTGCTTTAACAGGATTTCAGGCTAACACATTTATTCCTATGTGTTGCTAAAGCAGCACACACAAACAAATTAAGCACTATCTAGTACCAAAACATAATAAAAAGGGTGGCTTTCTGTCCCCCAAAGGCCTTTTGAGGGCTAAGGAGGAACCAAGCATGGAGAAGTAAAACAGCAGTTGTAAGTGTAAGTAGTTCAGTTGTGATCCAGTGGTCGTTTTTGAGTGCGTTAGGCTTTTTTTTTTTTTAATTAAAAAGAAAAAAAGCCTATCTCTCGCTAATATTTACCTTGGTCAGCAGCAGTTAACACCCAGTTTTGCCTGCTGACAGTAATATGTGGAAAAAACTGCTAGACTGTCTCTGGTGTTTATTCTTTTGGATAAAATTCAAAATCCATTCTCTTCAGACTAGGCACATTGTTATCCAGAACACTTTTCAAAGTGTTCATCAGTGCAATGGCAATGAGAGACCAGTATGAACACTAATGTGAATCAGAAAGGAGTCTGTTATGCACCTACTGAAACTTTATCATAATTGTTCCCTGGTTTACTACCCATTTGTTACACAGTAACTTACCTTGAGTTACTGTGTAAGGCATTCATTTCTGGGTTTTGCAGGTCACGGCAAGGTAGTAAATAACTTCCTTGCTCAGTGTACTTAATTCTTTTAAAATAAGAATGGACCAAGGAACCCAGGTTTTTTTTCAAATCCTTTCTTCTTGTGAAACTAAAATTAACTGTGTTCATGTAGTGGACGTGTGGTTGATTTGCTAAAATAAGAATGTTTGAAGTGAGTAGAGGTCAGATGAGTAAGTTTCCTTTTAAACTTATCTCCACTCATCAAGTTGATCTCTTACCCAGAATGGTAAGGGTTTATATAGTAGCACACATTTTGCAAGACTTTTATTTCAGGTTACTTCATGTTCTCTCTGGAAGCCTATCTGTTGTTTTGAGGTGTGTGGAATGTTTTCTTGGGTGGTATCTGGTTGTTGTTGCTTTTGATATACAGGCTTCTGGAGTCTTTATGCTCTCGAAGTCCAGCACTGGCAAGGCATCTTCCAGATCCCAAAGGCAACACGGAAAACGCAACTCGGATACGTGTTCAATGGTGAAAGCTCAGAAAGGTTTGTTGTTGTTGGACAGAGCACCAGTTGGTCTGATTAGCAGTCAATCCAACTTGGTGAAGCTTTCCCTTGACTGGTAGAGACACCATACAGCATTTGTGCTCCCGTAGGTCTCTACGAGGGGCAGGTCTCCCATCTCCTTCATTTATGCTTGCATACTCACCCCAGTGCTCACTCTTATCCCTCTCTGTGGAGATCTTCATCTTTGTTTCATTTGTCAAGTTCACACACCTGCACTCTCGTTAGTAAACTCTAACTTTTGCATTTGTAGCTGCTGTTTTCATACTCCCTTCAATGCCATTTTGCATATTTTACTTTTTCTTGCTTTCTTACTGGGTCGTCCAGTGGTCAGGAGGTCCCTTTCTCCCATACGGCTTTTCAGCAGTATAGCTTAGCATAACTACAGCCTAGCACAACTCAAACTCCTAGACCATCAACTTTAAGAAGACTTGAGTGTTGAAACACTGTCTAATGGGCAGCAAAAAGGAGAGCACGAATAATCTTAGATGTGATGTTTCTTTCCTTTGTGGCCTAGTTCCAAAGCCAGCCTGTAGATATATCATTTACAGCCAGAGGACATGGCAGCTATACAAATTAGACTATGTATTTGTCCCCAAAGCTGATGGAACTACACCTGGTAAGGGTGTGGGGGAGGGCAGGGAAGGGGGATAAGAGAATTTTTAGAAATGTTAGAAGTCAAATGTAAATGCATGCAAAATAAAAATAGATTATTTTTGTACAACTCTGATAACTCAAAATGCCCTGAGCAGGCTAAGAGCACAAATTATAGTGTTGTGACTTGAATATTTTTACTCTTTTCAGTTTTCTTCTGTTGTGTTACCATATTAATACTCTCAGTGCCTTTAATGGCTCCGCAAGATTGTCCATCTAATAATAAATATAAACTGACTGGCTTATTTCTTCTGTTTTGATTTTTCTTAATATATTGCCTTTAGGGGTTAAAAGAGTAGAAAAAAGCAGAACCCTTGCAGAAACTTAGCGTGCTATTTCTAAAATTGGAGCCAGTTTCCCCAGAGATAAACCCATCTACACCCACAAAATGAGGAAGTACCAAAGTGTTCTGTTAAATGGTGTCTTATGGATTGGCCCTGTAAACCTGCCAAGAGATCGGAGGGAAAATTTTAGTGTTAACATTTGCTTAAATGTATTTTCAGTTCTGCATTATAATGTAATATAATAGAGATAATTTTGCAGGTTTAGTGTATATAACAAAGTAGATTAAAAATATATCACTGGCTGTGAGCTAAAATGAACAGATTCTTTAGGATAGAAGCGGTTAGCCTTGTATTAGGAGTTATATGTTGAATCAAGCGATTCCAGTCTTTGGTAGAGCAACACAATATAAGTAAACAGTTTTTTGTGGCAGTTTAATAACTTTGCTTATGGTAACTCCTCTTAATCTCAGTCAGAGGGGCCTGATTTTTCAGAAGGGCTGAGAGTCTATAGCTGCAGTTGAAGTTTAGGAATTCTGGATTGTCAAAACTTCTGAAAATCAGAGCCAGAGGCAAATTAAGATTTATTGGGGGCCCCCTCTAGAGGTGCACCTCTATAGTGGATCAGTACTGATAAAAGGAAAATTAACATTATCAGCTATTGGTTTTTTTTGGCCAGTGTAGCCGATTAATGTTACCAATAAATACTGTGTGTATGCGGCCAGGAATGTAGCCAGGTAGTTTGGAGAGCAGCATCCTGCCAGTAACTCGGGGGGGGGGGGGGGGGTATGGAGTGTAAGGGGGAAGATAGAGGCCTTGTGGTGAGGGAGGGAGTGGGGCTGGGGCATGGGCCGGGGCTGTCCAGCCAGGGCGGTGAATGCAACCCCAGGGCCAGGAGCAGGATGGAACTGCAGGAGGGTGGGGAAGTGGGTGGTTCTTCGCTGCTGCATGCACCCCTGGGGGAGGAATGACTGGTATGTGGCCCCCCTCCCCCTCTGGATTTGTGTGCAGGGCAAGGGTAGGCTGAATGCTGTAGCTTGGGGCCAGGGGCTATGCTGGCCTCTTCCCGGTGGAGGGGAGCGGGGGGGAGAGGGGTAGGCCAAAGCTGCACTCAGGGTGCGCTCAACTGCACGGGGCAGGCATTGACACTAGGAGGAGGGGGGGCTATGGGGAATTTTGGGGTAGCTATAACCCCCCAAGCCCTCCCCTAGCAGCGCTTCTGCTCAGGGCACTTTGTGCAGGGTACCCAAGGGAAAGGCAGCAGAGTGGAGTGCCCTGACCAGGGGCAGTACTAGGGAAGGGCTACAGCCACCCTAAACTTCCCTCTAGCCCCGACCCATAGCCACCTCTCCAAGCGCAGTTGAGCCTGCCCCGAGCACAGACCTTGCTCAGCTCTCCCTGGTCAGGGAGAGGCCAGCATAGCCCCTGTCCCTGAGCTCGCAGGGGTCAGACTGTCCTCACCCCATGCACAAATCTGGGGGGAAGGGGCACATGCCCCCCATGCTTCCCTTGGGGGTGCATCCAGTGGCAGGGAGCTGCCCCCCCTCCACACCCCTTGGGCCCCCTGGATGAGCCGCCCATGGTTCTGTCCCACTCCCAGCCCCAGGGTCCCATTCACCATCCTGGCTGGGCAGCGCCTGCCCCTGCCTCACTCCTTCCCTCACCATAGGGAACTCATTCTGCCCCAGTTCACTTACGATGCACTTACGCATCGCAAATTTATATGTTTGTTGCCAATCATTATATAACATTACATGCCTAACAGTTATCTCAGTATTTCACAATTGTCTTTCCCTTGTACACCTCTTTCCCACCCAAAATATTTAAGTAAATAAACTCTGAAATGTCCTAGTACCCTAATTCAGTTTAAAGGCTTGAGCACTTGGTTAAAGGAGTTAAACATGTGCTAGACATCAAGTACTTAACTGGATTGGGGGTCATCTGATTTACAGCATTGCATCAGAAAAAACATGCAAGTTGAAGAACTTCTGCATATTGCTGATATGAATGAGACAATAAAATCCCCAATCTAGAGAGGGGTCAGAATGTAATATTGTGTATGAGCTGACAAGTCACCACATACTTTCAACCCTTCTAGGAGTTTCTCGGTGCCTCTAGGTTTATGCCTTTGGGTTCTGAGTTAAAGCATTCATTTATATATCTGTTAAAAGATATGGTAGATCAGATTATCTGTTTTTAGTATTTATCACTTGGGTTGAGACAATGCGGTTTGGGTGAATGTTTGTCAATAAAGAATCAAATGAGTTTAGCTTTATTTTTTTTTTGTTCTTATCAGAATGCAAAATCCACAAGAGATTCATGTTAATTGGTTATCATTTTCTTCACTGAATAGGTCTGGAATTGCAGATCACTTGCAAATATTTATTCCCTTTTGTTCTCTGATTTGGTGACTTGTATACCTAAACAGCCCAGTGGGGATGGTCATAATCAAATCTAAACCTGGAGATCTGGTGAATGTTCAAGTTGAAAACGAGCTTTCCCTAAATACCTTATGTTGGGAAAGCTTAAGTCTTTATGTAAAGCCAACATAAATCAATTTTGAACATGAGCAAATGGATATGTGCTTTCAAACTCAAATCATTGGTCACAGACTCCTCTTATCCCACATATTTCTTAATCCTGCATCCACAGATTCACCTCAAGTGTAACCAGTGGCCTAAAAGTGGGCAGGGTTAGAACTTGTTTGCTTACCACAAATATGGTTGGGTTCAGGAAGTACTTTGGTTTCTTTGAACTGCAATATCCTGATGGCAGGGTTGTGTTCTTTTTGTTGTGCCTTTCTGTGTAATCTTTCTGTTAGACTTTTTTTCCCCTGAAATAATTTTATTTCCAAAAATGAAATATTATTCTCTTATTACTGTATACAGGAAAGGAATTGCTCTTTCTATGTGCTAAGTTTCCAAGATTTAACAGACTGGACAAAAAGAGAATAGGTATGTTGGATCAGGACTCTATTGTGCTAGGTTTTGTACAAACAAAGAACCATAAGTTGCTCCCTGCCCCAAAGTGTTTACAGTCTTAGTACAAGACTATATATATTAGATGGATACAGACAGAGGACTAGAAGGAATCATAAGGATGCAGCGGGCATTTATACGCATATATTTGTCTGGCACATCAGAGCAGACTTGATTAATTGAGTCTGCTCCTCGTGAGCTGACACACCCAGTGCTGCATCACATGCATTTGCATAAATAGCGAAATGTGCGTCAGCGCTGAGGAAGTGGCTGTGGTAAAATTTGAACTAAAACGCCCTTGATGTATTTTAATTAAAAAATGCACCACCGCTGCTTTGTCAGCACTGATGCGCATTACGCCATTTATACAACTGTACGCGCTGCAGCGCCGGGTGCTTTTAAATGTGTCAGGCTCTGCGGCGCAAGCATATGTACAAATGCGTGCTGATCTGCAAGCAAGGCACTGGTCTTAGCACACTAGTGGCATCAGTGTTTCTGCAGACATCACAGCAAAGGAGATTTTTAAAGGAGGAATTCGAAGGCTAGTAAGGTGGCTTTAGGGACCTCCTCCAAGCATGAAGAACAATGCGGAAGGAAGCACTGAGATCCGTGCATGTGTTTAAAGGTCTTCAGCTTTGCTGTGTGTATGATGGATTTCCTGGTTTTACCTCGGTGAATTGCTGGGCATGCATTGATGTGATGATGATGCACAGGATAGAGATTTGTGCAGCAAACAGCTTCCTTCTCAGAAAACTGGCAAACGGATTTTGCTGCCTTCTCCTCCCCCCACACTACTATGTAGTTGTTGCGACTTAGCTTTCTAATCCAATATTTACATTAATCAAACCACTTGTTTTATTTTTTTGTTTTGGAAACTTGAATGCAGAAAACAGGTGTGGTGCTGATGGCAAGGCTTCACCTTGTTACGGGAATCTTGTAAAAGGAAAAAAAAGAAGTCCTCTTGCTAAATACATTACTGAATCTTTGTACATGTTGTACAATTCCATTGTTCAGGGACTTGATATCACCACAGTCTGAAAAGTAGCCACAGCCGTGATTCAGCTTGTCATGTCATTTTTTTTAATCATCTTCCTGACCTCTCTTCTACCATCGCTGTCTTTGGTTTCTGTGCTGGCTTTTGTCTTGTAGTGTCAGGGGGTGAAAAACCTGAAGAGACGTGGCGGTCACTCAACACTAAATATAAAAGGCCAGGTGGCCATGCACTCGGATGCGAACTTAATGACCTGGAAGAGAAGCAATGCTAGCTCCCTCATAGCACCATCTGAACATAGCTATACTGCCTTGTGAGACCACGCATGGGAAGATGGCCTGCTGTTTGCAGTGTAGACATGCTCTCTGTGGCTCTGCTCCCACGCACTGGCACAATATTAGGTACATGATATTGTGGGCCAGTACAGTTTGTGCTTGATGACAGTAGCCTCAAGGACTTCAGTGGATTTGTCTCTGCTTTCTTTGGCCCTCCTCATATAGTTGTGCATATGTCATCTGTAGACCTCTGGTAAAATCATCAAAATCACGTAGCAGTCTTAAGAGCCTAAATCCCATTTCCAAAGTAACATACGCACCAAAGATTTTCACCTGTATGAATTGCTTTGCATCTCAGGATCTCAAGGAAGTAGGTAGCCAATTGCACATTGTTAGTGCATCCAAAAGTCCCAATAAATTATGCAGATTGGGTGAAGAGTGCAGGATCCAGGTCTGTGAGATTTAATTATTCAACCATTCTGGCATTGAGCTGCTTTGATCAGGCTTTTGAGAATGGCTATGTGCCACATGAAAAGATCTGTTTGTCACTGAAACTCCAGCTATGAGTTTGGTTATACATCCTTCTCATGCAGTTCAGCTGAAATGATTTGCGTTTCACATTTTGCTGCATTTTTCCTCTTTGATCTCTAAAGCCTTATTTCCTGGTATGTTTTGTTGTTTTCAGGATCCAGCTATCCTATTAAAAAAGTTTTATTTGTGGATATGTAAATGAATACAGTTGAAGAGAAAAAAAGGAAATGCAGTGGCTTCTGTTGTATTAGATGTGACTATAGAGGGGAATTGGGTTCAGGGTAGATATCCTCTGAAATAATGATATAATGTTTTGCATAAATAATGCCTTATTACGTAGCAACATGGAGCCAGGGAACAGTTCCATTTACACAGCTTGTATTGAAAAATGCAGCATGGAACCATTTAAAAACTAACGTTTAAAAATGTGGGAGGTTGTACTTTGGCTTACTGGGGAATGGTTGAGTTATTACAATGGAGAGGAATCCTCTGTTTTGAGAGGGTTTTATTTTGGTCTTATTTGTGACATCAGCATGTAGGGTTTGGAATTTTAGAGGGGCATTTTGAATTCAGGAGAAACATGCAATACTGAAAGCAGCTAAAATCAGAGGAAGCATTTGCTTTTCACAAGAGAAAGTTGGCATGGTATCCAATTTTGTTGTTTAAACAAGGTTTCATAGTCATGCTTGGGTGCTGTTAGCAGGATACATTGTGCCTTTTGAATAGAGAGGTAATTAGGTGCGTTAGTCTGAAGTCAAGTAGAAGGCAAAGTAAATTTGCACCTTTGTAGACTAACTGAATCAGAGATGTATAGCATATGTGTTTGTAACCAGAGGTCATACTTCATCAGGTGCTGATGAAGTAAGTCTGTAAAGGTGCAAATCTACTCTGCCTAATATAGGTCATTGTTAGGCATTGTCAGGTGCAGAAGGGAGAAGGACGCTCATATTTCCAGAACATTGGCCTTTCTAAGTCTTCTTACAGGAAAGAAAGTAACTACAAGGCAGATCATAAATGGTACTAAACTTTCAGTTCCTTGCTGGATGGGGTAGGGAGTCTCTTGTGGGCACTCATTCCTTTTTGGGCAAGTAGTTCACATTGTGTGGTATTTTCTTTTCCTTTCCCTTCCCTTCCCCACTCCATGAGGCAGCCTTCTTAGCTTTCTTTTATGGTGCTCTGAATAAATATGTCAGGAAATCACACCTCTTATTCATCACTTAGAGGCTGTTTCCAGATAGAGTAAAAGTATGCAGTGGATTCAGGATATATTGTGTTGTTTTCCTGTTGAATTGGACTTCAGGGATGAGTGTCTCCTTCCCTGATGATCTGTTCTGGCCTTGAGAGATCGAGTGAAATTAAAACAGCCTCCTGATTTTTCTTTTTCCCTTTTGATCTGGCTTGGCAGTGTCAGAGGTTCAGAAGTGTTTGCGGAGAGGGTTTTGTGATTGCACATCTGATATCTGCCCTCCAGGTCCTGTTCAGTGGGTTCTAGACTCCAGCAGGAGACCAGCACCAGAAAGGACTAGAGGCCAGCACTTCTCTGCTTAGAACTACTATTTCAGTACGATGGTGGGAGGGCCAGAGGGACCAAGACCCTCCTTAAAGTTAATGCTTTGCTTTGTTCCACCGCTCAAAGGCCATCACTCCTTCAGAGCAGTTCCTTCCAAGAACACAGACTTCTCTCTTATGGGCCTCTTACTTCCAAGAAGCTTGAGGGTACTCCCTGCTTTTCTCCTGCTTTGCCTCTTCTCTGCCAACTTCTCACATCTTCATCGAGCAGCTCTTGGATGCAATGTTTTGTGAAGGCATCCCATAGCATGAAGTAATGCGATTCTGTCTATATTAAAGCATGCAAGTTTGTTTTTTTTAAATGCTGGCACAAAGCCCAGACAAGCAGATGTCCATGCCCCTTGTTACAGCTGTAATTTGGAGAATCCATGGTTTAACAATGGCTGGTAAAAAATTGTGCTTTTTTGTGGCAGACGCCTTTTTCCTTTAGGAGAGTGTGGGTGTCCCAGAGCTGCCCATGCTCTTCAGCCATCCTAGACAGGTGCTCCTGGGGTTTCAAGGGCATCATTATATACTTCATAGGAATTCCCAGGGCATGCAGGATGGGGGACCTGAAGCTCTGGGAGTGGTAGGGACAGTGGGCAGTGTTTACATTCACTGAGGTGAAGTGGTTTAGACAAAATGTGACCCATATAACATAAATGTGCTGTTTACCAAAGTCAGAGGTTGCTTGCTACTTACCGACTGTGTTAAGGGAGAGAAGAGGTCTAGCTCCAGGGGCAGAGGTGTTTTGGGAAGAAGCATTCCCATGCCTAAGGAATTCTTCTAAACTCAATTGCTAATGTATACATTACAGGCTAAATCAGCTTGCCAAGTCCTTGCCCAAATTTCTGAGTTCTGGGGCTCTAAAAGTTGGGGCAGATTCTCATTAATACTGTTTATAGCTTTCTGTAGACTTCTGTCTTTTTTAAAGCTTATTTTTGGTATCCACCCATACTTGTGCCTTTTTTTGTGTGAGAGCTTCCTAGTTATAGCAGGCAATTAGGTTTTTTTTTTTTTAAATTCCTACATGGAATTGTTAAAATAAGTTTCTGTTATGTAACAGGGGAAGCAGAGCAGGTCTGTTTCAGTTGGTTATGAGGGTCCCACAAATCTACTTTCTGCTTATATTCACCCTAAGAACTCCATCTAGTGTTCCTTTTTATTTTACACATTTTGCAGCATGTTTTCCAACTTGTATTGTTTGCTGCTACCTTCTGGTAGGTAGAGGAATAATTTGAGCTGGTGTTCTTAAATGGCTGCAGGAACTAAAGCAGTTTATTTGAAAAAAAAAATCGGAGAAGCAGGAAGTCATGTAATATTAAAAACACATCCTTGGATTTCCCCTTGCTAACAAAACAATGTGGCAATGCCAGTATGTTAGTTACAGTCCCTGCGATAATGTTTTACAAACCCTGACATTTGCTGAATGCTAAATATAAGGTTAAAAAAAAAAAATCTGATAATGGGATATAAAAGAAATTGTTTACAATTTTAGTGTTGACCTCAGTGCGCTTTGGATCAACAAATATGTGAGGTACGCTTCAGCGAGATTTAATTGCAATATTGTATACCACCTCTTGGGCCCTTAAAGGGACTTCTGCATCTAAGTATGATCCTATTTCACATTGCTTGAGTCTCTGAAAAATCATTAATACAAAAGTTTAAGGCATCTTCTTCAGTTTTTTTGATGTAGCATTAAATCCATGATGATGGTGCATTATAAAAATAAACATATTAGTGGTTTTTGAAGGACTCAGAGTGGAATAGGATTGTTCTTAAACTTCTAAGATCCCTTTGGTGCTTGGTAAGTGGAATAAGGTCTTCCCTAGGGCTGTGCGAAGCTTTGGTGCCTGATTCGATTTGGTGGAGATTTGGCCCAATTCAGTGGCCAGATCTCTGAATCTGAATTGAATCGGAGGACCCTTTAATCTCTCTGAATTGAATCGGAACACTACAACTTGATTTGGGGAGATTCAAACATAGAGACAGCTTTAAATATTATTTCTACATACCTCTAGTTAGCAGGCAGCTCATGAACGCTGTGTTGCTGGGGCGCATGGAGTGTCCCACAGAAGCACAAGGGGCTCCCCAGCGCTCTCGGCAGCAGACCTGGAAGTAGACCAGAAGCAGACTGATGCCTCCTGGGTCTGAGGGGGGCACCCAGGGTCCCCCTACGGCTAATCACCAAGACGGGGGGGGGGCAGGGCGGCCCCCCACCGTGCTCCCTGGCAGACCCGTAAGTGGTCCACTTCCAGGTTCGCCACCGAGCATGCGGGGGACCTCCCTGCACTCCTGTGGGACACTCCATCTGCCCCACCACTGCAGCAGTCATGAGCCACGCTGGTACCTCAAGGTACGTAGAAAAAACTTTTAAAAGTGTCTGTGTCCGAATCGCTGATTCTCTGAATTCATAGATTCATAGATGTTAGGGTCGGAAGGGACCTCAGTAGATCATCGAGTCCGACCCCCTGCATAAGCAGGAAAGAGTGCTGGGTCTAGATGACCCCAGCTAGATGCTCATCTAACTTCTTGAAGACCCCCAGGGTAGGGGAGATCACCACCTCCCTTGGGAGCCCGTTCCAGACCTTGGCCACTCGAACTGTGAAGAAGTTCTTCCTAATGTCCAATCTAAATCTGCTCTCTGCTAGCTTGTGGCCATTGTTTCTTGTAACCCCCGGGGGCGCCTTGGTGAATAAATACTCACCAATTCCCTTCTGCGCCCCCATGATGAACTTAAAGGCAGCCACAAGGTCGCCTCTCAACCTTCTCTTGCGGAGGCTGAAAAGGTCCAGTTTCTCTAGTCTCTCCTCATAGGGCTTGGTCTGCAGGCCCTTGACCATACGAGTTGCCCTTCTCTGGACCCTCTCCAGGTTATCCGCATCCTTCTTGAAGTGTGGCGCCCAGAATTGCACGCAGTACTCCAACTGCGGTCTGACCAGCGCCCTATAGAGGGGAAGTATCACCTCCTTGGACCTATTCGTCATGCATCTGCTGATGCACGATAAAGTGCCATTGGCTTTTTTGATGGCTTTGTCACACTGCCGGCTCATGTTCATCTTGGAGTCCACTAGGACTCCAAGATCCCTTTCCACCTCTGTGCCACCCAGCAGGTCATTCCCTAGGCTGTAGGTGTGCTGGACATTTTTCCTCCCTAGGTGCAGCACTTTGCATTTCTCCTTGTTGAACTGCATTCTGTTGTTTTCTGCCCACTTGTCCAACCTATCCAGGTCTGCCTGCAGCTGTTCCCTGCCCTCCGGCGTGTCCATCTCCCCATAGCTTTGTGTCATCTGCAAACTTGGACAGAGTACATTTGACTCCTTCATCCAAGTCACTGATGAAGACAATAAAGAGCATCGGTCCAAGGACCAAGCCCTGTGGGACCCCACTGCCCACACCCTTCCAGGTTGAAACCGACCCATCCACCACAACTCTTTGGGTGCGACCCTCTAGCCAATTCGCCACCCACCGGACTGTGTAGTCATCTACGTCACAGCCTCTTAACTTGTTCACCAGTATGGGGTGGGATACCGTATTGAAGGCCTTCCTAAAGTCTAAGTATATGACATCCACCCCTCCTCCTGTGTCCAGGCGTTTTGTAACCTGGTCATAGAAAGAGACTAGATTGGTCAGGCACGATCTGCCCACCACAAACCCGTGCTGGTTTCCCCTCAGCATAATTTGCCCTGCTGGGCTCTCACAAATGTGAGCCTTGATAATTTTTTCAAAGACTTTACCAAGGATGGAGGTGAGACTGACTGGCCTATAGTTGCCCGGGTCCTCCTTCCTCCCCTTTTTGAAAATGGGGAACACGTTAGCCCTTTTCCAGTCCTCTGGGACTTGGCCCGTGCGCCACGAGCTTTCAAATATTCCCGCCAGTGGCTCTGCAGTGATGTCGGCCAGTGCCTTCAGCACCCTCGGATGGAGCTCATCCGGGCCTGCCGACTTAAAGGCATCCAGTTCTTCCAAGTGACTGTGCACCATCTCAGGATCTACGTATGGAAGTCTGGCGCCTTGCTGCTGCCTCTCTACAACCCCAGTGAGAGACTTGTCGTGTCCCTCGCTTAGGAACACTGAGGCAAACAACTTGTTGAGGAGTTCAGCCTTGTCCCCCCTGTCCATCACCAATTGTTTCTGCCCATTTAGCAGGGGTCCTATTCCTCCCTGGGCCTTCCTTTTACTCCCTATATATCTAAAAAACAATTTCTTGTTGTCTTTTACTTGGGTTGCCATCCTCAGCTCCATGGTAGCTTTGGCCCGTCTAACTGCCTCCCTACAAGCACAAGCAGAGGAGGTATATTCATCTTTAGTGATCTCACCTTGTTTCCAGTTTTTATGTGCTCCCCTTTTGGCCCTTAGGCTGCCCTGGATTTCTCTGGTCAGCCATGGAAGCCTCCTGGCCCCTTTCCCTCTTTTGCCTCGCTTGGGGATCGTCTTGAATTAGCATTGAATCTTCAGATTTGGATTTGGCCAAATCGAATCAGGGACAGTGATCTGAATCAAAAAATTGAATCACTGTCCCTGATTCGGGCCGAATCCAAATCTAATAGGGCCCACTTCAAATGCCCTCAGTCTTCCCCATTGTACACAATACAAGAAGGAAAGGGGAATCCTTTAAATCACTGGGGACCCAACCTTTTTGGCAGGTGTGCCACAATTTAGGCTCTCCAAGTGCCACTTCTGAATTTCCTTCCCTTGTCCATTCTGCTGCTCTGCTTTTTATTTCCTGCCCTATGCTCTGCCTCATCTACTGTTGTGATATCTGCCCCCTCCCTGATCTGCCACATATTACACACGGAAGGCTGCCCGTACAGTTTGTCAGAGGCTTCCACCCTTTCTTTAAATCATAGATAGAAAAGATGTAGTCTGGTGCCTTTCAAAGAGATGATTCTTTAAGGTACATTTTTGTAATGTTTTGACTGAGGTATGATATGCTTTGTTTACAACTTGTTATTTGCAGATTTAAACCCCACATCAGTTGAACAAACTTGTCTTATAATTATTAAATATTGTGACTGCAGTATAAAAACTTTTGAATAGTTATTTTTTTAATAACTAGCTTTGTGCTATCCTTTACTCCTGGAATGAAGCCAGTACTCATGTCACTATTTTGTATATCTGTAGATTTTTCATATCCATTTTCAGATCCAAAGGTTTTGAGAACTATGCAGTTCTCTTGGCAGCTGTTCATTTTAATCTGTTTTATTTCTGATTGGTGCTTACAACACTAACCTTTTTTTAAATTTTTATTTCACAGATCAAAAGTTCAAATGGCTGTAAGTACTGTTCTGTTGCTTTTTTAATAATTTTGTTTTGTGTTTAAGTTTTCTTTTTCTGTGACTCCTGAATAATAGAGCAAACTGAATTTCTATCAGTCATTTTAAACCTCATATTAAAAGTACTCACAGAAACATTATTAAAACCCACTTGTTCACTAGCCATAACCTTAGTCCAACAAAGTACTTAAGCACACATTTAAAATTTAATCGTGGCTTTTAGTCTGTTTTTAAGCCTGGGATTAGTTCCATTAAAAAGTCAGTGATGCCAAATCATATGCTAATAGTAATTTGCTGGCCTGTGATCTATATTTAAAAAGCAAAGTGGAACCAATGCAAAGCAAGGATTTTCTACCTGAACATTGGCACTATATAAATATTGCAAGCATAAATATTCCTAAGATCCATCTTGTCCAATAAATAATGCTTTGTAGTATTGTTTGTCAACTTTTGTAGCAAATTTTCCTTAAATAGTAATCCTAAATAAAGAACAAGTAGCAGACTAAAGCAAATTTTTATTAAAATTTTTAGTGATGAACAACTGTTTTTAATATTAAGGCTTCTTGACACAAATCTGACCATATGTCTGCTGTACATGCCAGAAAGGTGACATAAATGAGAATCTGACAGAGAAAGGCTCAGAAAGCATTTTCTCATGATTAGTCTGGAAAAATTTGAATGCCCAGCTCTTGATTTTCATGGTGGGAAATGATAGGGAGTAACTTTGTCATCCTTTCCTCCTTTCCCCCAAATATGTCATTTCATGTTTGACTGCTTTTCTTAAGCTTGCTCTACATACAGTTGTGTATCATTGTCACTTTTTTCAGTGACAGCATGATTTTCACTTAAATAAGTACATCAAGATAACTGTTATCCACATTTCAGGTTATGTTAGTATAGATATTTCTTGTATTAGCACAGCTTATTTCTTTTCTCATACGGGCATAAGCTGTTCTGGTGTAAGAACTAGAGGTGTACCCATACATCAGTCTGATATCGGATTAGTACCAGTATAAAGAAAACTGGCTGTATCAGCTATCAGATAATTTGGCTGATAAATGCCCGTGCTGTGCACAGCTGCAGTGCAGCACTCGGGCAGTAAGGAGTACAGTTGGCAGCATGGAGAGCTGCTTCCAGCTGGTAGGTCTGGTGTGGGGGAAGGGAAGAAGGGAGGGAAGAGGTATGGGGGAGCAGATCAATGGTGAGGGAGAGGACAGTGGCCGGTGCTGCCTCTGCACAGGGTGGGGGGTGGAGCTGTGGCTTGTGGGGGGGAAGATGCCTCCTGCTTGCACCCTGTGGGGGGGGGGGAGGAGGCGGCCACCTGTGCCCCTGTATCTGCACAGGGCAAGGCGGAGTGGGCTGCTGTCGGGGCTGTGTGGGGCTCTTCTTGGCAGGGGGCTAGGCTCAGAGTGGGCACCAGTGGCACTGGAAGAATGCTGCATCCACCTCGAATTTTGCCACCACTCCACTCCCAGCGCCACCTCTGCCAGCCACCCAGTGCAGCTCCGGCTCAGTGCCCTGCCTCCATCCATGTGCCAGGAAGAGCCTGGTGAAATTTGGGGTTGATGCAGCATCTTACCAGCGCCACTGGCACCTGCTCCAAACCCAGCACCCATCAAGAAGAACCCTGCGGAGCCCTGGCTGCAGCCCATCCTTCCCTGCACAGATCCAGGGCACACGCCTCCTCCCCCCTCCCCCCCCATGCCTTCCCAGGGTGCAACCAGTGGCAGGAGCCCCCTCCCCCTGATGAACCGTGGCTTTGGTGCCCCCTCCCTTGCTTCACCCTGCCTGGGCAACACCTGCCTCTGCCTCTGCCCCCTCCCTCATCATGGGGGATATTGATCTGCCCCCCCCCCCCCCCCCCCCCCCCATGCCCCTTCCCTCCCTCATCCCCTTCCACCACACCAGACTTACTAGCGGGAGGCAGCTGTATCAGAAATGATTGGTATTGGCTGATATGCCTCCTTAAATATTGGCTATCAGTATAGCCCCCCAAAATCTCTATCGGTGCACCTCTACTAAGAACCTTTATACCAGTGTAGCTGTGTGTATGCTGAAGTGGGGGATTTACTGCTTTAGCTCTGGTGCAATAGTTCTTAACTTTGTTAGACTCAGAGCACCCCTTGCAGAATGCCAGCTCTTAGCTTTCACTCTGGTTTTGCTACAAAAAAGCAATAGAGCATGTCTTCTGTTGCAAAGATCTCAGAAAGACCACAACAAGTCAGAATGTTTTTGACACTATGCTTTCCTATTTGAAATCTCTGGGTTTATGTTGTGAATCATGCATATGGGTTTACACACCTAATAGTATTAATATTTTGCAGCACCCTTAAAACAATCTCACAGCACCTCAGAATGCCAGACATCCTAGTTGAGAATCATTTACTTTAGCAGTACATGTCAAATGTCAATCCCTTAATGGTACAGATGGAAGGTCCATAGGTGCATAGCTACAAATGTTTGCTCTTTAACTGTCTTCATAAGTAAAGAGCTAAAGCTCGTAGCATTCATCAAAAGTGTGAGGAGCATCCATGCTAGCTTTTGCAAATAGCATTAAGTATGATATATTAATTGGCAATCAATTCTAATAGTATAACTGGGGGTGGGAGGGAGGGGGGGAATGACTGGGGTACCAGCCTGGGGTGCTGTGAGATACAAAAATTGCACCCAGAGCACAGCACTGCCCAATTTGCTTCTGATCAATCCATTCAAAGGAAAAGTGCCTTGACAAAATTCACAGTGGTAAAAAACAGAGGTTATATGATTAAGTGTCATTCAACATGTTCTGGTTTTTAAAGTCTGAAAGAAACCTAACTAGTAATGACCAAAGCAACTACATTCAAAATTGTAAAATGCAAAGAATTATGTAAAGACACTTATTTTTCTATGATTTTATTTCTTTCTTCCCATTTAGGTGGTCCAAATTGCAGCTCAATAATTACAACAACAACACCAAAACTAAGTTCTAAAGAATTAACAGAAGGCAGTGCAACTCATGGGGATGGAACGTCATTCTCAAGTTTATCTATGAGCGGTAAGTTCAATAAATACTCAACCCCTGGTCTCTTCAAGTTTCAAACCGTGCACTGCAAAAACATTGCCAGAAGTAGGGAAATTGTGGTTGGACCAGGAGGGGAGTCTTCCTAATAGCTTTTGTTTTTAGAGCTCTGCTATCATGTTAAGTGCTGTCAACACCACCAGAAAACAAACAGCAAACAAAGCAGATAAGGATTCAGCTTGATTCTGAAGGAGTAAAAAACCATGCTAAGCAAAAGCTGGGGGGGAGGGGGAGGAAAGGGGTTATACTTGCTTAGCTGACTGGGAACACAGTTTAAGAATGGCTTTACAGTGTGACCTCAAATTCATGTAACGAACACAGCTTACCAAGTTTTAGGCTATTCACCACTCAGTTGCATTGCTTTTTACCTCCTTGTTTGTAACATGAATAACTGCAAAGAGCTGAGCTACAGCTATAAGAGTTTGGAGTTACAGTGACTGTTATATTTGTAATAGTTATGTAACAAATTACTGTACTGTCAAGCCTGCTTACCTGACATATGCATTGTACTGTGCCACATATTCAGATGGTGATGGCTGGCGGCCTTTCCTTGCCTGCCTTTAGAAAGGTGCTTTCCCCTTACTTGCAATAGCCAGTTTACAGAAAGAACAAGAGTCCTTTGATTGCATCAGCCTTATGGAACACCTTGAATAGTGCAGGGAAAGAAGTAAGCTGATAACTGAGTGTTGGGAGGTCTGTATTGCTGCCTCTCAGTCCCCTTGACCAAATCCAATGATGCAATGGAAGCCATGGGAGTTGAGTCAGGAAGCAGTGGTTCCCATAACTTGAAAAGGACCAGTTGTGGTTGAGGAACTGATTAAGGCCTGTGAAACCTTCTTCCCTTCTTGAGAGCACAGAGGCAGAAAGGGATCTTGGAGTCATTATTGACTCCAAGATGAACATGGACCAACAATGCGAGGTCACAGTCGGCAGGGCTAACCGGACCTTATTGTGCATCCACAGGTGCATCTCAAGTAGGGCCAAGGAGGTGATCCTCCCCCTCTACGCAACACTGGTCAGGCCACAGCTGGAGTACTGTGTCCAGTTCTGGGCACCGCACTTCAAGAGGGATGTGGACAACATTGAGAGGGTCCAGAGGAGGGCCACCCGCATGATCCGGGGACAGCAGGGCAGACCCTACAACGAGAGGCTATGGGACCTGAACCTGTTCAGCCTTCACAAGAGAAGGCTGAGGGGGGACCTGGTGACCGTCTATAAACTCACTAGGGGGGACCAGAAGGGTTTGGGGGAGACCTTGTTTCCCCTAGTGCCCCCCGGGATAACAAGGAATAACGGCCACAAGTTGTTGGAGAGTAGGTGTAGGTTAGACATCCGTAAGAACTACTTCACAGTTAGGGTGGCTAGGATCTGGAACCAACTTCCAAGGGAAGTGGTGCTGGCTCCTACCCTGGGGGTCTTTAAGAAATGGCTTGATGCCTACCTGACTGGGGTCATTTGAGCCCAGTTTTCTTCCTGCCCAGGCAGGGGTTTGAACCTGAAGATCTGCAAAGTCCCTTCCGACCCTACTTCTGTGATTCTATGAAACCCTGGCTGTCTCTAGGCATAAGTAAAATAAATATTTTATGGAAATAATAACCAAGGACATCTTCTCCTGTGCCTCTTATTTGATGACATAGTCAGCATCAGGAATCTGAGGGTGTAGTTCTCCATCAGGAAGTAGTAGCCCATCCCAGTACTCTACCTTTTTGCTCCTCCTTTCCTGTTTCTCATTTTATTACTCAGGATGGCCGATGCCCATCTTGTTGTCATGAACTGCTCCTTCCTTCCTAATGCTCATGTGAGGGTCGTCATCACCAAACACAGCCAGGTTTGGAATAGCTAACTTATTCTAAGAAAGCTGGCTATAGGAAGAACTGTGAAAGTTCTTTCAGAGGCTTTGCATTTCTGGAGTTCCTGGATTTGCATTATGTATTTGTAAAACTGAGAAATCCCTGTAGATAATACAGTTTTGTTCTAATAAGTTTGGCTAATCTTGAGGTGTGGAAAAATTCCAAAGAACCCAAAACTTACCATTGTGAGTTACTGCTATGATATAGTCCTGTGTTTTCTCTTTATAGTTCACTAGTGGGCATTGCTTCCTGAATATGTAATTCCCATCACACACTCCCTCTCAGACTTCTGGTATGGGTAGTATGCAGAAACATAGCTAGGAGTTTTTGCACCTTAAGCAATAGGAGGTGCTGGGCACCAGAGAGCAGAGTGGTGCACGTTGTGAAATGTGTCAGGCACTTGTGTCCTCCCACAGGGACTGTAACAGCCAGTAGTGCACCAGTTCCCCAAGTGTGGGCCATTGCTGTGGCCCTGTGGGTGGTGGCAACAAGGGCTCCAGGAGCTGCCATTATGGTACTTCATCTAAGTCAGCAGCGGGGCCTGGTGCCCTGCTCACCCACCTCTTATTATGATGCTGATAGTAGAGGTAAGAAGTTTGAAGGACTTAAGATCTGAAGCTTCAGCTTGAATCTGGTCCAGTGATATTGCCCATTGCTGTTAAGTGAATATACATTCATGAAGGGGTGGTGAATTTATATCTGGAGACTGAAGTCCTTTGCCTGTGCTTCATTCAATTGAAGTATGGCATTCCCCTGGTTAATTTTAAGTTTCTGCCTTAACTTATACAGGCTACCACTTGGTGGGTATGAAGCAGTTCATTTTCCACGGCTGTTTAGTTACTGGCCTCTCTGAGGCACCAGTCAAAACGTTTCAAGTTTTAATTGTGTTTTCTGTGATAAAGTTGTGTCTATGGAGATGATTTGGCTGACAACTCATATCACATAGGTCCCAAACCAGCCATTGTCAGTTATCTTGTTGCTGTTCACAATCACCTTCAACTGAAATCAGTGTAAAATAAAATTCATGGAGTTGGGGTGAGGAAGCAAAGACTTGCAATTCACAAATGCCCACTTGTGTCAGGGTGACAAAAACTGTCCTCTTTGTCTGGTCCCAGATAGCTACTGTTTGCTCTTTCCCACAACTGAATCTGACATGCACAAAATACCTAGCTCAAAATACTATTTTTGTGTGGATTCTTTCAGTCCTAAAAATAAATGATTACTTGGTGTATCTTAAACAGAACCCACTTCAGTTTCCAATACCCAGTTTGCAAGAATTGCAGACTTCCTTGAGTCAAACAGTGGCACTGATTCTATGAAGCAGAATGTGCGCCTCTCTGGAAAACACAATTCAACAGACAGAGAGACAAGTACTGCCAGTCCAGATTCAACTCTACTCAATAATGGGACCAGAAGCAGTAATCCAAGTAAGTTGCAGACTGACACAGTTTTGAATTTGTTTTCTGTACTGTGGAACTCTGTCGGTTCACTTTCTAATTCATAAACTCCCATGTATATACAACTTAAGTGCTTGTCACTACTTAATGTGGACTATTTATTTTAAATGATAGTAGCATGGATCTTTTCTTGGGTAGCAGGATAACAGCCAGCCAAGACTCCTTCCTAGCCTCCATGCCTGTGGACCAAAAACAGTTCCCTATGACTGCAGTATGACGTAGTCCTTTTGTACTTACTATATCTTTCCAAGAAAGAAAGCGCAAGCAACTAAGCTTCTGAGTAACTTGATTCACTTTTCTTGCCTTGAATTCTGAGCAACTGAATTATATATTTCTGAGCTGGGCAGGGAGGAAAAGTCAGGGCCACATCATGGGGCAGAAATACAGTGCCAGTGCAACAACTATATCATCCGAGTGTCAGATCAAATTGCTTCCTCTCCTTGAGCTTTTCTGTGGGCCTTTTTTAGCCATTGCCTGTATTAGTGTGGACCCTTTGCCCAATAGCATAAGGATGGATGGGTAAGTGAGCACAAGCCCTGGGTACTGTTAAATGGGGGTTGGGTGCTAGAAAAAATAAGGCTACATCTTTGCTCATCATTGGTGAACTTACCTCATCATTGGTGCTCCTGTTTGCCACCCTGCTGCCAGAGCCTCCTGAGCCAGAACTTTGCAAAGAAGGTACAAGGGAGGGTTGTAGGAGGCATTGCCAGGGGTGCAGTCCTCGGCAGTTATGCCTCTAGCTTGCCATTCTTTCTTGTATAGTTTCCTTGTACAGCACAGGGTAGGCAACCTTGGTTTTTTTTTCTTCTAAATATAGTATATTTCTATATTCTAAGTATTTAATTTAGTATCTTTTTGACATATTGCGGGTTTTGAGTCCCGGGTTCTTCAACACAAGTAGGAGCATGCTACATGAACCAAAACATTGGTGGGAAACTTGAAAAGCTTCTCTCTCAAAGTTTCTCAAGAAGCAATGTTATATAGTGGTTTTCGCCTATTTTGGATGCAATCACTGTGGTCCTGCTATGACTTCATGTTTTGCCTAAACAAAAAATGTGCAGCAGCTGACTGCTTCCATCATTTAATCTGTTAGCCAGCAAATTTCACTCCCTAACTGTTGAAGGATTGAAGATCTGAAACTTTAATCGAGTATAATCAGTAATGAAAGCATACTTGGATTCAGAAGCATAGCTGATCAGGTTTTTTCCTTGGGCAGTTGCTGCTGGCTGAGGTACCAGCACAGTGGGCAGATCTCTGGGTATTAGCCATTGGGTATGGCCCCCTGCTGTAGGCATGCTATGGCTCATCCTCCCACAGCCTTGCTACAAAGGCAGCAGCTGCAGTAGGGAGTCTGTGTTAATCCCCTGGATGTTGGCCATGTTGTGATACTACCTTTCCCCACAGCAGTGGCATCTTCAGAGCAGCATGAGATTGACAAGGGGACAGAGGCTGATGACGGAACTAGTGATGCGAGCCCCCAGATTCCCCACGAGCACGGCTGGTCCAGAGCCCCAAGTGCTGCTGATTTTCAGTCACCACCAGCAAGGGACAGCCATGGATTTGGTGGCACAGTAGGACAGCCCTCACTTTAAGTCCATTCTGGTGCCCCCTTTATGATAGCACTCAGGGATCATGCCCAGTCACCCACTACTAGCGACTCTCCTAGAGAGAATTCTATCTCTGAAGAGCTCTTTCTACATAGGTAGAGGTCCGTGAAGTTCTGTATAGCTACGTTTGTATGGATTGCATTATACAAAAAACAATAATTCTATCCTCTAAGGAAATGTATTCATTTAGATGTATTCATTTATTTAGATAGGTAGTAAGTAACATTCAGAGAGGTGCCCTTGTCAGTTATTTGGTTTCTCATCTCTGCCAGCAACAGCTGAAATCATAGTGGTTCTGTTAAGGTGGCAGAAACTGTCTTCTGAGACTGATCCCAAATAGCTTCCACTTTCTCTTTCCCACAGCTGAGTCTCAAATATATAACATCCTAGTTGGAAAATACCATTGTCATATGCATGTATCCCTTCAGTCCTAAAAATAAACTGCTACTATGTTTTTCTTAAACAGCAGTTACTCCAATTTCTAGCATCCAGGTTACATATAGCAATACAGAAAAAGAGAGAGAAGATGTCAGTGCTGATTCTGTGAAGCAGTATAGGAGCCCCCCTGAAAATGAAATTTCAGATGGTATGAGCTGGATGCTCATCAGCCTAGATACTGAAATTTGAGATTCAATAGCACTCACAAGCAACAACTCGAGCAAGTCGCTGAGTCTCGTCTAGTTGTGAATTCATGGAACTCTTGTCAATTCACCTCTGCTTCCTAATTCACTGAACTTTCACATACCTAAGATGTGACACTTGAATTCAAGTGCTTGTCACTACTTGATCTGGAATATTCACTTTAAAAAGATTGATTAAAAAAAAAAGTGGTAGCTCAGATGTTTTCATAACTAACAGGGTAAAGACCAAGATTCCTGCTGGCCTCCATGTACGTGGCCCAAAAATCTGTTACCTTGGTATACTGGTGTAAAATGATCTTTCGTACCTGCTACATCTTTTCAAGAAAGTGAGTTAAATCTAACAGGCTTTTGAGTAACTTATTTTACCTTCTCGAGTCTCGGAGCCAAATAAATTAGGTTCCCAGGGCTTGGATGGAGGATTATTTTCTGATTTCCCCATGCCATTTGGCAAACAGCCTTCAACTGTCTTACATTCTTTTGTTTTTTGTTATACCCATTTTTCCAGTAAAAGTCACTAGTGTATGAGATATTTATTTCATTGCTTTCTTGTTGAGGACTGTTACTAGATTATTGATTAACATTCTCCATTTTTAGCTAATTCTTCATTTTTTTTTTTTTTAAGTTTTGCCCAGGTTAGATCCTTAGACAGTCCAGGACTCTTCCTTAAATATTCCAGTATTCTCTTCCTGTCTTGTACCATACGAGTCTAGTCATTTCAACAACGTAACAATTATTTAGAAATCAAATTAGATTCCCTTACATTTTTTGATCTGTATGGCTGAATCTTACATGTGTAGTTTCACATCTTTTAGGGCTTAGAACAGAGTGTAGGGGGTGTTACATTGGAGGAACATGACAGATTACTCATACATATATGAATATAAAGAAAGATGCAGAGGGAGAGGGGGATTTGATTGTCTAGGCTGATATAAGTACTACTTCCAAAGTGGTAGGTTTGGATTGCTTGCAGTGTCAGGAAATTTGGCTTTCAGTGTGGTTAGTTTCTCTGAGTCACCTGAGCAGTTTTCCTGAAAGCGAATTAATTCTTTGTTAGGACCTGGGAATGCTATGCAGCCTGATAGAGCAGTGTCTACATGCGAATCATGAGAAATTCTAGGCTGAGGCCTTAGCAACATCTTGAAGGCTTTGTAAAGTATTGGTAGATGTGGATTTCGGCCTTAGTCATAGGTGCCAAATCCGTACGTGCTCCAGGGCTCAAGCATCCACTGAAAAAAAAATTAGCAGGTGCTCAGCACCCATGAGCCATGTTGTGCAAGCTGGGTTGGAGTAATGCACTGCCTGTTCTGGGCATGCATGGGGCTCAGTGTGGAAACACACACACATGCACACAAAAAAAAAAGCACCCACCAGCAAAAACCAAAGTTGGTGCCTATGTCCTTAATTGCTTTGGGCTTGTCTGCATAGAGGACTTAAAGCTTCTCTTGCCAAGCACTGAATTTAGACTGCACTAGCTGCTTCTCACTAACACCCCATGTGGTCTCTTCTAGTGTGTGGAAGCTCTGAAAATGAAGCAAGCTACTTTGCCACCAGTTTCTTTAGGAGACAAAAACCTACTAAAAACCCCATATAACTTAGGGTGAGAATATAGTTTATTGCCATTGTAAACTGGGTGCTGTCTTCTAAGTTTCTGGCTGATAATTAGTTTTGGGATGTGAATTGATTGCTGATATTCAGTGTGAGCTCCTAAGGATGTGAACTCAACATTTTGGATATCTATTATAATAACAATATATGTGTTAATGAATAGTTTCATTCATATATTTCTTTCAAAGTTTAGAAAAAAATTCTAATGATTGCTTAGATTTTGATTATGCTGAGGAGTGTATTCAGCTGTTGAGCAACTTTTAATAATGTCTTTATTATACTTGAAATCAGTTTTTACTGTTTTCATTAGGATAGCATCTAGTAATCCCAGGTCCACTTTGTGGTAGATGCTATAGGTATGCTTTGTAAGAGATAGTACTTGCCTTAGATTGTTTGTGATCTAAGTAGATAATAGAATGTGGACAGAGAAGATTACTTATTGTCTTTGTTTCTCAAGTGGACATAAGAAGACTGTAGCAGCTGGGAAGTGATTCCTGTCTCTTGAGACTCACCTTAATCACAAAATCTTACTCTCAAGTTACTGAAGTGAAGCATATTTATATAACAGTCAAAGAAATAAATGTAACTAAAAAAAGGGGGAGAAAGGTCATTTTATGACTAGAAAGAAGATCCCATTATTTCATTGCTGGGAAGAAAAATCACCCTCATAGAATAAAAATGGAGAGCCTTAGGATGGGTCTACCCAACATTTTACCAAGGTGTATTATCTCATAGAATAACATCTTTCATAGGTAACTTGCAGAACATAGGGAAGTCCTAAACTATCTTTTTCTCCTAGTTATTTTACAATATTTTTCAAAAGGCAAAAGATTGTCAAAAGCCACAAACAAGTAATAGGTCATATCAATATGAACACCAATTCTCTGCGATATCATTTATTTTCCCTGCTCAGTCCCCAGTCCAGTTTTTGACATCCAGGCCAGAAATTTAGCACACAAGTTACTCTATATACCACAGAACGTATGCTGTGTGTGTGTGTGTGTGTGTGTGTGTGTGTGTATATGTATATGTATATGCTTTGTTTTTTCACGAACAGGGCCCAGTCCAGTTTTTGACATCCAGGCCATCGCTATCAGCACAGATAAAGTGAATTTAACCTGGAAGAACAATGATACAGCTGCTGCTAACTATACCTATATGATCCTCAAAGACGGAACTGAATTTCCAAGTATCACGATGCTCCAAAAGATGCAAGCTGTCATTATGGGCTTAGAACCTGGTACGCTTTATAACTTCACAATATATCCACCAGCACCAGATAACACAACTAGAGGAGATGGAAATTCCATGAGCGTCTACACCAGTAAGTCATAGAAACTCACGCTGTAGCTTCCTTGCTATTAAACACATCCATTCTTTTCTTTTCATTCTCCTTTATGTTCTAAGAAATATGTAAATTACACCTGTGATAGACATTATCGATGACGGAAATTTAACTTCCTGGCCTGAGACCCCAAATCATGGAAGCTATAATTACCGGTTTAGAACCTGGTACACTCTATAACTTCACAATATGTCCACTAGCACCAGATAATATTACTGAAGGAGACCAAAATCCTACAACTGTCTATGCCAGTAAATCTTAGAAATTCACACTATGTTGCTTGTCGTCTTGGTCCCATGTACTTGTTTACATAAGAAAAGTACTGTAAGATTGCAGTGCATTTGGTTATGGTTATGGATTTATCTTTCCATTATAAAAATTGCTTGGTTCCAAAAACATGCTGCATCACCAAATTGAATGTGAGAAATATAGTCTCTAAAGTGGAGCCAGTGTCATATCCATGACAGCACAGGTGTTTGGGTCTGGCTAAGGTGGATTTGGCACGCACCTGAAAAGACACATGCGAGAAGGTGCACATAAGCAGTGTCTCAAATATCTACCAAAGAGGCATCAGCACTGATGGTGAAGAGAGTTTTGCTGGATGCAGGTCCTCTGGGTTATGCTAAATACAACTGATGTGTATACGTGTGCTTGTTTTTTCCTTAAACAGAGCCCAGTCCAGTTTTTGACATCCAGGCCATAGATATCAGCACAGACTATGTGAATTTAACATGGAAGAACAATGATTCAGATGCTGATAATTATACCTATATGATCCTCGGAGACAGTGCTTCATTTCCAAATATCACAATATTCCAAGAGAGGCAAGCTGTCATTACAGGCTTAAAACCTGGTACTCTTTATAACATCACAATATATCCACTAGCGCCTGATAATGCAACTAAAGGAGATGGAAATTCCACAATTG
Organism: Alligator mississippiensis; assembly: GCF_030867095.1. NCBI lineage: Eukaryota > Metazoa > Chordata > Crocodylia > Alligatoridae > Alligator > Alligator mississippiensis. The sequence goes on along the minus strand of NC_081825.1, from coordinate 190,421,417 downwards.
TGTATACTAGTAAGTCATAGAAACTCACTCTGTAGCTTGCTTGCTATTAAACACGTCCATTCTTTTCTTCCCATGCTCCTTTAGGCTCAAAGAAATATGAATGCACTTATGTTCCAAAGCTGCTATATATTAATCTTCTTGCTTTTGTTGTACCAAAAAGATTATAGTTCCATTAGAATAAAAAGTTGGTTATGAAAGCATGAGGGACCACCACAATACACATGAGAAAAGAGTTCATTATATAAAGCCATGTTGAGTCTATATCTTGAGTATAGTGTGCAGTTCTGGCCACCCCAAAAGCGTATACTGTAACTAGAAAAATAGAGAAAATGGCAAAATAGATGCAGAACATGGCTTCCATATAGGGATATGCTAAAAAGGCTGGAACTCTCCAACTTAGAAAAGAGACAGCTGAGGGGGAATCTAATAAGAGTCAGTAAATCTTGAGTGTTGTGGAAAAAAGTGAGTGGGAAACAGTTACGTACTGTGTCTCATGGTAGTAAAACCAGAGGTAGCCAGTTAAATTATTGGGAAAGAAAATGAAAGGCTTTTTTACACAGTACCTCATTAACATGAATTTCTTGCCATGGGGTATCATGGAGGCTAATAGTATACTGTATTTACTCAAATCTGAAATAACTCTGAATTTAAGACGAACCCCCATTTATTCGATTCTGTATATAGAAAATGTATAAATCTCTCATAATCTGTCCTGTATAGAAACAAGTGGTGTGGGGAGGTCAAGCAGCCTGTCCCCTGCTTGTGCCTGCTCCCCCTGCCTTCCCCCTGGAGCCTCAGTCCCCCCTCTCCTCTGCAGCCCCTGTTCCCCTTTTTCCCACAGCCTCTGCTCCCACCTCCCTGTGCTTACGTTTGCTGTGTGTTCGCAGTCTCTATGCCCATTTTAGCCTGAGGCACTAAGCAAAGGCCTGGCCCAGCCCTTGTAGCAGCCATGCAGGCTGTGCACTGCTGCTATGGGAATGGACTGGAGCCATGCTCAGTGCCCCAAACTGGTGTGTACAGAGCCTGATGGTGCAGAGCAAGGGTAAGCAGGGGAGGGAGAGGAGAAGCGGGGAAGCAAAGGCTATGGGGGGCGAGCAGGTGAAGACAGTGGGAATAAAGGCAGCAGGCAAGAGCACATCATATGGAGGCAGTGAGGGGTGGGTGAGGAGGAGGGAGCAGACAGCAGCTGCAGCTATGGCCAGACCCTGTATAGGGGCTGGAGCCTGAACCACAGCAGCTGTCTACCCCCTCACTACCCTCATACTTGATTCTAAGTTGAGGTTCTTCTACCTCCCCCAGCCATGTTATGCTAAATACAACTGATGTGTATATGTGTGCTTGGTTTTTCCTTAAACAGAGCCCAGTCCAGTTTTTGACATCCAGGCCATAGATATCAGCACAGACTATGTGAATTTAACATGGAAGAACAACGATTCAGATGCTGATAATTATACCTATATGATCCTCGGAAACGGTGCTTCATTTCCAAATAGCACAATATTCCAAAAGAGGCAAGCTGTCATTACAGGCTTAGAACCTGGTACTCTTTATAACATCACAATATATCCACTAGCGCCTGATAATGCAACTAAAGGAGATGGAAATTCCACAATTGTGTATACTAGTAAGTCATAGAAACTCACTCTGTAGCTTGCTTGCTATTAAACACGTCCATTCTTTTCTTCCCATGCTCCTTTAGGCTCAAAGAAATATGAATGCACTTATGTTCCAAAGCTGCTATATATTAATCTTCTTGCTTTTGTTGTACCAAAAAGATTATAGTTCCATTAGAATAAAAAGTTGGTTATGAAAGCATGAGGGACCACCACAATACACATGAGAAAAGAGTTCATTATATAAAGCCATGTTGAGTCTATATCTTGAGTATAGTGTGCAGTTCTGGCCACCCCAAAAGGGTATACTGTAACTAGAAAAATAGAGAAAATGGCAAAATAGATGCAGAACATGGCTTCCATATAGGGATATGCTAAAAAGGCTGGAACTCTCCAACTTAGAAAAGAGACAGCTGAGGGGGAATCTAATAAGAGTCAGTAAATCTTGAGTGTTGTGGAAAAAAGTGAGTGGGAAACAGTTACGTACTGTGTCTCATGGTAGTAAAACCAGAGGTAGCCAGTTAAATTATTGGGAAAGAAAATGAAAGGCTTTTTTACACAGTACCTCATTAACATGAATTTCTTGCCATGGGGTATCATGGAGGCTAATAGTATACTGTATTTACTCAAATCTGAAATAACTCTGAATTTAAGACGAACCCCCATTTATTCGATTCTGTATATAGAAAATGTATAAATCTCTCATAATCTGTCCTGTATAGAAACAAGTGGTGTGGGGAGGTCAAGCAGCCTGTCCCCTGCTTGTGCCTGCTCCCCCTGCCTTCCCCCTGGAGCCTCAGTCCCCCCTCTCCTCTGCAGCCCCTGTTCCCCTTTTTCCCACAGCCTCTGCTCCCACCTCCCTGTGCTTATGTTTGCTGTGTGTTCGCAGTCTCTATGCCCATTTTAGCCTGAGGCACTAAGCAAAGGCCTGGCCCAGCCCTTGTAGCAGCCATGCAGGCTGTGCACTGCTGCTATGGGAATGGACTGGAGCCATGCTCAGTGCCCCAAACTGGTGTGTACAGAGCCTGATGGTGCAGAGCAAGGGTAAGCAGGGGAGGGAGAGGAGAAGCGGGGAAGCAAAGGCTATGGGGGGCGAGCAGGTGAAGACAGTGGGAATAAAGGCAGCAGGCAAGAGCACATCATATGGAGGCAGTGAGGGGTGGGTGAGGAGGAGGGAGCAGGCAGCAGCTGCAGCTATGGCCAGACCCTGTATAGGGGCTGGAGCCTGAACCACAGCAGCTGTCTACCCCCTCACTACCCTCATACTTGATTCTAAGTTGAGGTTCTTCTACCTCCCCCAGCCATGTTATGCTAAATACAACTGATGTGTATATGTGTGCTTGGTTTTTCCTTAAACAGAGCCCAGTCCAGTTTTTGACATCCAGGCCATAGATATCAGCACAGACTATGTGAATTTAACATGGAAGAACAACGATTCAGATGCTGATAATTTTACCTATATGATCCTTGGAAACGGTGCTTCATTTCCAAATAGCACAATATTCCAAAAGAGGCAAGCTGTCATTACAGGCTTAGAACCTGGTACTCTTTATAACATCACAATATATCCACTAGCGCCTGATAATGCAACTAAAGGAGATGGAAATTCCACAATTGTGTATACTAGTAAGTCATAGAAACTCGCTCTGTAGCTTGCTTGCTATTAAACGCATCCATTGTTTTCTTCCCATGCTCCTTTATGCTCAAAGAAATATGCATGCACTTATGTTCTAAAGCTGCTGTATATTAATCTTCTTGCCTTTGTTATACCAAAATATATTTCCATTAGAATAGAAATTTGGTTATGAAAGCATGAGGGATCACCACAATACATGTGAGAAATTAGCTCATTATACAAAGCCCTGTTGAGTCCATATCTTGAGTATGGTGTGTAGTTCTGACCATTCCATCTCAAAAAGGGTATACTAGAACTAGAAAAGTAAAGAAAACAGCAAAATAGATATAGAACGTGGCTTCCATATAGAGATATGCTAAAAAGGCTGGAACTCTCCAACTTGGAAGAGATAGCTGAGGGGGAATCTAAAAAGAGTCTTTTCAATCTTGAGTGTTGTGGAAAATGTATGAGTAATGGTTATGTACTGTCTCGTGATTAGTAGCACAAGAGGCAGCTGATGAAATTATTAGGAAAGAAAATGAAGATTTTTTTTTTTCCGTACTACCTCTTTAACATGTGAATTCCTTTCCATGGGATATCGTGGAGGCTAATAGTATGTTGCATTTACTCAAATCTGAGATGACCCTGAATGTAGAGACAGCCCCCCAGTTGTTAGATTCTATACATGGAAAATGTAAAAATCTCTCGTAATGTGTCAGGTATAGAATCTATTTTTGTCTTGAATTCTTCCTCCTCACTGCTGCAGGAGGAGGCAGGTAGTGGGATGCAGGTGGTGTGGGGAGGTCTAGCAGCTTGCTACCTGCTTGTGCCTGCCATCCCTGCCTTCTGCCTGGAGCTTCAGTTACCCTTTCCCCCTCCACCTCTCTCTATCTCCTGCCCCCTTCCCTCCCAGTCACTGTTACCCCTTTCCCCACAGCCTCTGCTCCCAACTTCTCCCCCACTTATTTTAGCTGTGTGCTCGCAGTCTCTATCCCCATTCTAGCCTGGGGCACTGAGCACAGGCCTGGCCCATCCCTTGTAGCAGCCATCCAGGCTGTGCACCGCTGCTATGGGGCTGGATTGAGACCGTGCTCAATGCCCCAAACTGCAGTGTATACAGACCCTGATGGTGTGGAGCAAGGATAAGAGGGTAAGGGACAGGGGGAGCAGGAGAACAGAGGTTGTGGTGATGGTGAGGGGTGTGGGCAGCAGGGAAAGAGGTGGCAGGTGGGAGAGCAGCATGCAGAAGCAGTGCAGGGTGGAGGGGAGTTTGGGGCAGGCAGCAGCTGCAGCTATGGCCAGACCCTGATCCTGAACCACTGCAGCTGCCTGCCCTCACTGTCCTCATGCTGGTTTCTAAATTGAGGTGTGTCCCCCCCCGCCACCATTTTATATCAGGAAGCGTATCTTAGAATCGAGTAAATATGGTAAATGTATAGAATAAAAAGGGGTGGGGGGTGGAGGATCAGACAAATTTATGAAAAATGGGTTCATCAGGGCCTATCGAATATAGCAGTGAAGAACATGATGTACAAGTGTTATCTGAGGATACTTTATAATATGGATAAATACCTATTTCAAAAATTCTTCTAAAGAATCAGCTCCTAGACATTGTTAGAAGCAAGATGGTGAGTTTGATGGGCCTTTGTTCTGACTCAATACAACAGTTGTTACTGAATATACCTCAATCCAAATCAACATTGAATTTAAGATGCCCCCACCCCGCAGTTGTTAGTTTAATATACATGGAAAATTATAACGTTTCTATAATTTCTCATGTATAGAAGATAATCACTGGAGGGTCATATTACATTTGTCCCCCTAAAGCAGTGGTGGGGGGCAAGGTACCAGACTCTGCCCTTTGCCTTATTTGTCCCTGTGCTTGAGCCTGCCATCTGTTTCTTCCCTTCCCCACCCTGATGGTGGCTGCAGTGTTTCACTCCCTATTCCCCACTACCACTTACTTTCTGGGTGGCAGCAGCTCTAACTCTGGATCAGGCAGCAGTGGTCCCAGCCCATTCTGGGGAAAAGCAGTGGTAGCAGCTCCAGGCTCCATCAGATGGGGCTAGAGGGGCTGGAGCTGCATCTTATGGTAAGCAGGGGGAGGGGAGGTAAGGCCAAGTGACCAGGACTGGCCAGGCTACATGGTCTGTCCCACCAAGCACAGCACACGTTTCCATGTGCACCCTCCCGCTTTCACATGAGCTACCCCGGACTGGGGAAAGTAATTGCTCAACTCCAACTTTGGTCCCTAAGCTTGGGCAGGATCTGTTGCTGAGCCACCACCTGCCTTTGGCTGGTGCTTAAATCTCTCATGAGGCTTTTTTTTGTCCTCATGGTGATTGTGTTTGGAAAAAACTTTGTCTTGGATTTGAGTAAATACAATACGTTCTTATATTCTTGTAGTCATTGCTATGTGCACCGTGGGCCAGATTCTTGGGTCTGGTCAGGATACTCAAAATAGGTCAGAGAAGGTGCACATATACAGCTTTTGCAACAAGGTTTCAGCACTAAAGGGGGAAATGTTTTGTGGGAGGCAGATCCTCCATGTTCTGTAAATAACACTCATGTGTTATGTGTGTGCTTGCTTTTTCCTTAAACAGAGCCCAGTCCAGTTTTTGCTGTCCAGGCCATACATATCAGCACAGATCAAGTGAATTTAACTTGGAAGAACAATGATGCAGCTGCTGCTAAGTATACCTATGAGATACAGTTTTTCAAAGATGGAAATTTAACTGTCTGGCCTGAGAAACCCCAAATCATGGGAGCTGTAATTACAGGTTTAGAACCTGGTACACTCTATAACTTCACAATATATCCACTAGCGCCAGATAACACAACTAGAGGAGATGGAAATTCCACGAGCGTCTACACCAGTAAGTCATAGACACTCACCTTGTAGCTTGCTTGCTATTAAATACATCCGGTCTTTTCTTCCCATATTCCTTTATGCTCAAATAAATATGCATGCACTTATGTTACAAAGGTGCTGCGTATAAAACTTCTTGCCTTTTGTTCAGTGGTCTCCAGCCTTTTAAGGTTGGGGATCACCTTTTGGAATTTAAAAGGAACCTAAGACCTTCCCCCCCCCTTTCCCCCCTCCCCAGCAGGTAAGTCTGTGGGGAGGGAAGGGGAGAGAAGAAAGGGCAGGGGGGCACATAGAGGCCCCAGCCCTAGCCCCACTCCCTCCCTCCCCACTGGGGCCTCAGTCTGCCCCCTGCCCCAATGGTGCTGTGGGAGGGAGTGGGGCCAGGGCAATCCCGCCATGTGCCCCCTGGATCTGCATGTGGGGTAGGGTAGGCTGGCACCAGGGCAGCATGGCACTGTTCGGCAAGGATGTTTGGTTGCACTGCGCTCGGACTGGGCGGCGGTGGTGGCAGTGCTGAGAGCGGAGCCACAGGGAGCTACAGCCACCCCAAAATTCACTATAGTCCCCCCCAGCCCAAGCGCAGCACAACCAAAGACCCCTGCCAGGAATAGTGCCACGTCAACCCGGTCCTAGCCTACCCTGCCTCACCCTGTGTGCAGATCCAGGGGCATGCACACACTCCTGGGATGTGTCCCCCCGCCTCTCCCTGCACCCCTGGGCAAGCCGCTTGCAGCTCTATCCCCCTGCCCGGCCCCTGTCCTGGCCCCACTCCCTACTTCACAGCTGCTGCAGCCGCTTGCACTGCCTCATGGTTGGTGGGTGGCATGTGCCCCCTCGATCTGTGTGCAGCAGATGCATGTGATGTCGGGCCACTCCTGAGCCAGCTGTATCAGCATCCACCTCTGCCGAGTACAGATGGGGTGGGGGGGGGCACAAGCTGCCTTGGGCCTCTGCTGGGGTGCACACAGTGGCGGAAGCCTCTCCCCAACCCTTGGATGAGCTACCCAGCCAGGGCCCCACTTAGCTTATGGGCTTCTGCTGCACTCTGCCCCTCACTGTGGGGATCTCGATCTAGCTCCCACCCCTTCCCTTCCCTTTCCCCACCGACTGACCTGCTGGGGAGGAAACTGTGTGTTCATGCATGTGTGTGCTCAGGCCCCCAAGCCCAGGATCAACTGCAAGAGGCTCTGTGTTGGTGACCACTGCCCGGGTTGTACCAAAAAGATTACAGTTCCATTAGAATAAAAGTTTGGTTATGAAAGCATGAGGGATAACCACAACACATATGAGAAATTAGCTCATTATACAAAGCCCTGTTGAGTCCATATCTTGAGTATGGTGTGCAGTTCTGGCCACCCCATCTCAAGAAGGGTATACTAGAACTAGCAAAGAGAAAATAGTTAAATAGATGCATAACGTGGCTTCTGTATAGGGAGATGCTAAAAGAGATAGCCCAAAGGGAGCCAGGTTGGCAAGGGGTGAACAGCCACCAGGGAGCATCACAACTACCCCTGGAATGAGCACTTGCTACACACGGCCTATTGAATATAGCAGTAAAGAACATAACCTACAGGTGGTACCTAAGGATACTTCATAAGATGGATCCATACCTATTGCAAATACTGTTCTAAAGAATCGGCTCCTTGACATTTGTCAGAAGCAAGATGCTGGGTTTGATGGAATTTTTGGTCTGACCCAGTACAGTGGTTACCAAATTTACCTGAATTGAAGACTAGTTAGAATTTAACACCACTGTCCCCAATAATTAGATTCTGTACATGGAAAATTATAAACATTCTATAATTTTCCATGTATAGAAGGTATATAGAAGGTAATTATTGTAGGGTTCTTTCAACTTGTCCCCCTAAAGCAGTGGTGGAGGGCAAGGGGCCAGACTCTACCCCTTGCTGTGCCTGTGCCTGCCATTTGTCTCTTCCCTTCCCCACACCTTGTGGCAGCTGCACGCTTACACTCCCTACTCCCTGCTTCTGCTTACCTGCTGTGTGGCAGCTCTGGCTCTGGAGCAGTGATTAGTGGTCCCATCCCTGTGCAGGGAAAAGCAGTGGTTGCAGCTCCAGGCCCAACCAGGTTGAGGCCAGAGGGGCTGGAGCTGAAAGTAAGTTGGGGGGGAGGAAGGTAGGGGAAGCAGGCCAAGTGACCAGGTGGAGGGCAGGTCACATGATCTCTCCTACCAAGCACACCATGAGTTTCCATGCGAGTCCTTTCCCTTTTGCATGAGCTACCCCAGACTGGGGCAATTAGCGGTTCAGCTTTAGCTCCAAGCCTGGGGCAGAATCTGGAGCTGAGCCACCGCTTGCCCTGGGCTGGTGCATGAATCTCAGGTGAGGTCCCCCCCATGATGCTTGTGGGGAGAAAACCTTGTTTTGGATTTAAATAAATACAGTATGTTCTTAAATTCTTAGTCATTGTCATATGCACCTTGGGCCAGAAATTTCATGTCTTGCCAAGCTGCTCAAATCAGAGATGTCCGAGAAGGTGCTCATAGACAGTTTTTCAGTAAGGTTTCAGCACTAAAGGGGAAGTGTTTTGTGGGAGGCAGCTCCTCCGAGTTCTGTGAATACAATTAATGTGTTATATGAAATGTGTTATATGAAAACATTTTGAATCATCAAATTGCATGTGAGAAATATAGTCTTTAAAGTGGAGCCAGTGTCATCTTTGTGACAGCACAGGTGTTTGGGTCTGGCCAAGTGGAGCTGGCACACACCTGAAAAGAGAGGTGGGAGAAAGTGTACATAGGCCAGGGGTGGGCAAAATACGGCCTGTGGGCCGGATCCAGCCTGCCAGGTCATTCTATCCAGTCCGTGGGGCCCTTAAAAAAAAATGTAGAAAATTAATATGCATTTATCTGTCCTTGGTTCCTGTCAAAGATGACAGGGATCAGGGTCACTAGGACCCAGGGGAAGCCCTGGTGGACTCCTGCAACAGCAGGACCCATCTGGCCTAAAGCTGGAAGCCCCAGCAGGGGCTTCTGGCCTGGGACCATGTGGCTCCTTGTGCCTGCACTGGCGTGGGAAACCCAGGTGGGGGTGGGGGGAAGGGCAGGGGAGGACCATGTGCAGGGAACAAGCTAGTGTTGAGCGCAGCAGAAAAGCAGCCCTGCCCCGTGGCCTGTGTTCCCTGCTGCAGCCACTCGCAGCCCATGTGGGGCTGTCTGGAGCAGGCCCTGCACGGGACGCTGGCTGGGGGGCGGGGGAGGGGGCCGCTTTTCCCTGCGCTCAGCACCAGCTTTTAACCCGGCCCTGCTCCGGGCTTACCCGTCGGGGTTGCACCGCAGCAGGAACACCTGCGGGGGGCCCCCCCCCCCCGGCTCCCGCCACGCTGGGCAGTCTTTGCTGCTCCTGCCTGCCTGGAGCTCCTACACTGGGCAGCACAGAGGCAGCCGTGGCAGCCTCACCACAGCCTGCCACGGTGCAAGCTCTGGATGCACAACAGCAACAAATGCCGCCTGGCATGGCAAGCCGGAGGTCGCTTTCCTCTGGGTTAAGCAGCTGCTGCCGCCACGGCGCAACACTGATGGGCAAGCCCAGAGCTGGTGTGGGGCCCAGGCTGGCAGCAGGGGTGGGTTACAAGCTGGTGCTGAGCGCGGGGAAAAGTGGCCCCTCCCCCCAACGTGGCTGACACCATGCACTGCAGCCACTCGCAGCCTGCGTGAGGCTGCCTGTGTCTGCTCAGGACAGTCCTGCATGGGTTGTGAGTGGCTGCAGCAGGGAGCACTGGCCGCAGAGTGGGGGTGGGGCCACTTTTCCCCCATGCTCAGCACCAACTCATTCCCTGCTGGTAAGTGTGGGGTCAGGGCTGCATGCTGCCCCCGCCTGTACCGTGGGGCTGAGGGGGGCACTGTGAGTGGGTGCAGGAGCCAGTGGGAACGTGGGGCCCACACTGGTGTCCCGGGGCCAGCGCAGGCAGGGCCCAGAGCAGGGCAGCAGGAGTACAGGGTCCCTGCCGGCAGGACCTCTGTGGACCTGGGCCAGCTCCCCACTCTCCCTGCTGGTCCAGCCCAGCCTGGCTCCACAGACCCCTACCAGCCTGAGCTCCTTTCTGGGTCCCACCGGTGCTGGCCTTGAGACATTGGTCCCAAGATGGTGAGCGGGGGCAGGCACCTGTCAAGATGCGGGGCTAACCATGCGGCCCTTGACAGCTTGCCAAAACTGGGTTTACTGGCCCTCTGCCTGAAATAATTGCCCACCCCTGACATAGGCAGTGTCTCTAATGTCTACCAAAGACACATCAGCACTGATGGTGAAGAGAGTTTTGCTGGAAGCAGATCCTCTATGTTCTGTAAATAGCACTCATGTGTTATGTGTGTGCTTGCTTTTTCCTTAAACAGAGCCCAGTCCAGTTTTTGCTGTCCAGGCCATAAATATCAGCACAGATCAAGTGAGTTTAACTTGGAAGAACAATGATGCAGCTGCTGCTAAGTATACCTATGAGATACAGTTTTTCAAAGATGGAAATTTAACTTTCTGGCCTGAGAAACCCCAAATCACAGGAGCTGTAATTACAGGTTTAGAACCTGGTACACTCTATAACTTCACAATATATCCACTAGCACCAGATAACACAACTAGAGGAGATGGAAATTCCACGAGCGTCTACACCGGTAAGTCATAGGAACTCACCCTGTAGCTTGCTTGCTATTTAACACGTTCCCCTTTTCTTCTTGGCCCCCATATACTCCCTCTGTGGTCATGGACTAGTTTACATAAGAAAGGTACTATAGATTATTGCAGTGCATTTGTTTGTGTAATAAAGGTTTATGTTTCCATTAAAAAACATTGGTGATGGAAAATGTCTTCAGGACCAAAACTGCATGCAAGAAATATAGTCTCTTAGGTGGAGCCAGCGTCATATTTATGACAGTGCAGGTGTTTGGGTCTGGCCAAGTGGACTTGGCACGCCTGAAAAGAGGTGGGAGAATGTGTACATAGGCAGTGTCTCAGATGTCTGCTAAAGAGACATCAGCACTGATGGTGAAGAGAGTTTTGCTGGGTGCAGTTCCTCTTGGTTATGCTAAATACAACTGATGTGTATGTGTGTTTGTTTTTTCCTTAAACAGAGCCCAGTCCAGTTTTTGACATCCAGGCCATAGATATCAGCACAGATTATGTGAATTTAACATGGAAGAATGACGATTCAGCTGCTGATAATTATATCTATGTGATAGAGATTTTCAAACATGGAACTTTATTTCCAAGTAACAAAACATTCCCAAAGAGAGAAGCTGTCATTACAGGCTTAGAACCCGGTACATCTTACCACTTTAAAGTATACCCACTAGCACTGGATAACAGGACACGGGGTTACCCAAATTCTACAAGTGTCTGTACAAGTATGTCATAAAAATTTATGCACGTACCTTTTCTCCCTTGTCTTTCTTTGCTCCTTCCCTGTACACCTATTTGTTTATGTGCTGTATATTTTCATCTTGCCTTTGCATATCTGGTATAATAGTTTGTCTTTTGAAAACCTGTGACGTCATTGGATTGTCATATGCGAAACTGGTTTATTTTCCACTAAGCCTTCATTTCACATCTGCAGTTTGTGTTGCGAACCCTCTCTTCCCCCTGCTCTGCAAACAGCACATTTCCTCTTAGTCTGTGTCCCCCACCCCCCAAATTTCCAGAACAGCCACTGTTTTCCCTCTGCCTCTGGTAGCCATAAGAGGTGCAAATCATGGTCCAAGTCTGACATTCAAAATAAACCTGAGAAGAGAGATGGGGAAGTGATGGCTTATTTCTTCCTTTAAATTCAGCATAAAGTGCTCAATTCAGTTTAACTACTATTTAGTGCAACCTAGGGATATCCTGGAGGGACTATATTGAAAGCTATTAGTGACCTAAACATGTAGCTCAGGGGTGCAAAACTCATCTGGGGGCAAGATGAGGGGCTTGGGCCTGTTCTGTGAACCAGATTGGGCCCACAGTCCTGCCTCGGGTGTTAGAACCAACCCACAGGCCAGTCCAGAACAGGTGCCTCATGCAGCATGCATCTCAGACTGATGCCATGTGCTGCTTGCAGCGTGCACCCCTTGTGCAGCCTGCACTGGGCCCGGCCCAGCCTGGTATGGCATACGGCGCACAAGGCCCATCTGTGGCATGTGTTGCATGTAGCATCCGCACCGAATTGGCCTTGTGGGTTGGTTTCAGCACATGGGGCCAGTCTGTGGGCCTGATTAAGACTGGCCTTGGATCCAGCATGTGGGGCTGGTCCAGCACAGGTGCTGCATGCAGCATGTGCCCCTGACAGCATGTAATGGTTCCAACTCCAGCACTGTGTGCAGCCTGTGCCAGACAGAGCTTCTGTCCCAATGATGTAAGTAGATTGCAGATAACCATACTGCTCCATCTTCTCCCTTTTTTGCAGATGCTGCACCACCGCATGAATTTAAGTGTGAACAAGTGCCTAAAAAGCCTGAATTAAAACTAAAATGGCTATGTCCTCTTGGCAATAATTCTGGCTTCCGCATAAAGATATCTAATGGCATAAGGAGTAATGAAAGTTCGGTTTCATCTTGTAAATCAGGAAATGTAGAAAAAAGTATAGACAACTTAACTTATTACACCACATACTATATTAACATTACAACCCATTCATGTGGGAAAGACAGCCTTCCAGAGCAAAGAACATGTGCTACAAGTATTACTGGTGAGTATGAAAGTTTGAGGTGGGGGTTGGGAGGAAGTATATGGGTCACAAAAAAAAAAAAAAAAAAAAAGAGTTCTATGATTCCATGATTTTCTAAATCTTTAGAAGTAGAGTTGGAAGGGACCTTTTGGAGGTCATTTAGTCCAATTCCTGCCAGCCAGAGATCCCAATCCAAGCCATCCTATACAAATCCAGTGTCTAACCTATTAGTAAAAGTACACAATCAACCCTGATGCAACCACAAGAAATAATACCTTATCTTGCCACAGGTAAGGTCAGGAGGCAATGGTAGCCAGTATCCTGCAGCTACAAGGGTATTGAAATACACTCAAGATCCCAGGAAGAGGACTATGCTTCTTCCTGCCCCTACTCCCCTCCCAACAGAGAAGGGAAAAGATCCCCACAGTCTGTACCAGTCTGAGACCACATCTGGAGTATTGTGTCTAGTCTTGGGGCCCCCACTACAGAAAGGATGTAGACAAATTGAAGAGAGCTCAGTGGAAGGCAATGAGAATAGGGGCTGGTACACATGATTTCTGAGGAGAGGCTGAGGGAACTGATCTTATTTAGTCTGGAGAAGAGAAGACCGAGAAGGGATTTAATAGCAGCCTTCTACTACCTGGAGGATGGTTTAAAAGAGGATGCAGCTAGACTGTTTTCTGTGGTGGTAGATGACAGAACAAGAAGCAATGATCTCAAGCATCAGCAAGGGAAGTTTAGGTTAGATATTAGGAAAAACTGTCTCACTAGGAGGGTAGTAAAGCACTGGAACAGGTTACTCAGAGAGGCTGTGGAATCTCCATCCTTGGAGATTTTTAAGACCTGGGTGGACAAAGCCTTGGCTGGGATGATCTAGTTTGGGGTGGTCCTTTTTTGAGCAGGGGGTTGGCCTAGATGACCTCCTGAAATCCCTTCCAACCCTAATTTTCTATCATTCTGTGACTGTGAGGTAGAATTCTTTCCTGGCTCCAAATATTGCAGTCATATTTGGGGTCTGACCTTGAGTGGAGGGGCAAGACCCTCTGGCCAGGAACCTCTGGGTTTCAGTCTCAGCAAACACATTATCACATCCCAGTCAAAATCCCCAGCCGTGGCTGCTACCAACACCTAATATTTCTGAGGAAGGTGAAAAAAGCCCCTGACATGTAGCAACAGAAATGGAAAGTATTTCTTTCCAGCCCCATGTGGCAGCCAACAAATCCGAGAAGCATGAGGAATCCCCAGAAGAGAGGATAGGCACAATGAAGAACTTGCAGTGTTAAACAGTGAATCTGAAAATTCAAGTCATGAGTAAAATGCCTTATTTCCCTACAAATCCCATGTGAGCCACAAAAGAAAAGTGTATAGAGCCAGTGTATATATGAAGTGTATATAACAGGAACAGGCAATTATTTCTGGCAGAGGGCCGCTTACCAAGTTTTGGCAAGCTGTCGAGGGCTGCATGAGTGGCCCCACCCCTGGCTGCTGTCTTGGGACCCCCTAACCTCTGACCTTTGCCACAAGAAGTCCCTCCCCTTGCCCCTGGAACTACTCCTTAGGGGAGAAAAACCCAAATTATATGCTAAAAATCAAACACCCATAATAATATATTTTCATTTAATTAAAAAAAAAATTGTCCTGATTTGTGTGCATTTGTGCTCTAGATGTAGAAGTGATTGCATAATAGCTTAAAATGCAATCTTATTTGTATTTTGTGTTGGGTGTGCAGGGTTGGTGGGGGAAGTATGTATGGGTGGGTGGCTATGAGGTTTGTAGGGAGGTGTGTGTGTGTGTGGGGGGGAGGGGGGGGAGGCATGGGAGCATGGTGCAAAGTGGCCAGAGGGTGAGCAGAAAAGTGGGGAAAGTGGTGGCCGGGGGGAGGTGAAGCGAACAGAAGCGTGGGACATACACTGGTGTCCCAGGGCCAGTGCTGGCAGAGCCCAGAGTGGGATGGCAGGAGTGTGGGGCATGGGCTGGCAGGGGTCTGTGGAGTGGAGCTGGGCTCTGTCAGCAGGGAAAGAAGGGAACCCACTTGGCTTCATAGAACCCCCGCTGGCTGGGATCCCGTGCTCCTGCCGCCCTGCTCTGGGCCTGCGGGTGCTGGCCCGGGTCATGAGCATGGGCCCTGCGCTCCCACCCAGTTGTCACTGGCTTCCACGTACCTGCTTGTTCCCAATCCCTCCCCACACCAGCCCCACGGTACAAGTGCATGCAGCCCTGCCCAACCCCGCGCTCGCCCGTATAGGATGAGCAGTGGGGGCGCAGAACAAACTGCTGCCCAGTGTAGGAGAAAAGTGGCCCCTCCCCATCCCCATGGCTGGAGCTTCCTGGTGCAGCCACGTGGAGCTGTTCTGTGTCTCCACCATGTCACTGCTGCCTCTGGGGTGCCCTTTGGGGCAGCACTGGCAGCAGAGAGCAGGCACAGACTGCCTGTGTGGGCTGCAAGTGACTGCACCAGGGAGTGCTGGCAGCCGGATGGGGAGGGGCCGCTTTTCTCCAGCGCTGAGCAGCAGTTTATTCTGTGCCCCAGCTGCTCAGCCTGGGACCTGCACTAGCTCCGCACTTGCCCATCAGTGTTGAGTGGCAGCAGCAGCTGGGTGCAAACTGCTGCTTGGGGCCTAAGAAAGTAACCACTGTCCTTGCTGCTGCCAGGCAGTGTTTGCTGCAGTCACCCAGAGCCCGTGCCATGCTAAGCTGCGGTGTGGCTCTTTCACCACCACTTCTGTGCTGCCCAGCGTAGCAGAGGTGGCTGTGTGGAGTACCTGCACTGAGCAGCTCACAAGTGGCGTGGCGGCGCTCAGCATGGGAGAAAAACGGCCCCTCTGTCTCCCGCTGCCGGTGCTCCCTGGTGCAGCCACTTGCAGCCCACATGGGTCTGCCTTTGCCTGTTCTCCGCTGCCACTGCTGCCCCATGGGGCAGCCCAGAGGCAGCGGTGATGCAGCAGAGACACAGGACAGGCCCGTGTGGCCTCCGGGTGGCTGCACCAGGAAGTGCCGGCCACAGGGAAGAGGAGGAGCTGCTTTTTTCCCCACACTGAGCACCAGTTTGTTCCATGCACCCACTGCTCAGCCCAGATGGGCGAGCGTGGGGTTGGGGCTGCATGTGCTCATCCCTGCCTGTACTGAGGGGCTGGGGCAGGGGGAACTAAGAGCGAGTAGGTGCATGGGAGCCAGCGACAACTGAGTAAGAGTGCGGGGCCTGCACCTGTGTCCCGGGCCAGCGCTGGCGAGGCCCAAAGTAGGGCAGCAGGAGCCCAGGGTCTCAGCTGGCAGGGGTTCAATGGAGCTGGGTCAGCCTCCCCCCTCTACCTGCTGGCACAACCCAGCCCAGCTCCATAGACCCCTGCCAGCCCATGCCCCACACTCCTGCCTCCCCACTCTGGGCCCTGCCAACGCTGGCTCTGGGACACAGGTGTGGGCCCTGCACTCCTGCATGCCACTCTCTTCCACTGTCCCCTGCCCCCCACCACTGTTTTCCCCACTTTCCTGCCTGCCTCCCACTCCGACATCACGTGGCTCCCAGTTGTATGGCCGGACCTGGGGACTCAGCAGAGGCTGGCCTGGCCCGACCCTCAGGACTGGGGCAGTCACTTGGGCCTCCCTTGCCTCCCTGCTCTCCCTCCCTGCCCTCCATTCTTACCTGAATTTCCCGCATCGGCACAGGGAGGCATGAACAGTCCCACGGTCCCAGGCCAGAAGCCTGTGCCAGGCAAGGGCTTCCAGCTGTGGGGGTGGGGCTGGGCGGGCCTTGCTGTTCCGGGGTCCTGCCATGGCTTCCTCTGGGTCCTACTGCTCTTGGCTCCTGTCATCTTTGACAAGCAGCCAGGGGCAGATAAATATTAATTTTCTAAATTTTTTAGGGGCCCTGTGGGCCGAACATAATGGCCTAGTGGGCCATATTTGGCCCACCCCTGGTATAGAACTAATATCTGTATTATGGGCATTCTTTTTCTTATAGTAGCATTGGACTGAAGTCATAGCCATGATGGTCCAGGAATAGTTTGAGAGGCAAGGATTTTGATGGGTAGCATCTTTTATTGGCAGTCCATAGAAATGCATTGCAGTTGAAAGCTCATCTATCCCAATAATATCCCCCCAAAAATTATCAACCACACAAATCCTTGCTCCTTTCACTTTCTCATGCATCAATTTTTATCTGCATGGACACTATATATGTTTGCTTGGTTAGATTTTAAAGCTCCCCTGCTGGAGTATTGACAGAAGTACATTTAAAGCACTTCAAATCTCACTTTCATTTGGAATATAAAACTGATGTTCATGATGGTCCAGAAGTTGAGAGTGGCCAGAATTTCTTCGGGTGATATTTTTCATTGCGTATTGGGATAGGGTTAGGCAAGATTTTGAATGCAAGACATTTTTCATCAGAGACCTGCAGGCTGCGTTTGGGATCAGGGACCTGATGAAGAATGTCTTGCATCTGAAAGGTTGTCTAACTTTATCCCAACCATACAGTTGGTGCAATGAAAGATATAATACCCTAAGAAATCCTTCCCTCTTGCATTTTTATTTGAAACTGTTTTAATTTGTAGTCTATCGGTAATGTAAAGCCATACTACCTGCACCCAGAAGAATAGTATCAAGATTTGTTGGAGCCCGAATTTTTGTGACAGTCCTTAGCTGAGGGTTCAGTGAGCAGAGATGTCATCATATCTCAGTTGCTATTCCCCAGAGTCTTCTATAAAAAAAATACTTCAGAGTTATTCCTGTTTCATCTAGGGTTATTTCTGATTTTGATTTGTGGAACTATAGCATTGTATATCATCTATCCACCAGTTTTTCATCACATTTTCAAGTTTGTTAAAGCACAAGAATAATACTGTATTTACTGGATTTCAAAGCAAGGTTTTCTCCTGTTGAGGTGGTGGGAAAAGGTCCTCATCTTAGTACTGAGTAGGAGATAGGGTGGGTGGGGCAGGGGTCAGGCAGCTGCTTCAGCTGTGCTCTGCCCCAACCCACCATCCCTGCCACCTCTGCACTCTATGCCTCTTCCCTCCCACCTGCAGCCTTGGGCCCCCGTCTGCCACCTACCACCACTGGAATGGGGTTGGGCTGTAGCCATGCTCCACACCCCCGGTTGGAGTGAGGACAGAGCTTGCCAGCACAGAGCAAGGGTAAGCAGCAGGGAGGGTAGGGGAAGGTCTGTTGGAGGAGTAGAGGATGTCAGAGTGGGAGTGGGGGTAAGGCAAGGCTGGGGGACCTGAGACTGCAGGGGGGGAGCAGAAGTGGCATGGTTTAGAGATGGAGGGGAGAAGGAGAGGCATGGGCCTGAAGCTGTGGGGTGAAGGAGGGGCAGGCACAAGGGGAGGCAGGTGGTGGGGGACAAGCTGTCTGCCCATCTACTGCCTCCCTCACCACCTGCCCCCCTGACGTTGCTTTTCCCATTGCAGTGGTGGTACGGATGAATGTAAGATGATACTCCAATAATTAGATTCTATAGATAGAACATCATAACAAATTTATATTTTTTTTATATATAGAATCTAATTATTGGGGGAGTCAACTTAAATTCTGGGTTGTCTTGGATTTAGATAAGTACGGCACATCTTGTGTATGCCCTTTAAGTGCCACTGAAATGCGCTGAATGAGGGGGTTGTGCCCTATAGACAAGTTGCAGTAATATGAGACCATAGAAAATGGTAGGCTTTCTCTTTAACATTTTTTCAGGGCATTTGGAGAAAATAGACTTTTCAGCATATCATGCTTTCTCCATAGCAAACTTCTTTCTCTTTAATTTGTAGTAAGAGTCTAATTGATATTTTCTCTGCTTCTAGACCCTCCTGCTCCAAGTGCACCCCCTGCAATTACAGGAATTGATCACAACTCGTTTGAAGTTCAGTTTAGTCCGTTTAAGTCTGAACATGGACCCTTAAAGGCCTATGCAGTCCTAATCACAACTGCTAATGGTAAGATGACATTGTTACACTGTTCTGAGGTGATGCTATAACCTCCCAGGTGTGTGCTTCTGAAAATCGGACATCATCATGTGTGTATCCAACAGCATAGACTTTTTTTTTTAAATGAACTCGTAGCTTTGCACATTATTTTACAGTCCTAACAGATGGTAAATAGAGAGGGGAAGTTACCCCTAATACTTGCAGTCACAATTCAAAAACTTAGGGTGAAGTGGTGGCCCCAAACAATGTCACAACTCTTACTAATTTCATAAGGCTACAGTTGAGCTTCTGCCTAAAATATTCCAGTTTACTCAGGCTTCTCACAAGAGCAGGTTGCCACAGTGCTGTGTGTGCCACTTCCATATTTGGTGTGCCTGTAACCCCAGCCACAAAAGTGCATGGTGTAATTTGTTTTTTATAGAACGATTTTAGGGACTAGTAAAAACCTTCTGAACTTGGAATGTTTTGTCTATTTCTTCCCGTCACCACCAACCCCCTTCCAAAAATATAATCAAATATAAAAGTAAATAAATAAATAGGACTCCTCTCCAATTTTAAATTTGTTAACCATGGGTGGGTTATCTTTATGGATGAAATGCAGGAATAGCATTGTTGGTGTCATGCTCAGGAATGCTGAATATAAGCAACCTGCTAGAGATTGCTACGAACCTCTTTAAAAGGTCAAACCAAAGAAAATCATTTAAATGAATAGCTACAGTGTTAATTCAGAAAATTGGGGAGGTGGTTCTTTGCAATTTGATGTCAATTAAAATCTTGTTTCAGTCCTGAAAAAGCTTAAAGAAAGGCAGCCTACGCAGTACATTTCCCATGTGCAAGGTTTCTACTGACTTCCTTATCCAGGATAATGATCCTTCTACTTATTGTTTTTTGTTTTAACAGTGAGCATGCATTTCCCAGCAGTTTGGGTGTAGCTCTTCCCTCTCTATTTTTGTTTAAATACATGTTCTGCAGAGAGTGGTAATGTAGCTGTATTCAGTTGTGCAACACTGATTGTTATATTAGCAATGGTACTGGAATAGCTTCTTGGATTCCATTATTTACAGTCTGTGTTAATCAACTGTTCCAAAATTGCTGTTTTAACATGGTGTCTTATCAACATGTTTGAATTTTTTTTCATACAGTTCTAACTAGTAACATCAAATCAGGATTATATTTGAAGTCTGTTCTCCCTTTTTTGACACACAGCCAAGAAAACAGATTTTTCTAAGTGTGATTGATGAAACTGAAATATAGCCAAATTTTTCAACTTCAGATTTATGCTTTACTGCAAAGGGAAAAATTAGGAAAAGGCATGAGTCAGTTAATAATATGGTACAGTTAATAACAACACGGCTACTTAACTTGCAAATACTATTACCTTATTGCACTAGTACGTTTGGGGTAGGGTTCTGTTATTTGGGACAGTACTGTAATTCATTTATTATTGTTTTTCATCCGTATCTCAAATACGATAATACAAAGCAAAGTGTGTTTCCAAGGGACTGTGTTAATTTTTTCTCTCTTATCCCAGGATCTTAAAAAGTCAATGAGAGCTTTGCCCTTGGTTTACAGAGAAATGTAGAATCCAGCACAATCTACTTCTGTTGT
Source organism: Alligator mississippiensis (assembly GCF_030867095.1). Classification (NCBI taxonomy): domain Eukaryota; kingdom Metazoa; phylum Chordata; order Crocodylia; family Alligatoridae; genus Alligator; species Alligator mississippiensis. The sequence continues at coordinate 190,401,149 of NC_081825.1, read as the reverse complement.
ATACACACGCCCAGCTTTACACCTCACTCCTGAAACAGCTTTTTGTAGAGTCTGTAATCTTTTTTAGAGATTGCACTAATACTATATTTTCTATAAGGAGAGGGGCATTTTTAAAACAGCGATGAGTGGGGTGTGAGCTATGCCCTCCTCATAACGCTTTGAGCTTTTAACTGAGTGTGCTATTGAGTTGTCTCTGACAGCTAGCAGTTCAAACTGCTTTGATACCCCAGAGTTTTTACGTGTCTCATTTCCATAATCTGCCTTAAAATTCTAGGATTTAGTTTTTCCTTGACAGAATCATGGAGCAGGAACAGGGAGAAATAGCCTAATGTACTTAGACAATCTGGCTTCCTGTTTGATGAGGCTTATTTATTCAGTGTTACCACTTCACCCTGGAATATTGCATCATTAGATTAAAATGATGTTTGATTTGATTTGAAATGTGCTTGAATGACATAAAAGCATTGCTGTCATCAAGCATTAGGAGTCTATCTGTCACAGTAAATAGTTCTTCTGAGTCTTATGGGAAAAAATGCCTAGTTCCGTGTAAGCTCCCATTTGGTATTATGTTGACCATTGCTTATAATCATTCACAACAGCCAATAAAGATGATAAAAACAGCTCTCAAAATTCTGCCTATTGAGATTTATGTGCTGAAGACCTTGCCCTCTAAGAGCTTGTCCTCACTAGAAAACAAGGTCCTATTTATTTATTAACAGACTGCTTCTCAAGATCATGTTCTGACTCACTGTGAAACACCATTTTGTGGGCAATAAACTAGGCACAGGTTGTGATGAACATCCTGTTGGCTGATTATGGGGACACTTCAGGTTTAATCTTGATTAGCTGACATGTTACCAAACTCAGTTTGCCCCTTTCAAAACAGTCTGAATGGTTTCAACACACTATGCTTGTTCAAATGCCTTCTCGAGTTCTTGTTCTAACTTGACAATCTGTCTAGTAAATCACTGGATTCTCTGTATGGACAATTTCATTATGACGTGCCTTTTGTGGACTAGTTGATGTTTGCAACATCCGATCTGCCACACACATTACAATTGGAAAAAAAAAAAAGGGATATTAAAGCAGCCAGTGACTTTTTCTGGGAGCAAAAGCAGTTAAAATAAATTGCTTTACAGTAAAAAGAGTAGAGTGTTCTCAGACTTTAATTTTAGGCAGTACCCTAGGAATAGTCAGAATCTTATTCAATATTTTACTACAGTTGCCCTCTCAGTTATGTTGTTTTTACAGAAATGTAATACTTGATGTATATGTTGTCTCTTGTCTTTCATAAGATAACCAGCCTTCAAAATATAACCTGAACTTGACATACAATGACTTCAAGAAAAAAAAAACACATACCTATGTAACATATGTTATGAACATTGAACATACAAGGGCTTCTCTCTCAACCTCCGGAAGTCAGCCTTACACAGTTGTAGTAGGAAATGCGAACACCACACATGCTTATTACAATGGACCACTGGAGCCCCTTGGTTTATACAGGTATTTATTTCAATTCATTATTTTATTTCCCTTGTATACATATGAAGTCTAAATAGTTATCTGATCATGAGATCATAAATATTGCTTGCTAGGATTGAGTGGTTAACATAATCTAATACAACTATTACATTTCTTTCCCCTCTCCCCAGGGCTTCTGTTGCAGGTTTCACTGATATTACGTATGCCAATAATAAAACTGGACCTATTGTTGAAGAGAGGAGCTACGTATCATTCACACCTTATTCTGAACCCATTCGAGTACCCCAGGATCCAGGTACTGCTAAAATAAAATAGTGGACTGACTATATCCTAAATATTTGGTCTAGATGTGTTTAGGAAAACACTTCCTGATTTCAATGTAGAGAGGACAGGGTCTGTTTTGTAATGTAGTTGATCTTAATACAGTTCATCAATTCCACATAAATTCTTGTTTATTCCTTGTCATTTTTTTGGATCTCAAATATATTTTAACAATCATTTCCTGTCCTGCAGTGGCAGGACATTGACAGCGCTCTTGTCCCCCTACTTTACCTGTAGCAAATTAGGGGGGTTGTGTTTTGTGGCAGTGTGCCTGGTAGTTGTGTGACAGGCACTGTGTTCAGCTTTAAGAACAGGTTAGACATGCACTTGTATGGGATGGTTTGGATAGGAAAGATCCTGCCTTGAGCAGGAGGTTGGACTAGATGAACTCCTGTGGTCCCTTCTAGCCTTACTTTTTTCTATGCTTGCTTATAGGGATTCCTCACAGGGATATTATTTTACAGATTTTTCAACACCGATACTAAAGCATAAAATGATATAGATGGATTGAGACCTACTGTCTCTTGGGTCCCAGTAATCAATTAGAATGCAACTACAGTTTTAGCTGAGAGATGGTACGGAAACACTACTTTTTTAGTTCTTGGTGCACTAGAAGTCTGCCCATTCTATAAGGGCAGTTTTTAGCATATATAAATCTTGGTTTGCATTAGTAATAATGTTTTCTTACATATTTTTGTTTAAGCTCAGAACTGTTCTTCTTTTTTCTGGGCACAGTCTGTGAAATTATTTCAATCTGAACCTGAGGTAAGGTACACACGTCAGACTCTCTGATCAGCTCCTTTAGTACAATGGATGGTACACATTTTCACTTGGAGTTGAAATCCAGGACCAAAAATGAAGCCCTGAGTCTGAGAATTCTATGATTAAAGAAAAATGGGTCAGGTCACAGAATCATAGAAAATGAGGGTTGGAAGGGACCTCAGGAGGTCATCTCATCCAACTCCCTGCTCAAAGCAGGACCAGCCCCAACTAGATCATCCCAGCCAGGGCTTTGTCTAGCTGGACCTTAAAAACCTCCAAGGATGGAGCTTTCATAACCACTGAGTAACCTGTTCCAGTGCTTTATTACTGTCCTCTTGAGAGAGCTTTTTCTAATATCTAACCTAACCTAAACTTCCCTTGCTGCAACTTGAGACCACTGCTCCTTGTTCTGTCATCTGCCACCACTGGGAACAGTTTAGCTCTGTCCTCTTTGGAAACCACCCTTCTGGTAGTTGAAGGCTGCTATTAAATCCCCCCTCAGTCTTCTCTAATCTGGACCAAATAAACCCAGATCCCTGAGTCTCTTCTCAGAAGTCATGTGTCCCTGTCCCTGAACCATTTTCATTGCCCTCCACTAGGCTCTCTCCCATTTGTCCACATCTTTTCTGTTCGGGGGGGGGGGCCCAAAACTGAACATGGTACTCCAGATGTGGCCTTACCAGTGCTGAATAGAGGGGAATAATCACTTCCCTTGATCTGCTGGGAGCACTCTTACCAGTGCAGCCTTCTTGACCCCAAGGGCATGCTGCTGACTTATGTTCATCGTATTGTTCACTGTAAACCCCAGGTCCTTTTCTGCAGAGCTGCGGCCCAGCCGGTCAGTCCCCAGCCTGTCCTGGTGCATGGGATTGTTCCATCCTAAGTGCAGGACTTTGCACTTGTTCTTATTATCCCTATTTACATCCTCAGCTGATGTAAAATTATTTTACCTTATTCACTTGGAAAACATCTCTACGTGATTTTTGCACTGTCTCTTAATTTAGAACATACTAGCTTCCCATTTGTTACTCTGTGTTTTATTGATAACTGGACTTGGAGTAGAAATGAATGATTATCACTTCCTTTTGAGTCTTTGGACAGACATGGATAACTGGTGTTCTAAAATCTCAAAGTATATCTTTTCCAACTTTTCTTGAAATTCATAGTAGATCAGGGGTTGGCAATGGGTTTTGGGCAGAGTGTCAAAAACACCTGGCACCTCAACTTGTAAGGTGTTTTAATACCGGGGCGGATGGCAGGGGAGCTGTGAGGGGCCCGAATCTTGTTGTGGCAGCATAACCCAGGCCCCTTCCCCATCGTCTCCCTGAGGCGCATGTGCCAAGCAAAATGCTTTCATGTGCCATGCTCTGGTGCCCGTACTGAGGGCTGTCTACCTCTGTAGTAGAATCTCTAGTCTTTTAATTTTGTTAACTCATTATTGACATGGTAGCTAACTAATGAGCACTTGTTCTATTTTTATCTTTCTGTAAGGCATCATTGTTGGAGCTGTTCTTGGTTCTATTTTGTGTGTCTCGGCTGTACTTCTTGTAGTGGTCTTTGTTTTCTGGAGAAGGAGAAGGTAAGATGTTAGTAATAACATTGGCTTTTTGAAAGGCAGTAGTAGTTCAGTGTTAATGTACTAAAGCATAACAATGACCAAGATTCCTGTTCATACACTTTTTTAAAGTGATATTTTAAAATACAGTGCATCTCAGGAGTCCCCCAAACTAGGGATCATGACCCCAACACTTACAATCTCAGAAAGAATGGAACTGCTGTTCTATTTATTGAAAATTTGTATGCATATGATAGCAACTCAAAGTGGTTCCATCAAACTTGGTAGGTAGTTTGAAAAAATAACCGTTAGCATGACTGTATATCACCGGTTCATTATCTATTCTGGTCACCGTTGTGAATGTACACACCGGTGTTAATGTAACTGATTAGAATCAGGCCATTTTTTTTTTTTTAAATGTCACATACCTACAGTGGTACAGGACATGCTTGTAACTAGTATTTTAATATATTCAACTATTAATCTGATTTTGTTTGAAGATATCCAGTAAAGCCTTTTCTTCTTGACAGGCAGTGCTTTGTAGTATTATACTAGAACACAAGTTCTGATGTGAAATTTATTTTCTAGAGGTAATAGTAAGGCTTAGTAGAGATGATGTAGCAGACAGACAAGCTTTCAGATGTTATGTTATCTGAAAATAATCCATTGACACTGCTCCTGTAGATACCTGAGATATGTTCATAGTAGTTCACAGTTCTGGTCTTTTCTAGGCAACTTGGACTTAAGGGCTGTTACAAGTTAAATACTGTGCAGCATCAATTCTAAAAAGCTACTAAAAGTTTCCAAAGACAAGGATTCTGGAGGGGCCATATCTTGTATTGGCTCAACTGCATGGCTGGAATAAAGTTAGACAGGCTTTTGAAAGCAAAATATTCTTTATCATGTCTGCATTTGAAAGTTTGTCTAACTTTTTTATTCTAGCCATGCAGTTGGTCCTGTGCAAGATATTCCACTCCACCTCCCCCCGGCAAAAAAAATAAAAATAAAAAATACTTCTTGCCTCTCTCAATTCCTGGACCATCGCAGCTACAACATCATTCTAACAGTACCATAAACATTACCAGACACTTACTACAGCTTATTCTTTTACCTTATTCACTTGGAAAACATCTCTACGTGATTTTTGCACTGTCTCTTAATTTAGAACTCTTTCTTTGTCTAGTTGCTTTTCCCTTCTACCAGTTTCCACCTATGGCCAATGGTTGCTTCCTAAGTGGAAAAGCCTAGGGGACAGCTGCTTTTGTAGATGTGATGATCCTTTTTTTTTAAAGTAATTCAGCCAGGGCTTAAACTCCCTGAATAAACTTCTAATGCAGTTGACTTTGATTTAAATGCTATTAACAGTGTTTCTGGGGTGTTGTCTATATTGAGATTTTAATTTATACCAGTGCAACATAAAGACTGTCTCTGAACCAAAGAGCTTAGAATTCAAGTTACGAAGAAGCAAGCTACAGTGGATAGAGGGGGTTAGTATAAGGGAACAAGGCACTGGTCAGCATGATGGGAGTTCGAAACTTACAATCTAGGAATAATGGGTGCAAACTAGTGGAGGGTAGGTTTAGGTTAGACATTAGGAAGAATTTTTTTTACAGTAAGGGTGGCCAGAGTCTGGAATGGATTTCCAAGAGAGGTGGTACTATCACCTAACTTGAAGGTCTTCAAGAGGAGGCTTGACAGTCACCTGGCTGGGGTCGTCTGACCTCAGTCCTCTTTCCTGCCGGGGCAGGGAGTCGGACACGATGATCCATTGGGTCCCTTCTGACTCTATAATCTATGAATCTATAATTTGTACTTATGTAATTTACCCTGATTCCAAACTGGGATAAAATTCCACAGGGGGTGGAATTTAAAATGCCACACATAAACCAGGGGTGGCATTGTAGATGATCAAGAAGGAAATACATGGCAAAGAAGCTTGTTGGCCGCCTCAATCAAGTCCCTCTAGTCATGGGTTTAGGTCAGCTACACATTCAGGCCTTGGACACCACTATGCACCCAAAAGTGTGGGGGGGGATTCATTCATGGTCATATTTCCTGCTACTTATTTTAATGCCTACTGTAAGTGTCAGGCATAAAGTTAGTCTCAGGAAGGTCTCCTTACACTGGACTAGATGCTATACAGGAAACTGGCTGCGTCTACATGAGATGCTGACTGCACAGTTGTTACTGCACAGCCATTTAGTAGGGCTGTGTGAAATTTCAGCAGCCGTTTCATTTTGGAGGTGTTTCAGGCCATTTGGGCACCCAAAACATTGAATCTGAATTGAAACAGGAGGCTCTGAAAAATCTCCTAAACAAAATGAAGCATCTGAAACGTTTCAGAAGTGTTTCGGAAAATTTCAGAGTTTCAGAGCCGGGCTTGCAGGGGAACAGCTGTATGTTGCTGCCCTGCCACGCGACTTGGCTCCACAGGGAGCAGAGAGCCGCACCAGGGGTCTCTTCACTGCCACTGCCTGCCCTGCGCTGCCCCAGCTTTTGGGTGACACTGGCGGTGGTGACACCAAACAGCTTTTAGGTGACACTGACTGTGCAGTAGCTTGTTACTACTGCACAGTAGTGTTGCATCATGCTTCCTGCCAAATGATGCTAGTAGTAATGAGCTAGTGCACAGTCAGTGTCTCCTGTAGATGCGGCCACTGGTCTGACCAGGCATAGACGGAGTCTACCAAGAACCATGCATGTGTTTTGCATAAATTCTACTAACCTCTTGTGGTTTTTCTCCCCTTTACAGGAAAGATGGAAAAAATAATGATGTGTCCTTTTCTCAGATTAAGTGAGTTTATATTCTTTCACCCGTTAATTTCTCAGTTTATGCAATATTAGCAGTATCTGCTCAGAACTTTGGTAGTTTTGTGTTATACTATGTTATAAGCTGAGTATTACAGCTTTAAATACTTGGATTCCTTATGGAGAACCAAATGCAACCTGCTGCCATCTAAAATAGTTAAGAGGCTGAGACTTCTAACAGCTGCCAAAAGGATTTGAACATCCACTTTCTATTATAATTAAACAGATTTCGATGTGTACGTGCCCTTATCAGTTTTTCAGATCTCAGTTTTATTTATTTTTATGGACACAATCAAGATAAGGTACCGTGTTTAAGAACCCTATTTGTAGCCTTTCTGTATTCAAAAAGGATTTTGCCCTATGGCCCGGGGTAGGGCTACTTTGAGCTGAACCTTCAGTGTAAGTAATATTAAAACCATTGTAGCTGGACATGGAAGGATAAATGCAGTGTACCATAAACAACAGACAGTGAAAAGCCATCACGGGTTGTCTCTTGTAATTCTGCTAACAAGGGAAGAGCCTGGATAAAGCCTCCTAGTGACCCCCAGCTTTGAGGTCTTTGGCAGGGAGCAAAAGTTCCAGGGTAATTGGCCTTCTGTGACCAGCTTAGTAGAAGAGAAACACAAAGGTTATTATTGTATTGAGTTGTATGTCATACACACCCTTTCCCCAAAAAACAGTACTCCAAAACTGGGGTGCATGTCTTGAGAGAAGCTAACACTTTCATTCACGTTTGATTTTTTTTTTTTTTGCTGGAATAGAAGCAGGGAAGAACTGCTGCAACATGGCTGCTATGCTTCTTCCTCTGCCCACTTCAGGGAGGGAGGGGGAAGAGTTCACACTTCAGTGCTACTCCTGCCTTGAGCAGGGGGTTGTAGCCAGAGCTACAGGGTTAACCCTCTCACGGCCACAGCCACTGCAGTCAGGATCCCCTGAAGTCAACATTCAGGCATGACTGGAAAAACATCCTTTTTTCTTCCATTCTGTTTTTCCAGCATAAGGTGTATATCTTATTTGGGAGCATATGGTATATGCCCCTTTTTGCATACTCCTAATTGACTTGCATTGTGCACTCAGCCTGAGCAGAACATTGGAACAGTGTGTCCTTATGCCCTTTCTTAGGCCAAAGTTTGAGGAGGATAAAAATTAAAAAAACTGTTAGTCACATAGCAAAGAATACAGCTCTAACCATTTTTTTTTCTTTTTCCCTCCCTGAAGACCTAAGAAGTAAGTAATTCACATTTTATAAATATAAATTTGTCATGAATTGAATTTATCTTGTATTTAACTAATAATGAATACTAATAAGGGGTTTTATTCATTTTAGGTCAAAGCCAATTAAAGTTGAAAACTTTGAGTCTTACTTTAAGACACAGCAAGCTGATTCAAACTGTGGATTTGCTGAAGAGTATGAAGTATGTATTATCAGCCATCACAGATTGTAATCATACACTTTTGAATATTACAAAGGGAAAATAGCTCCTCTCTGAGATAAAGCGGTGACCAGTATCAGAGACACTGAATGTACATCTGCAGCAATCCATGACTTGATCTGTTGCATTGAATCTCTCTGAGAGTGAAATATGGTCTGCTGACCAGAGTTGTCATTGAAATTAGACACCTTGAGGTTCTTATCCTAGTTGTGCTCAAAAAGTTAATAGCTGGCCTTGAGAAAGCTACTTACCCTCTCTGTGCTTCAGTCTCCCTTTTTGTAAAGAAGTGTGAGATTGGGCATGTTATTAGTATCATTGCCTTACTTAATGGGGTTTTGGGATACAAAAAAATAAATATTTTTTCTATCAAGTGCTTTAAGACCTGAATGTAACCACAGAACAATAATGTAGCTAAGGAGGATGTGAACCGGGCTGCAGCCCTAAGTGCCAACTAGAGAGGGATACCAGAATAGCAGTTGTTGCTAGCCTGGCTGCTTCTCTGTATACCATTGCTGCCCAGGATGTAAAACTACCTTGCTATGGCTCTGCTAGTAAGACTGCCAAAGTAGAAAACAGTACAATTGCCAGTACAGCCAAATGAGACTGAACTATTGTAGGCTCGTGCATGATAAGACTTTTTCCTCCTAGTCTTTTCTAGTGACTGTCATCCTGTTTCTTGCCACAGAATAAAGTGGTTCTTTCAAAGATTTTCAAAAAATATGGTGATCTTTCTTCTTTTTAGCATTGATGAGGGCTCACCTGGAGTACTGTGTGTCCAGTTTTGGCCCTGCATTTCAAGAAAGATGTGGACAGATTGGAAAGAGTCCAGCGGAAGGCTATGAAAATGGTTGGCCTGGAAAGCATGATTCATATGGAAAGACTGAAAGAACTAGGGTTATTTAGTTTGGAGAAGACAAGACTGATAGAGATTAACAGTCTTTAAATACCTAAAGTGTGATTGACAGAGAGGATAGACATAGGCTTTTCTCTATGGCCATAGGAAGCTGGACTAGGAACATTGGACTCAATCTGCAGCAGAGGAAATTTTCGTTTGAAGATTAGAAAGAACTTTTTGAATACGGGTTGGGACAGAAATTATACACAAGCCAAAGATTGGATACGGTTTAAATCTTTAACACAAGAAAAGTTCAGTGCACGTAATTGCTTTCAAAACTGGTTTAAGGTAAACTCATTTAACCTAAATCAGTTAAGTCTGGTACTACATCCATCCAAGTTTATTGAACTTCTGTCCCAGATCCCCTCCAGATTCAAGTCAACACAGGGTCCCCCAGCATCTGAGGATGCTTTGCACCTCCCCCTAAACCTCTGTCACAGGGTGAGCAGGCTAGCCTTGGCCCAAGCTCTCTGCTCCAGCCCAGCAAAGAGGCATGCTCTAGTGCCCTCCAACTTCTGGCCTGGGCTGCCTTTCCAGAATCAAAAGTGAATTTCTATTCACTTGCTTATCAGTTAAATTTATGCAGCTTAGACCAGCCTGTGAAGATTGAATAGATTCAGCATTGGATTTTTTTTTGACTGTCTATACTTGCCTATGAGAGTGGTCAAACATTGGAATTGACAACCTAAAGAAGTAGTGGAATCTCCATTCCTAGAAATGTTTAAGAGCAGGTTAGACAGTCACTTGACTGGGATGGTTTAATAGGTATGATCCTGCCGTGACCAGGGGGTTGGAGTAAATGACCACCTTGAGGTCTCTTCCAGCCCTGCTTTCCTATGTCCTGTATCAAGTTATTTTTAGGGATGCTACTCCGTTCTGCTTTTCTTTCAGGTTTTCTTTCTTCCTCCAAGTCCTCTCGTGTCATACACTCCACTTCCCCTCTTTTCTGTAATGATTTCCTTGTTATCATCCAGCCTTCCTTCTCACCCTTTCAGCTCCAAGTCATCTCCCCACTGTGCCTTATTTTGAAATCGGGTCATTTTCTTGTTCCTGCAGCATCCTCACTCTATTCAGTTACTGTATGACATGACAGCGACAGATCAGCTTTGAGACCCCAAATTCAGCAAAGAAAGGGAATAGAGTCAGTAAGGTGTAAGCACATGCTCAACTTTCCACATGTGTTTAAGTGCTTTGCCAAGTTAAAGCCAGAGTAAGCATGTAGTCATGATCAGTCTTGTATATTCTACAGACAGTGCAAAAAACAATTTGTGAGAAACACAAATCCTATTACTCTTTTTGTCATCTTATTTTACTCCTTTCCCTTCTGCCTCCTCTATCCCTTTGACTGTCTTTTTAAAAGGGCTTGCTGTATTACCACTTCTCCAGGACTTAATACTTTTACTGCTAGAAGGACACCGTGTGTCAGTTGTTTGCCTACCACACTGACTGCCTGTCTCTTGTCTTTAAACTAGTGTTATTATTTTGCTGCAGGAACTGAGGCCTGCCGGTGTCCATCAGCCTAAATTTGCTGCTGAACTCGCTGAGAATAGAGGAAAGAATAGATATAATAATGTATTGCCATGTAAGTCACCTCCTGTTGTTTTTGGTTGTTTCTTTTTTTTTTCTTCTTTTGAATTTTATGTTGAGTTTTGAAAGACTTCAGTTAACTAATGGTTTTGGGTACTTCAGAGATGGATACTGATGCAAATGTTACAATAAATAAACAAAAAGATTTAAAGGATTGGGATGACTATTGTGCAGTGTTCCAAAAGCCATAGTATTAACAGAACATGCAAACCTTTTTTATAAACACACATTCTCCATATCTAATTTGATTTTTTGTTCATGAAGTACTACATGGCCTTGCACATATTTTTTGTATATGAGACAATAAATGGCTAGAGAGAAACAGGTGGGATTGACCCAGGAAAAAGTGGCAGTATTGATCAGCTAGATGGGCAGTGATCTTGTCACACCAGTACCCTCAGAACCACCAAGATTTTTGTAGGCATCATGAAGAAGAGATTGAAAGGAGGAAGTCAAAAGAGAGTAATGAGAGAGCTCTGGATGTTTGTGGAAAATAATTTTGAGGAGTACCACAACAGAAAGTGTGTATGTGATATAGATATACATAGATCTATGTGTATGTCTGCATCTGTGTATATACGTGCATGCATGTATTGTAAATTAAATTACATTAGATTTTGTGCACACATGCATATATATTCTCGACATAAATTAAATTACATTAAAATATATGTTAATGATACCACCTGAATGTAGTGCCTCAAGATCCCTAGATTTATTCTGTTTACTTCAGGTTTATTGAATTATTAAAATACTTCCTTATTATTTTATTCTAAACTAACATATATGTGTGCTATTGATTCTGGTTAATAATCTCAAAATACTTTTTTTAAAATACTTAACTCTTAGTGGTTTAAAAATTTTAAATCTACAAGCATTCAAAAAACACCTACATTTATATGTGTATACATACCATATTGACTTTCCCTATGCCTGAAGAAGGGTGCCTGTGCCCAAAAGCTTGCAAAGAACAATTTTTCCAACTACTCTGTTGGTCTAATAAAAGGTATCACATTTATCCAAATAATCTTGTCTGCCTATGTCCTTAGACCAGCACAGCTACAATCAATACCCCTGAAACAGATTAAAAATAACTAATTTATTCAGTTACTGGAAAATGACTGTTTTGCTGAGCATTTGCCTTCTGCAGATAATCACTGCATGTACTCAGGATTATAAAACCTGTTTCTGATTCCAAAAATAACCATCTATTCTAATTTTAAAAATGTGTTGAATTTGAAGCATTTATTCAAAACGATTTTGGTTGGTGTTTAGCCAAAACATTGAAACCCTAAAAGACATGCTTTTATTTTTTTGCAGATGACATTTCTCGTGTTAAACTTTCAGCCCAAAGCCATCCAACTGATGATTATATTAATGCGAACTACATGCCTGTGAGTCTGTTAAAGCAACTAAAATTAAAAATTGGGTATATTTTATGATATAAGCTAGACAAATCAAACAATACCTTTAAATAGGTTTGTCCTGTGTGATGATTAAGAGTACTTTTTGAATATATAAAATATTTTCTATTTTAGGGATACAATTTAAGGAAAGAATTTATTGCTGCACAAGGTCCCTTACCGAACACTCTGGAAGACTTCTGGCGGATGATTTGGGAAAAGAATATTTATGCTATTGTTATGTTGACAAAATGCATTGAGCAAGGCAGGGTATGTTTTTGTTAAAAATGCACATTCTTTTAAGATGATATTAATTAATCCTAAGCAATAAAAAGGATGCATTTATGCTTATATACCTCCTTTTAATCCTGGTACCCCAGAAATCTTTAAAGGCTGTATAGTATTCACAAGGTTCATTTCCTACGCTTTTCAAGTTCTTGTTGCCTTTTGGGGTATAGCAGGAATTGCCCTTTGTATTCAGTCTTGAACACAAAAGGTACCTATGCACGTGCAGCAAGGCTGCTCCGACACACTGTAATTGAGGCTGCTCTGACACTAATTAAAATGAGTTGGAGCAGACTTGATGGAGTTTGCTGAAGCATGGCAATTATCACGCTCCAGCAGACCAGCGTTATGTGTATTAGCATCCCCACACTGAAAAATGGCAGCAGGGGCACTTTAACTAAAACTCGTTCAACAAGCTTTAGTTAAAGTGTTCCCATTGCCATTTTTCAGGGCGGGAGTGCTGATACATGAGATGCTCTGGGTGCTTTAATTAGAGCAGCTCTTGGAGCACTCTAATTAAAGCACTCCTCCCCCACTCCCCTCCCAGAGCATGTATATAAATGCACCAGGTTTTAGTACATTTAGTCCTGTTTTAGTCTTCATCTGAAATAGCCCGTTAGAAGCAATGTACTTGACCAGATAAACCAGTGTGTAAACAATATAGCAAATGTACTGAAACATCAGTTATCCAGAATGTTAGAAACTATGGCTTCAGTTGTGGATTCAGACCTACTCCGATGGATTTGAATGCAGAAGTGTAGTCTAGCGGTGTCTGAGGAGGTAATGTGCAGAATGACCTGTCTACTTCATTAAGCAATCGCACCATTCCGTAGAAGTGCTCAAAAGACAAAGTTGCATCTACATGAGCAACTTGAACTTCCATCCATTTTTTTTTCTTTTTTGGTCACTGTTTGTTGTACTTGCTTGAATACGTCTGCTTAAACATATTAGCTTTCATTTTGGACCTGATCTAGGTCCACTGAAATAAGCAGAGAAAAGCTCCCTCTCTGCAGTTGGAGTAGAAACAAAGCTTTTATATAAGTGAAAGAAAAAAATGTTCTTTTGTAGACACAGCTGTTTTCAGCATTGCATTTTCAGTCAATCTTAGATTTGTAATGAGGCACACTTACTGAATCAAAAAAACGATTATTGAGTATCCCAAGGAATATTGGTTTGGATTTTTTTTTTGCTGTAAAGGATACCAATACGAGGCTCTAACTGCAACTCATGCTTATTAAGACCATAATCCTTGCAGCATTAAACAATGGAGATTAACTGCAAATTTTCATACCTCTTTTGGTTTGGAGACCACCTTAAACCCTTTCCAGCCATCTGTTCAGCTGGGCTCCTTGTGTAGTATGCCCAGAAGATCACCATATTTGGGTTATTTTGGAAAAAAAAGAATTGGGGATCAAGCATAATTACAAATATACTGGAATCTTTATTGCATGGTAGTCAGAATACACTGAGGTAGAGTTGGTGTCTACCACAGAAGGATGGATGGTAGACATGTATGTATGACTTCCACTACTGGTGCCAGGTCTGGTGCATGGACATACAGGGCTAGAAAGAAGTCCTCTAATCAATTCCACTTTTCTGAGGCAGTATCAAGTGTACTCAGACCATCTGTAAGCAATAATTTTTTAACTTATTCTATAAACCTCCCATAAAAAGGATCCCAGAATCTCTGTACATAGCCTGTGCCACTGCTTCACTGTCCATTATGCTTTAAAAGTTTTTGCTAATATCTAATCTAAATTTTATTTGCTACTTATCCTACTCCTAGTGGACATGCAAATCAATTGATCATTGTCCTCTTTATAACAATCTTTTACATAATGGAAGATGTTTTGCATGTCCCCTCCCAAGTCCTCTCACTTCTAAACTGAACTAACTATCCTTTCACCCTTTGCTCATAGATCATGGTTTTTCCAAATGCCTTATCATTCTTTTTGCTCTTTCTTGTACTCTTTGCAATTTGTCTCCTTAAAGTGTACTCAAAACTGGGCACAGTACTTCACCATTCCACAACATATCAAGCAGGTACATCAAAGCAGAATAAACCTATACTGGCCTAAAGGAGGATATTGGAACAGGGCAATAAAGTTACACTAAGTATAAATTTAACTGATGACATTTCCCTCCCCACCCCACCCCCCCAATAAATTGGGATTGACTTATGAATGTTTTGCATTCCCAGTACATTAAAGCAGAAGTAAATGATGAAATAATAACTTCAGTAAACACCGTCAGCTAGAATCATCATATATTCCATATAAGTGAGTAAATTGTACTACTTTTTTAGGTTTTTAGAAAGTAATAAGAAAATAATGATCATTTTATTTTAAAACGAGATTGACTATTCAGCAGCCCCAGACTACACTCTAATTTAGGGTAAGAATTAGACAGCATGTCCTTGCAAAGCTTCTCTCTCTCTCTTCTCATTGCTTTCCATAAAATCACTTGTATCGCTACCATACAATACAAATAACTTTAATTTTCTTCTTAGACAAAGTGTGAGCAGTATTGGGCAGACAAACAACCCATGAGTTATGGTGATATTACTGTAACAATGACTTCAGAGATTGTCCTTGCAGAATGGACAATAAGGGACTTCACAATAGAAGATGTGAGTAATTCTTTATGTGTATAAGAACAGAAAAGAAAGACAAAAATTAAACATATATTTACCATATTCCTGCGGCTACACTATCTAAATGGTGGGAACATACTTATTTTTCTGAACTTCAAAAAGAAAGTAAAACTTAGCTAAAGGAAATAAGCTGTTCATTTTTGTTTTAATTTGGGACTGGTTAGTACTTTTCTTATTTGTTCCCAGTCTTTGATTAAAAGTGCTTTGTGCTGTGTATTGGCCTGGGAATTTATGCTGTAGTAAGGGATTGTACATGGATGATGGCTTAGCCTCCAGTTGCTCTTCTTTCCAGGAACTGTATTATGGGAGAATTCCTCAGCTATAGTGGTTACCACTTGGCATAGGACTCCATGTAAGACTAAGTAATCTGTATATGGAAATTTGTTGAGGAGTTTGGCCGCTTCCATATTACCACTGCTGCAGCGTGTGTGCGTCCATGCTCATGTGAGCTTTCCTTAGTCACACAAGGAGTCACACCAGTGTAAGGTGTGAAGTTCAGGAGGAATCCGTTTGCCCATGAGTGCAGGAGCCTAGGCTGAACAAATAACTTCACATTCCTGCTATCAGATGCTACGAATGAGAGGAAAAAATAAAAGGCAAAAAAAGAATCTGATTTGAAATATAGCTTTGTTGGGCCAATCAGTTTCCTTGGCTTTCAGGGAACGAGGGGTGAAATTTGAATAATGTTTGTTTAAAGTAGTGCCCAGTTCTGACTTTCACCAGTGGTTTTACACCTCAGGGCTCATCTACTCACCCCCATACCCTGATCTCCCCCAACCACAGCCCACACCGTTCTGCACCCCACCCCCTTCCCTGCCAGTCCTGCTCCTCCTGTCCTGGCACAGGTCCCCAAAGAAAGATTCTTGTCTGCCTACGGCAGCCTACCTTCACCCCAGCAGTATTATAGACAGATGGGATGCAGCAGCAGTAGTGGCATGTGGCTAGGGCAGGAGGAGGGAGCTGTGGAGACCTCTGTGGACTACAAAGCCCTAGCCCTAAAAAGAGCTCACTTCAGGGTGCTGTGCTTCTGCTCAGACACCAGGTAGGAATTCTCTGCTCTTGATGACAGAGCTTTAATCAAACTGTTGGCTTCGATTTTTTTACAGACTGCTCATTTTTTATGGATTTTATGGACAGGTGGTTTTAGCCTTGATTTTTATATAAATTTAAGGACAGTTGGCAATCCTGCCCATTCATAGAAGGTAACTTTCATAGTATTAAGCTAGGAGGAGTGTTTTTCTACATTGAGGCCTAATTTCCCTTTTAATGTATGTTCTTCTAGAATAACGAGACAGACAGTCACTGTGTACGCCAGTTCCATTTCACTGCCTGGCCTGATCACGGTGTTCCAGAGACTACGGAACTTCTCATCAGCTTTAGACATCTTGTTGAGGAATACACAAGGCAAAATCCCCCAGAATCTCCTACTCTGGTACACTGCAGGTATAAAGAGAATTCTTACCATAATTCCCTAGATTCATCTCACTGCTTCTTTATACAAGGAAATTGAATATACCTCAAAATTCACTATTATACTATACTATAAAAATGCTATTGTTCATCTACCTAATGCATAATGATTTTATTCTAGTGCTGGTGTTGGAAGGACAGGTACTTTTATTGCAATTGACCGACTGATCCAACAAATAGAAATGGAGAACACTGCCGACGTGTATGGTGTAGTGTATGACCTTCGAATGCATCGGCCGCTAATGGTACAAACAGAGGTAAGGCAAATGTCTCTTTCTGTAACATGCTTAAAAATAACTGTAACAGGCATAATGAATCCACATCTTAGAAATACATTCCACACTGGAAGTGTTCTCTACTTACTACTCAGTGGGTGTGTCTACCCATGCATTTTAATGCACAGTAACCCATTTTACTGTGCATTAAAGCATCACATCAAAAACTGTGCTAATACGGTAATGCGCAGTAAAAATAGGCTACTCCATATTAAATGTCACTAAAAACCTGTGCACTTTTGCTGCTGCACATTAGGGCTGCCAGATGCGCATTTATTTAGTACCTCACATTAGAAGTACTAGATTTAATGTGCAGTAGCAAAAGCGCATTAATAAATGTGTAGTAGATGGGCCAAGAATGTTTCTAAATTCTGTTTTTTATGTGGTTCAACAAAGGAGCACCCATCAAAGCACCATGGAAACGCTGATGGGGCAGAGAATACCTTGGTGCACCACTAATTCAGGCCTCTACCGTCTGCCTCTCTTGCTTTTAGTAAAGCTCTCACAGCTACCACTGGCCCTTGCATAAGGGATCATAGGGCATTGTTGAGGTGGATGGAATAACCAGGTTCAAAAAGGGGATTAGAGAAATTCATGGAGGTCATGTACATTGGGATTTATTAAATAGGGGTTAGGGCTGTATCCTCTGACATCCCTAAGCCAATGATGGTTGATGTCAGGGAAGGTATGCCAGGGGATGGATTACTTTAGTCTAGTTCTGTTCATACTCTCTCTAAAATTTCTACTACTTGCCGCTTTCAGAGACAAGATGTTGGGCTATGTGGACCATTGGTTGGATCCAGTATGGCTCTTATGTTTACTTTTAGGATTGCTTCTAAATCTTGAACAAGTAAAGTCATCTAAGATTATGCTTCTACTGTTATTTCTCACCATATCAAAAAGGTTCCCTTCTATTATCATGAGCTGTGGCTTTGCTGGAGCAAGGTGCTTGCTAAAGTCTATGATGTCTTTCACTTTTCTTTTCCTTAGGAGCAATATGTCTTCCTAAACCAATGTGTTTTGGACATTATTAAATCCCAGAGGGACAAAAAAGTGGACCTTATCTACCAAAACACAACAGCAATGGCAATCTATGAAAATCTTGCACCAGCGCCCAATTTTGGGAAGGCAAATGGCTACTGTGCCTAACCAAACAGGAAGATGAGTTAGCAGGAGGCCATTCTTCCCTTCACAAAGAAAAGGGAAATGCACTGTTGTACATGGTTTTGTACAGTTTTGTGTGTGACTAATTTGAAGATGCCATGTAAAAATGCTAGTGGGAGTTGCAGAAACTGTTATTACAATTAACAGAGGAATTTTGTTTTCACGTGGGAACTTCAGTCTACTTGTAAGTGATGTAGTATTGCAGGATGAATGATGAACTAAATTTAAAATATTAAAGGTAATAAATGACACAGGCTCTTTTTTAATTACAGTTTTATATGATTTTCATATACAGACACCAGACTGTTAATATATTTAATTATAAATGTCAGGAACATATTCTATCTACTGTATCTGATTATTTAGCTATGAGCATATGCATCTTTGATTTGTTCTTAGCATTCCTTTTTATTTAAAAAACAGAAAGGAGTACAAATATCTCCTACAAATGGATGTTTTTATATATAGAAATTGTGCCTTTTCTAGTCAAGACTCTGTAAACAAAAACCATCAGAGATCTATATTTTTGTACTGAAACTCTTAGATTGCATATAGATTTTTAAATAAGGCTAATATCAAGCTTTTAATTGTAGTAACACTCTCCTACTTTTTAGTGGTGATCTGTCCTTTCACCACAACCCTCCAAGGCCTTATCATCACAGTGCCTCAGCTAGGGGAAGAGGAGGGTGGTGTGTCGCTCTGAGCTTTAACTACAGAGTGTGTGTGTGTGTGTGTGTGTGTGCATGTGTGTGTGTGCGCGCGTGTGTGTGTGTGAGAGAGAGAGAGAGAAGGGGAGCAAAATCTCCTATTTCTGGCTGATTCTGTTTTTATACAGTCTAAAATGATTTATTTAAAGGTGCAATACATAACTTACTGAATAATGATGGCTCTATTTTAATAGAGTTTTACTCAGGTTGGTGTCTCTCATTGTTGTTGTTTTCCTTTAAATATATACATCTGTGAAAGTTTCAATCTGAGAATTTAAGTGTCAAAGTACTCCCAAATAGGTTCCTTGGCTTTACTCTCTTCACCAAAAGTAAATGCACAAAAGTCTACTGTATATACCAGGTTCTAAAATCTGTTGTTTTATCCAGTCAAAACTGAGATCTGTTTTTATCTGTGTATATCTCAAAGTTATAATTTAATTGTTTTTTATGTTTGCAATATGTTGCTGCTGTTTTAACTGATTTTTAAAAAAATAATAATTTGCCTGTTAATTTTACAAGTTGAGGACTAATTTGGATTTATTTTCCTGGTACATGAATGTTGAATTATGAAGGCATTATTGATGAAGGATTTATTTCTAGCTACTTGTTCTGGTAGGACTGTGGGGGTGGGGTGGGCAGGTAGGCATTTGTTCTTGGGATCCCGTGCACTGGTTGCATTGCATAAGAGGTATGAAGTTTCTGAACGTACTATACAATAACTATTAAGTAGTTAAAAATCTTATGAAGGGTTAATGAACAGGGTCTTTGGGATTCTGCTGCATTTTTAAACCAGTTTTTGCGGTAGTAATGACAAAAACACATGCAAAGTTTAGAAATGTTTGTGGCATTAAGATAAACATGTAGGAAACTTGGCCACCTGGTAGAGTCCACTGTTAGTTAAAGAATTCTATTGACTTTGCTGGTACACAGTTGTGGACCCAATGAGAAGCATGTCATTTAAGTAAAACTGAAGGGAGAACCGCAACAGTGTTTGTCCATTATTCAGAGCAGCCATTTGTTTATTGCATTTTCCCCCTTCTCTGAAATGCTTTAGTATTATTCAAATAAATTCTTCTACCAGATTCTCCCTGAAATAGAAATTGCATTTGATTTGCAACGGTGGGTCTTATTTTTACCTTTTCCAAACTCTTGTCAGGTAACAACCAAATGCAGCTACTTTATCACTTCACTTGGCAACGTGGACCAAATGGAAGGAGTTCCAAAAGGAACACTAGAAAAGAGAGACCTGTACTTTACACTTCATTTCTTTTTCTTTTAGTATTCTTATATAATAAAGGGCTTTGTCTGTCTGTCTGTCTGTCTGTCCATAACACTCTTGGAGTACTCTGATTGATTAGTGAAACAACCAGTCAGAGTACGGAGTGCTGCCATGATGGAGGGGATGGATAGGGGGTGCAAAGCCAGTGCCACTGGCCTCACCCCCCTGCTCCATCCCCACCATCATGGCAGCGCTCCACTGCCCCCGAGGAGCAGGGCCGTGGGGGGTGGCAAGGCCACCGATGCTGGAGGTGGTGGTGGCACGGGGTGCTGGCAAGAGTGGACAGAGGGGACTGCGGGGTAAGCTTCTTCCCCTCTGTGCGCCGCCCCCCCGCTCCTGGGAAGCGGTGGTGACACAGCGTGGTAGGTGGAGATGCTCCATCCCTACCTGCTCCCTGTCCCCCCCCCCCCCCGGTCATTCTTGATGGGCAGTTGGCTAGTAATCACTTAAATGGGATTCTTCTTTGATGTGCTACCGGTCAAGAATGACCTGAGAATACCTAGGTGGTCAGCATTCATTATTCCCAGGATAACCCCAAAAAGTTGTCAGGACTGAGAAAGTTCCCCTTGGATTTGAGTGTCTGGTTTAAATAGTACAGAAGATTTCTCTGCTGTGGGATGGTTCACCTGTCTTACATGGCAGCAGAACATCAGTAAACAAATAGTAGCTGCACCTACTATATCTGACTAAACGCTGATGATTTATTGGCTGGACCCTGGGTATGACTTACTTTCATTGTAAGAAAAAATAGAGTAAATATTTCCATTCCTAACTATTAAACAAAGAAAGAAACAAAATCCATGCAAGCACTTTTGTGAATTATGATTTCCAAAGCAAATGTCTGCTCTTATCAGGAGAGAGGTGAAGTTCTCTAATTATGGGAAGAAAAATACAGCAGATGAGATTCCTGGGTGAATCCTGAATGACGATACCAATCATATTTTCTGTTAGAATCACCTTCTGTTTGAAGCCAATGGAAACTCCCTGAGGAGGGCAGGCAAATTCCATTTCACTTCATGAAAAAGCTAATTAAAATTAAGATTGGTCACTGTTCCAGTGTAAATGACTAGAGCAGGATTTCTCTCTTGAAGGAATAGGAGTCCAGGTAATGCTTTATCATCTTGGAGATTGCCTCCTCAATAAAATGACTTGAATAAAGTGTATTTTTCTTGCATATAAAAACTGATGCTCTGTGTACTATAATTCTCATGATCTAAGACTAAAACTTGTTTATTTATACTGTCTCATTGTGCTTCCTGCATCCATTCAATATTTATTGTTGGTGTTGCTTATCCAAAATAATCCACTTTTCTGATTTCAGTGTTCTGATTAGTTACAATTAGGTTCCCTGGCTGTTTTTCCCCTTCTAGTTGGGGCCCATTTAAAAAGGGAAATGTTGATGTATTTCAAATAAGGGCTACTGTTAGTTGAGTATTTTGACATAATGTACACATTTTATTGTTTTCATATGGTTGTACAGAAAAAAAATACAGCACTGTCTTAATTTTTTTTTAATGATTTTGTTTTTAAGGAGATTAACAATTAAAAAGCATCAACTTAGAATGGCACTTCCTGGTTTGGTTTCTTTCTTCCACTTTTAAAAAAATCTAATAAATTGTCTCTCTTTCTAGTCTGGGTCTGAGGAAACTTGGAACTATTCAACAAACTTGGGCCCCAGACAAGTAATACATGGGGTCAGATCTCCATACCTGTCAGAGGGGCTCAGTATAAGAACAGGCCTTTGCCAGTGTAAATTACTTTGCAAACCAAGGATTGTGTGCTAGTATTTCATGTGGAACTACTGGGTTTTCTAAGCCAGGTGCTAAATATAGTTGATCATAGGGCAGTGGTCTCCAACCTTTTTAAGTAGGAGATCACCTTTGGTATTTAAAAGCAACCCAAGATCTACCGTGTGCTGCTGCCACCACCCCTCCCCCCTGAACAGGAGGTAAGTGTGGGGTGGGAGGAGGTGGGCACAGATCAAGGCAGAGGGAGAAAAAATTATATGGAGTTGCATCTCCCCAGCAGGTGCGTCCCACCCGGCCGGGGTTCCACTCAACTTGCCCTTGCTCCTGCCACTGCGGTACTGTCGCTCACCACGGGGGCCTCGATCTAGCCCCTGCCCCTCTGCTCTCCCATGGACTGACCTGCTGGGCGGGGGCGCGTGTGTGCATGCACACGGGCACTCAGCCTCCCACCCCAGGCTCGGATCGACTCCAAGAGGCTCCGAGATCTACTGGTGGATCGAGATCCACTGGTTGGTGACCACTGGTATAGGAGTAAGACCTGGATCTAAGCCCCATGGTAGACCATGGAAATGGTCCTGTTAACTTCCATGGACTGTGGATCAAGACCTCAATGCTTTTTGTTATTCAGCTTCCTAATAAAAACTGAATGGTAAAGACAATTCCCATTTCCTAAGGTAAGTCTGGTCTCTTCTGAGGAAGGGATGTAGAAATAGCTGTATGAAGTGACAATTCAGTTCTTAATTGTGGGGATTAATAGATTTTAAAATGAAGTTAACTGCATATAAAATGCAAAACCAAATCCATGTCTTTCAAAATTCCCAGTTTCCCTTTCCATCTGTCATCTTAATTATTAAGTGATAGGGTCAGATACATAGTGGTATGACTGACGCTCAGTAATTGCACAATTCCTCATGAGACACTGAAGCTCACCACAATCTTGTGATAGCTCCCAACCACTCCATTTCATCCAATGACACTACAGGTTGGCAGGATGAGCGAGCTGAAAATTGCACAGTAACTCAAATTGGATCACATGTTAATTGCCCAGCTACTCTCTGGCTGGTGCACGAGTGAAAAATACTGCTGAAAAGCAGCAGCGGCAAGAAGCTATCTGTTGTAGAATATGTACCATGTGACTGACACTGCATGAAGAAATCTGCATCTAAGAGTTTAAGAAAGAGGTTTATTTTCTCCCCCATAAATCACAAAGGTATCTTATTAATATACATGAATGTTAACTTTGATAAGGCTAGTTGTTCTAGATGTCTTTGGAGAACTCAAAAGGCCAGCCAGGAGCTGTGCATTGCCCAAAGGAACCAAAGTAACAGCTGCTTTTAGTTATATTTAGCCACTAGGGATGCTTGCCCATTTTAAAAAAACCCAACCAAAACAGCACTTTAAACTCCTGGGTGTGCGCTGGGCTCGACGCAGGGGCACCTGAAGAGGCATTGTGTTAGTTGGACCCAGCTTGCCCAACGTTTGTATACATCTGGGGCTTTAGCTGGGCTTTTTTGATGCTCTTATTTAATAGCTGATTGAATTGGCTATTAGTTAAAAGTGCCAAAACGCCCCACTGAAAGCGGTTGATCTATATAGATGCTGTGGAGCTGGGTCAAACTAATGCGCTGCTGATTCTAATAAAGCCCATTTTGAGTTGTTTTTTTTCCATGTCTGTTAGTGCGCTAGCTGATTCCAAACAATGGCAGGTGAAAATCCAGGCAGCAGGCAGTCTGCAGCTATTCTTAGTAATCTGATCAATCTACTGTTGTTTCCTTTAGAAACGTAGGGGGAAGCAGAATATACATGTTTACAAAATAGGCCCTCTGAGAAAATTAATCTGAATGGATGATAAAGATGCATCAGTCAGGCACAGAGGCTCCTTAGGGACTTGCTCTTATATCCTAACTGGAGGTTTGCATGAGTTAGGATGTCATGATCAAGTTCAAATTGTAGTATCTTCACTTGGAAAGACTCAAAAATATGTTTATAATGTATTCTTCCAACACAGCCGACTCCAGACTGTTTAAATATTTCTGTAGCTGCCAATTACGGATAAAACTCCCTAACAATCATTGTACAATGCTGTCTTACCACAACAGAACTCACAAGTGCTTCTCACAACCATAGATTATGTTTTATTACCAGGGGTAAATCTAGAAGAGGTGCAATGGCAAAGTCGCACTCCCCTTCAATTCCTGCTCTACCCAAACTTTAAAACCAATTGCCTGGCAGTGTCAACAGCATTTCTATTCAGGCAGCAGTGAGGGAGTCACTTGACTTCATGGCTCATTGTAATCTACCTAATTCCTTCTAAACTATTCCACAGGTGCTAACAAACCTTGCTCCTTTCTAGTGGTCTTAATGTTCCACTAATCAAGCTACTCTTTCTTCCTAAATTCTGCTGTTTAGCCGCTCCTGGCAATGTAGCTCTTATTTCAAAGCCCTGCAGACTGTTTTTACCTGTAGCTGAAAACAATTATTCAGGTGTCGAACTATTAACTCAGGTGAACATGAACTCAGGTGTGGAAATAACTTTCACTGAGGCAAGGGATGCACTGTCAAGATGTTCAAGAAGGCTTGATTTTGTTTTGTGAATCTGAAAGAGATGTATGTTTAATTCAAATGACTACAAAAGTAAAGAAACACCTTCTTTATTATTTTTGCCCATTTTTGTGTTTTTAATGTGTAATTTAATACACATTCCATTACAGTTATCTGTTTTTGCTTTGATCTTAAACTGCATAAGAAAACCCTAGGCCCCTAACATATTAGTAAATTTTCTAGTTTCAGCACACATTCCTCGATAAAAATGTGTGCTGTGCTGTATGTGATGATGCACCACACCATTTGCAGCCGCTTTTTAAAATCCTAGATTTGCCCATACTTAAGTTTTTAATAGATTGCTCATCTGCATCTGGCTTATTGATTAAGAGATACTGTTTCCTTGGAAAAACCTTTTCTCTCTGAAAATCTGGTACCTTATATCATTACAAGATTTACTATTGTTTTCTTGTTTTTCTTTCCAGTTTGCTCACTTTGTGCTTCTCGCAACAAATTGTGGATAGTAGACATCGCTGTCCAGTTGACTTTGAATGTCCTTTCCTACCAAAGAGCACTTGTGACAGCTGAAATTGTCTGTGTGATAAGGTGCTTGCTGAAGGCTCTATGAAGATTAGACTAAGTGTTTTTCTGCATTTGTTTAGATATTAAGCTATATGTTGTTGCTAAAAGCCTAATTAAAGTTTAAGATGTAGTGAGGCCTTGTATAAAGTAAGGCCTAGTAACTTTAACAAAGCCTTGAAGTAGTAAGGCCCTGTGGCATAGATAAAATTACCTTATCAAAGGAATGCAAAGCTAGTACTGCTATTGGTCAGTCTAAGGACAGTTGAAGTAAAAGGAATCTGAGTGGTTGTACATTATCAGAACCATTCAGAAGCTATAAATTATCTGAAATATCTAGAAACCATTCAGAAGGAAGATACAGCTCTGTGAAAGAGATGAGTTAGCTGTTGCCTGGATCAGTGGGCCCGTGGACCTCAAGGAGCCCAAGGACTGCATTCCAGGGTCCTTCCCGGTACCCCTCGGACAGTGCTGATCGGGGACACCTGACTTCACTGAATTTTGTGGAAAGAGAAACTTGCTGTGCATCAGGCATCAGAGGGGACTGCCGATAAGTTGCCGACGTGAATTGCTTTTGTCTATCATTGTTTGTCTTGTTACTACGCGTAGTTGTGTTTTTGTTAAGTCAATAAACCTTTCTCACCTTTCTACCCCCGACCATACTCTCAGTCCCGAACCCTCCGCAGGAGGCTAGGACAAGTAGTAAGGGGGAAAAGAAGTTGTCTAGCTGAAATGGAAACTGAAAGTGAATGTGTTAGAAGAAAAAGTGAAGTTGAGAAGGAAAAGGCCTGAATTATATTTTTACATGTTGTAGCTATCTGAGCTGCTTATAACACCCTTCTGAACAGAAACAGGGAAACAGAAAAGCTCTTAATTAAAATATTCAGATACATATGCACATACATGCACTTATGCAGAAATATGCACATACATGTTAGGCTATAACATCTAAAGCATGCTCTGTCAAAAAAAGGATTGCGTGGGCTTTTTCCAAAAAAATGCTCAATTTAAAAAATATAAAGCATGGGTGGTTTCCCTTTAACTGTTTGCATACAGAAGACTTCTTCTGCCCGGCATCTCAGAAGTTTGTCACCTTCAATGAATGTTCTTGAAGTTCAGGTCTACAGAGATTAATTAGATGAACCGTATGCCTTACACAGCTTGTGTCTGTTTAGCTCATGGGTCAACACATAGCTTAATTTCTACATTTGTCCTTCTGGACTTGGAGAAGGTCACCTTTATTTTTACCTCTCCATTGTCCATGGGAATGAGGCCATATTAGGCTGAAGAATCCAAAGAGGAAACAACAGGAAGACAAGGGAATATTTGTAACCGTAAACCTCTGTGAGTTAAATGGAGCAGATTTCACATCTCAGTGGGAGTAGCTGGGACTTCTGTCTGCCTCACTTTCTCCTACAGGATGATCTGTAGATTTTCAGGAAGTAATGTTGCATAGAACGGAACTTCTTCCTTTGCCCTCCTTACAAAGCAGAGCTCTGCAAGACAAGGGGAGAGGAGTGCCATGGAAGTAATGTGCTTTCTTATTGGGGAAGAGTATCCCTACAGTTATCCATACATCCATGCAGGGAATGGGGATGAGTTGGTTTATAGAAATGTGTTTCAAATGTACACCAGTGTCATGGCATTGCTGACAGATGTGTGAGGGCCCTTGATTTTTTTTTCTTTAGCCAATAAACTAACGTATTGTTCTAATTCTTTCATAGACTAGGTTGTCAGGTTGGATTTGTTTGTTTGCTTCTTTCCTCTACTTTTGATAATCTGCCTGTCTATCAGTTCCCTGGGGAGTTTTCTGTTCTCAGCAACTGTGCTATGCCAGGTTGTGTTGGCACGATCGATGAATGAGGAATATTAGCAGGGTGGATGTGTTGTGTGGTTCCAAGAAACAGGCCACTAAACAATCCATTTCCTTCTGTTGTTGATTAGTGTTGTGTTCATTAGTAACAATATCTATGGTGATGCCAAAACTAGTGTTTCAGGTTTGTAAACTCATCCTGTATTTTAATTATTGTATTATGTGGCTTAGGAGGTATGTACAATATACAATAGAACAGTACTTTCATGATCTTTGGATCCTGCCAATTTTAGAGGAAAGAATATCCCCTGAAGCTGAGAAATCTCTCCCAAACCTGTCAGTCTTGTGAAAAAAGATGGGTCTGGACCTGCACCTTTAATTCGGTGGCCTTAGGCTTTTTTGCATTAGTGGGTAAAGCAAAAAGCCAAGGTCAAAATTCATCTGCTGACACTGCTGAGTTGTCACCTCTAACCCTTCAGATCCAGGCACTGTTTTCTCAGTTTGACTCATTAAGAGACTGGTGCCAGTCTCTTTAGAAGGAGTTTGAATAGAGTT
Source organism: Alligator mississippiensis (assembly GCF_030867095.1). Classification (NCBI taxonomy): domain Eukaryota; kingdom Metazoa; phylum Chordata; order Crocodylia; family Alligatoridae; genus Alligator; species Alligator mississippiensis. The sequence continues at coordinate 190,373,831 of NC_081825.1, read as the reverse complement.
GGTCAGAAAATGGGCTTCTTTGCTCCTACCCCTGAAAATGTTAACTTCTGGTGAAAACTCATGTTCACATTCTCTATGTGGGTCACTTAGACTCATCTCCCATGGTACATGACATTCTCAACCCTGGGCCAGAGAAGGCAATTGCATCCTGGACAGTACAGTCTGAATGAGGAGGCAGCCCATAGAGGACAGTGGGGCAGCAGGAGATCCAGGTTCTGGGCAAGGTGGATAAGGCTCTGAGTGCAGTGCAGGCTCATGCTGAAGCACCATGTGAGCGGTGAGCTCTGAGCTCACCGGTTGATCAGGGCAGGATTTGGCTAGAGCTCCTGCTTTCATGGGATCCCAGAGCCTAAGGGGTGAATGCTGCTCCTGTTTACCACTCCCTTCTCTCTCTTCCCCCTCCTCCCTTCCTCTGAATTCACCCCCTGGGCTTCAGAGCTGCATGCAAGCAGGGGCCCTGGGCAAGACATGAAACGGTAATCTTTAGTTCCACATTAGCCACCGCTGAATCAAAACTTTTTCAGTTGAAAATTGCTGGCCTCCCCTACTCTTCAGCATTGTCAATTTTTACATGTTAGGATTTGGAATGTTAGTGTGCAGCTTCTTGCTTTTAGTGGTTAAATTTTACAGCCTCTCCTAATCTCTGAAAGCAAACCAGGCAAATTAGTTCCTCAACTGGGGGGAAAAATCTGGTTTTACTTCAAGCAAGAGCAATTTATACTTAGTTCTCATTTGACCTCTGAACCTCTAAGTTACCATAGGCGAAGTAGATTTCCATGTGAGAACGTTCCAGATGGCATGCTTCTGAGATGTTTGCATTCACAGTGTTGCATCTTTTAAAAAGCTTACTTATTTCTCCTGCATGCATGATTCTGTATCTCTGTAACGTGTTTTGATGTGGGGCAAAGAGATGAGATCCAAGCCGGGCATTATTTTTAGCATATGTTGGTTTAAAGCAGTGTTTCTCAAAGTGGTGGTCTGCGGACTGGTGCAGGTCTGCGAGCCACCACTCGCCGGTCCGCAGCGCATTGCCAGGAAAGAAAGAAATATATTTTCAGAAGCATAACATTGATATGTTATAGCGCCACAGTTTGTACGTTCCAACACTCCAGGTGACGTCACGTCGTGCGAGGTGAGGAAAGAGAAAGAAACAGCTGGTCGCGCATTTGAGTAGCGCTGTTATACGAAGTTGCTGCCACCGGCTGAACTAGGCACTGGTCCCTGGCCCACTGGAAAGAAAATTGCTGGTCCTCCACATCAGAAAGTTTGAGAAGCACTGGTTTTGATTCATTTTGGGAGTAGATTCAATCACAAATTAGAATGTTTCTGCAGGTTGGTATTTCTAATGTTGGCACTACACAATGAAAATACAAAAGATTTGTATTTCACGGTGGCAAAGGGGGAGCTAAAATAAGCCCTTTCAGATATTTGCTTACCTGAAGAACCATTATGTTCTCTTCTGAAGAAAAAAATAATCTGCTAAACTCTGTTTTAGCCTCCAGATGGCATAGGATACTGTTGTTCTATCCAGAGACATATTTGGGAATACTTTTTCTGATTCTAATTTCCTAGTGTCTTATGAATAGCTGCTCTGACACTTGTGCAGGAGATTGTACCAGATGAGCTTTGGATTGTCTTCCAGCCTTTTCTTCTTTTTTCACATTTCAGCTCATTGCTTGTAGTAATCTCCCTTTTTACCACACCCTAAACCTCCTCTCCCTACCCCAGCTCCCTCCTTGGTTTTATAATTACATCTGGTCCTCTCCCATCCAAAGTGGCCTTTTAGGCTACGGGCAGACATTCAAAAAGCCTGAATTGATTCAATCTTTGCAAATTAGTCTAACCTAGCTATGCTGAACCATTTTGTAACTCAACAGACATTCTCTCTGGACTGAGGAAATGTAAGCACATGCCTGCAGTGGCTCAGGCTAGAAGCCAGAGAGGCCCTAAAGCAGCCCTTCTTTCCCTTGCACAGGGCTGACCTGAGCGGGGTTGGGCATGGCCAGGTCCCCACAGGACCTCTGGTTAGGGAGGTCTCCCTGCACAGTCCCAGGCTTTTCCCCACTGGCTGCTCAAGGGGTGGGAGTGTTGCCAGCCCCCAGGCCCCTGCCAGTACTCTGAGGTAAGTGTCGGGTGGGGGGGGAGGAGAGGGGTGCAGTGCAGTGAATGCATCTGTTGATGGATATGGAGCTTTTCAATCTCTCTCCCTGCTTTATACTGTCTGCAGCAAAGTGACAGGCAAGCAAGCCAGCAGGGGCTGATAATAGTGTATATCACCTCATCACCAAAACAATAGCTTCTCTCCATTAGTTCAAACTCTTTGTAAACAGCTTACTAGCTGACCTGTTGGATTAGCTCCAACTAGCCCTAAACAGTCACTGTTCTGTCTGCCTGTCCCAGTGGAGAGAGATGCACAAAGGCACCTCTTGGCATTAGCTAGCAAACCACATGTCTAGGGTCTGTGGTGCTAGGGTCCATGCTGTGGGAGATGGGAAGGAGGGAGGAAGAATTCCTGCTTGAGCAAGTGGGCAGGGGGAAGGGGGGAATAGGGCAGGGGGAAGCCACGCAGACCCTGAAGTGTCTGTTGTCACAACCCAAAGTTGTGATTTTGTGTTTTGTGTGTGCTTTGGCACTGCTAAATTATTTTCCCGCTAAATTGCAGCTTCTTTGCACGGTGGAGTTTTCTGCTGTAGAAGAGAACCCCGGTGCAACGGAGAATTCCCGCCAACTTGTAGCTTTCTTTGCAGGGTGCATTTCTTTTTGCATCTAAGAAATGCTCGGTGCAAAGAGTTCCCGCCATTTGTATTGAAATTTGAGCCACATTATTGGTTCACATTAAATTATGCATATGTGGCAGCTAGCGATTGGCTTGCTAGCCGTATAAAGAGCTTGGGTGGTTTCCGCCCAAGTCGGAGTTCGGAGTTAGAGAGAGAGAGAAAAACCTTCGCCTTGCGTGAAGATCTCTAAGCGCTGCGGATCCTTACGGACCCAACGCATTTCTTAAAAGGCAACAGGGGCCTGATCAGCCTCTGGCCTCTCCCCGTCGCCAATAAATTCCTAGACGTATCCCTTCCTGCGCGCAAAAGAGACGGACCCACGGAGCTTCAACAACTCCGTAGGAGAGAGCGAGCTTGTTGTAATCCTCAAACGAGGATTTAAGTGGAGCTGTGCCTGGAAAACTGTCCAGCCTACACCACGACCGTCTTTGGTGTAAGTAAACAATCTTGAATCAACCACTAAGCGTCTGTGACTAATTCTAGCTCGCCCCTGGTTTTCTCTGACCCCGTGTGCCCGGGCTGCTGGCCACAGCCCGCGTGCGCAAAATGGGCCGCGCCTTGTGCCCGGCCCACACATCTGTAATCTCTGCCGGACCTCCAGCCAGGGAGCAGAGAGGAGGGGCCAGCCCTGCTGTGAAGCAGAGCGCCCTGCCAGCCCAGAGACCATGCCAGGATGCTGGGGGTGTCTGGTTTATCTTAAACCAGCAAGGGGTCTGGAACAGACATTGTGTAAAGGGTTTGACCCAAATCAGTTAAGTCTGATACTACATTCAACCAGGTTTATCTCAAACCAGTTTCAGCCATTTTCAAACTAGTTTATGTTCACTGAACATCTGTTCTGGTACAGGTTTAAACCAGTTTCTGATCACTTAAACCAGATTATGTGTAATGTCTGTCCCTAACTTTAGAAGTCAGTGCAGCATTTTATCCCATATCAGTCAGCTATGATGGATCAGTGAACTATGATAGATCAACATTTGAGGCTTTTGAGATCTGAAGTGGAGTTTAGCAGGGTCGTGAACTTGCTGAGGTTTTAAGCACTTAGAAACAGTTTATTAAGCATGGAATGAAGGCTTTTGAGGACAGAAAAGCCCAACATGCAAAGGAAAGAAGAAGAAACTTCAGGAAGAACCCCATATCACATTCAGTATTGTTTAATATCAATTTCAAATGTGACAGGTATGGAAAGGACTGTCACTCAAGAATTGGGCTCTACAGCCACACTTGCAAATGTTCAGTGAAACGATGCCTGCCTCAGTGCAATTCTATTGTCTTGTGAGACAGATAGATGCCACTTCCTAGTCTTCTCAGCTGGGATGAATTTAGACTTGTGGTTAATGTTGGAAAATGTGCTTAAGTGCTCTTCTGAAAGGTAGCCTTAATTTATAAGTGTATTGATTTCTCTTGCCTGCCCCCAATCATTTTGGTTGATCTATGCAAGGGTGGACAATTATTTTGGGCAGAGGACCACTTACTGAGTTTCGACAAGCCATCAAGGGCCACATGACAGGCAGCTCAGGGCAGATTAATATTAATTTTCTAAATTTTTAGGGGCTCCGTGGGCCAGATAGAATGGCCTGGCGGGCCGCATCTGGCCCCCGGGCTGCATTTTGCTCCCGCCTGACTATAGGCTCACTCCAAACTGTTGATATTGAGCTGGTGTGCAGTACTTGGGAGTGCCCCTCGGCCATAATGTTTGTTAGATTCTTCAGGTTTATTAGGTTCTTGTTAGGTTCTTCAGGTTCATGTTTTTGGTATAGGTCATTCTGTTGATACAGTACATGGCAGGTTCAAAATGCAGATCCAGATCTCACCCACTCCAGTTCTTAAGAACAGTGGGCATAAACCAAAACTCTGCTCTCATCTGTAGTGTAACAAGAAACCCCTTCTTGCCTGCACCCCCCATTTTGTGCATTACTTTTTCTAAGTATTGGCAGAGACCTAGCACACTCATTGCATGGGCGTAGCAAGGCTAAGAGCAAACCAGAAAGCTGAAATGGCTTTCTGTAGGAGAAACTTGCAAACTACATCTACATATTAATTAAGCTCAGTGTCACTAAGGAAAACAAGAGAACTAAAATATCTACTTCAAAGACTGTAAATATATCCTGGTGCTACCTAACTCACTTACTGTCCCCAGTAGCCTTTGATCCTCACTACTTCACTTTGCATTTTTATATATTTCTCACAGTGCATTTTTATATTTCATCCATCTCATCTTTACCATGGTATGTTGTATTTTATGCTTTTAAACCCTTAAGGAATGTACTCCCTGTAAAATGAAGTTAGACCCTGGACCATTGTTAAAAACTTCATTGAAACTATAACTGTAAAGTGATAAAATCTGCTATATTGGGCTGGTCCCTTGAGTGAATGCCAGTATGTATGATGATCAGTAGATAATTAAATGACAATAGCCGAGCCAGAGGAACCTACCATTACAAAACTCTACAAGCCATTTTAGGCTAATCAAGCCAAGGAACTGATTCCTGGGACTAGGCACCCACTCTATTGACTATTCCCGCAACCCTTAACAATACCATTGTTAATTAATGAAAATCATAAACTGACTCCCGAAACTGCAGTAACGACAGGCAAGAAACTTGTGACTAACAGCTGTCGGGCACTACTCAAGACTCACATGGGACAGCGACCTTTGGATTGGGCAGCCAAAATGAAGCTGGGGGATCACACAAGCCTGCCAGAAAGCGATAAAAGACAGTGAAGTGTGACCCTCAGGCCCTCAGTGGCGCCCTCTCATCCAACAGCTGACCCACTGAGACAGAAGGAAGCTGTCTTTAAGGAAGCTGACCATCAACAGCAGACTCCAGGGCCTCAGATAGGTAGATATACTGACACCAGTGCTTTTACAATCACTACAGCAGCTACTATACACTAAGCCTGTGCAAAGCAGCTAGTACTCGCTTCAGATTCGGCTGATTTGGGGGGCAGTGATTCGATTTGGTGAATTGAATCACTGTCCCAAATTGATTTGGCCAAATCTGACTCGGAGATTTAGCTGCTGCCGAATCAGCCAAATCTCTGAATCACATAGGCCTCACCCTCTACCCGCTCTCAATGTCTGCCCCGTCTGCCCCAGCTCCTGGATCTCTGAAAAAAAAAGACTGCTGCCTGGTAGGGGGGCAATCCCCACTACCCCATACCACATGGGGGGCTCTGCCCTGAGCCCCCCCTGCCCACTGTTTCTGCCCCCGTGGCTGCCCTGCCCACCCCAGCTCCCAGCCCTTAAAAACAAACACAAAAAACCCAAGCTCACTGGCTGCTGCCCAGTGGGGGGCAATCCCTGCTGCTGCTCACTGCCCTGTGCTGCATGAAGGGCTCTTCCATGCACCCCCAGAAGCCCCCCTGCTGCAGCAGCTGGTGAGTTTGGGGTTTTGATTATTTTAATTTTTTTTTTAAAGGGCCAGAGCTGGGGCAGGTGGGGAAGCCATGGGCGGGCCTGGGGTCGGGAGGCTTGTGACAGAGCCCCTCCATGTGCTGTGGCAGCACCCGGTGAGTAGGGGCTTTTTTTAAAAAGACCAGGAGCTGGGTCCAGGTGGGGCAGACTTGGAGGGGAGGGGGGAGCAGGCAGGGGATGCGGCCTGGCAGGGGTCCCCTCATGGTCCCCTCCCCGCTCCTCCAGCCTCCCCTCCCCCACCCACCACTTACCAGCTCAGAGTCCAGGTCCAGTTCCCTGCTGCAGCAGGCAGGGACTGTCTGAATCACTGAAGCTCTCCGAATTTTTTCTGAATTGATTTGGAGAGCTTCAAATCGATTCAGACCTTTTAATTGGTCCCCCTGATTTGATTCGGAGATTCGGCCCCTGAATCAGGCCAAATCTCCTCCAAATTGAATCAGCACCAGAAGCTTTGCACAGCCCTACTGTACACTATACTACATAGATTTAAATGACATGGGTTTGAATGAGTGAGTGCATGTGTGTGTGCTAAGATAACCAGTACCGCTCATAACTCAAAGTTTGCATTTATAATTTTATTGGTAACCTCACATCCTGTACAATAAATTTGAATTTATTATGATACTGTGAGATGGTCCTTTGTAGTCAACAGTAGAATTATTCAGATGGCTTGTAATTCTCTCTAAGAAATGGCAGAATGTTTTTGCTTCTAATTCTACAATCCAGAGCCACTCTAATCAAAGCACCAACCACCCCCCTCCACCCCTGGATCACGTGTAAAAGTGCTCAATAGGACCAAAACTTTCCAGTCATGGTGCCTGAAGTTAGACTCTTAAATCCATACAGAAGCACTTCAAACACATGGTATTTTAACACTTCTGAGTGTACACAATTCCAGTTAAGATCTTAAGTATGGAATTAGTTGTCGTTGTTTAAAAAAAATTGGCCTGAATGTATTTTTCTATTTCATCAATATGCTGCAGAGCTGTTCCCAGCAGTGACTAAGTACAGTGAAGGCATGTCAAGAAAGACATAAGCAAGCACACATTGTGGTAACTGAGCAACAGTTAAAGGAATTTCTAAGAATGGACTTGTGATCCATATGTAATACTAACCTGGCTCCTTTCATAGTTTTTTGTATATCCCATTGGGCAGGTTTGATTACATCTCATACAAAATATGGCAATATGTGCTAGTTAGTTTGACTAATTCTTGCCTCCCAATTTAAATAAAATTAAAATTAATGAAGGTTATAATGATAAACTCTAGAATTGTTGGGGAGGGTGAGGTGTATAAGCTGCAACACATGCTGTTCAAACTAACGGGAGGCAAGTGTCTGAGTCCCTTCAGTTGCTTTGAAAATTTCACCGTTTGTGCTGAAATGGACAAAGGATGGAAGTGGAGATAATGTATACATACCAAAAAACCCAAATACCCATACATACCAATATCAAAATGAATACATACCAAAATTTCCCATGTTCGTGTATTGATGATTATTGGAGGACTTCATTTGTCTGTCATTTTTATGCCATATTGGATTTCACAGAAATAGTAGGTATTTGAACTCCCTTTGCCACCTTTGCTTTGTTTTGTCTTCTCAAAATAGACTCTTGTTTACCATTGTTTGTAGAAGCCTACTTATAAAGTGTTTTAAAAGCAGTTTTGCTATATAATTTCTTTCCTGTAAGTATTTGGGCCATGGACAACTGACATACCAGTACTCATACTGCACTGGGCACTGTACAAATACATAGCCGGAGCAAATGCCTTCCTGGATGAACTTGCAATCAAATAGACCAGACAGACAAAGCGATTCAGTAGAAGGTGCCCTGGCACAGTTGTACCCTCCCTTCAATTTCTGGTCCACCCCAAGTTTAAAACCAACTACCTGGCAGTAACAGCAGCATTTCTAGTGAAGCAAATGACTTAGTTGGCTCATTATAATCTACCTGATTCCATCTGAACTCTTCATTCCACAGGATGAGTAACCCCCTCGTCTTTGTAATGGTTTTGATGTTCCACTAATCAAGCTATATTTTGTTCTGCAATCCTGCTCTCTGTTAACTGCTCCTAGTAACGAAGCTCCTATTTCACAGCCCAGCAGACTGTTTTTAAGTTATTCTAATGAAGTTATATTTGTGCTTCAATCTTAAACTGAATAATAAAGTCCTGGGCCCCTAGCATATTACTAAAGCTTTTAGTTTAATTTTAACTGGAGAAAATTGTGTTATTTTATATGTGATGATGCACCTCACCATCAGCACCCCCCTTTCAAAATTCTAGATCTGCCCGTGACCTTGCTTATGACCACACTCACAGGAAGCATAAGCCACAGGTGGGAATTCGAGTGCAGATTTCCCAATCTGCAGCAACCGTGGAGATGCCAGCTTTCCTCCCCAAACCAGATCTCCCTCATTTGCATAGGTGTACATATTGTCAATAATGTTTGCTTTTGCTAAGGAAATCAGCAACTTTTTTTTCTCCCTACATTTCTATGACAAAAGAAGCCCCAGGAATCCCTAGGTTTAGAAGAAGCCTGTCTTGTTGCCTGATACCCATCCTCCTCCTCCTCTTCTAGACCATAATTGGAAATAACCATTTTGGATCAAATTCAGCCTTTTCCTGCCTGTTGGTGACATCTCCCTGCCTGGTAGAGCTACTAGACCATAGGTCCAGAAGAGGGAAGAAACAAAAATGGTATCATAAACACCAAAACTAGGATCAAGTAATTTCTTCAGGGCCCTTCTCAAAATAAATAAATTCCCAACAGTAGTTCTCTGTTTTAGAACACACTCTAAATGATTTGATCAAGAGAAATTGAAAAATATCTGCATTGTTGGCAGTATGGATTCCAGCTGGATTATTTATCTTTCAGTTTTGTAGTTGCTTTAAGATCTTCCAGGAAGTATGCGATTGATTTCTTCCAACCACTTGTTTTGTCAGCAGTTTAGGAAGCAATGTATACAATGATGGTTAGTTGGGCAGGTCATTATATCATTGGTCATGGCAGACAGGCTCGGCTCCTGTCTCAGGTGTTGCATTTTAATGCACAAGTATGGCATATAGATCATTTTTATATATCAGCTACTTCACTGTTAAATATTTCTTGTTAATGAGCATTTTCTGCCATTGTCAGGTCTGTTAAAATGGGCTTTACTTTGGATTCCACTGCTGTGAAAGCATACACTGACTTCCATCTATTTGATAACGTAGCAGGTGCTATTTATGTTTTCCCCTCCATTTGCTGCATCAGCAGAAGAGTAATTAAAGCTGAAGGACTCTGTTTAACTTCCTTTAAAATCTGCCCATGTCCCCAAACCTGTTTTTGAACATCAAGGATCTGATACAGACATTCAATCTTGGAACTGAAGGAAAAGCAAAAGCAGCAAGTGCTGGAGTGCCTCAGTGTGGGAATGGGGACATACCCAGGGTGATGTAGATTTGAGTAAAAAGGGTGAACAAAGAAATTTATCTTTTTTTAAGGGAAAAAAGAGGATATAATATTAATGTTTCATCAATTCAATCAGCTACAAATGATTAATCAGATTTTTGGATCATTGTGCAACTGTCTCCACAATTTTGTTATGGGTATTTTCTTAGACATAGCATGTACATCTCCTAGAAAGACCTTACCTGGACTAGAAGGGCTCCTACTACTACAGCTATTCTGGCATTGCTGTAGCAGCAGAGCCCTCTAGTGAAGGTGCAGCATATTCCAACAGAAGGTGTTTTCTTCCCAGCATAGCTACCCTACTTTCTGCACAATGCAAACTAAGATGACAAAAGCAATCCAGTGTCAGCATAATGTGACTACGCTTTGAGTTTTGCTTAAACAGTAATGACAACTAACAAGCATGATTTTTCCAGGCTCCATGCTGACATAACTGTGCCAGCAGGACTTTGAAGTGTAGATATGGTCTGAAACATGGGTGCTCAATTTTTTGGCCCCACAGGCCAGATAAGTGGCCCAGAACCTGTCTGAGGGCTGGATCAGGCCCTGGGGCTTGGCACCACCCCTTCATTGTCCTGCATGCCAGGATTGAGCCCTGGGGCTCCAACACGATCTCCTCCCATCCTTCTTGCACTAGGATTGGCTCCCAAGGATCAGGTGCCACCCCTTCTGCCCTCCTTATGCCAGGATTGGGTTGTGGGGGCCTACTGCTGTCCTCACACAGCCTCCCACACTGCAATTGGGCCCTGGGGCCCAGCACTGCTCCACTCAGCCTGCATGCTGGGATCTGGTGCTGAATACAGCATGCAGGGCCTGGGGCTCTCCATGGGTCCAGAGATTTGGCAGTAGGGGAGTAGTGCCACTGGTCTCCTCCTGCTAAATTTCCACACCTGTGAGGAGCCCCACAGGCCAGATCACATAGTGTTGTGTGCTGGATCTGGCCCATGGTCCAGAGGTTGAACACCCCTGTTCTAAGAGACTCCTCATCCCCAAGTACCTCGAGTCTAAACAGGCAAAGCAAGAGACAGAAGTAAAACTCCCCATTTTGTAGATGGAGAAGTGACTCACAGAGTGATTGTGCCACCTGCCTGCTCTAGTCAATTGAAAGTATTTTGAATTCCTAACTTCTCCATGCTAAGAAGATGTTATGAAACATAAAATCCAGCTGGTAAGTGTATTGCACCCAGAATACTCTAAAAGAGGGGTGTCCAACTCCAGGTTGGCACCACAGGTCAGATCCAGACCATACAGCTTCTTGCAGATGGGATAACTCACCTGTAGCAGCAGGATGGTGGCTGATTGGCACAGCAGCCAGGAACACTATGTTGCATGGTTCTGGAACCCAGGGGGTGAATGTTGCCACCACTTACCCCACCCTTTTCCTGCCACCAGTGGAAATTACCAATGGTGATCAAAAATTTGGAATTCAGTGGTATGCAAGGATAGAGAGGGGAGGGATGAGTGACAACAGTGTTCAACCCCGGGTGCTAAAGTCATGCTAACAAGCCTTGCAGACTGCATGCAACACACAGGCTACCAGTTGGATAGCCCTGCTCTGAAGTACAGCCCCAACAACCCTAAGCCATCCACCATCCTAACTCAGAGAATTCCCCATGTATATTACATACAATGAAAACACTGGAATTGATTTGAAAAAATGTTATGGTGATTCGAGTGAGGTGATGCAGTGACTGTGTTACAATTATGTGAGTTAAGGCATGATTTGTTGGCCCATCAGTTCATGATTAGTGTGTATTTGTAAGACACACCAAGGGAAATGCTAGCCTTTCTTTGGTAGCCCATTTGTAGGTGGCTTGGCTGCCTTGTCAGATTTACTTTTCTAGGTTGCTGTGAACTTTTTAGGTCATTGGCTTGACTGTTGCCACAGTACAGTCATTCAAAAGCCCGATGACATTCCTCTAATAGCAGCCCTTTGTCCTGCATACAGTAACTGGGTGGGAACTATCTAGTTCTGGGAGGAAAAAATGATTTTTTTTTTTTGACAAGCACAGTCGAAGAGAAAGGATGGGTTTTGTGGTTAAGGACACTGGGCTGAGACTTAGGAGATCTTGGTTGAGTTCTGGCCCATCTTCTAATGTCTGCACACCACATTGGAGCATTTTGTTACATATGTGGGTGCCCATTTATTATACTTTGCGAGGTCTTTCATTGTACATGTGCCTTCAAGTAGTGGGCATTGTAGCAGGTGTTGCATAGTCTGAGACTCTGTGCCACAGTCACAGGGGGTTGAACCAATAGTATAGCCCCATGTCTTCATTAGTTCCTTGGAGTATCCAACTCCGGTATGTAGGCGGTCGATGCATCGGCACCTTTGCCATGGTTCATCAGCCCCGGGTAAGGACTCAGCTGCTGGAATGTCCATTTTTCCGCTGTCAGGTATTTTCTTCAGGTATTTTGCTTTGGGTCACTCATTCCCTGAGTGACCTGAGGCAAGTCATTTAATCTCTCTGCCCCTCAGCTCTCCACTTTTAAAATCAAAATTATAGTGCTTCCATCCTCCCACCTTGTGTCTCTATTATCTAGCTGGTTTTGAGCTCTTATTTTATGTTTGTACAGTAAAATCTCTGTTATCCAGCATGTATGGGGAATGCCGGGTGCAGGTTATGTAAAAATTCCAGGTATCTAGAAATACCAGGGGGTGGTGGATGGCAGTGATGGTGCAGGGTGGTTGCATGTAGTTTGCACGTGGCCGTGGCAGCACAGGGTGGTGGATGGCGGTGGTGGCGCAGTGGCGCAGTGCTGGTTAATGGAGTATTCTGGTTAGTAGAATGCCGGATAACAGGGATTTTACAGTACTTAGAGTAGCATCTCTAGGAGCTACAAAACTGTACAAACTAACTCATACCAAACACACTTGCCCTGAATTGGCGCACTTATATTTGCATATCAGCAAAGAGGTAAAAATTTGAATGGGCATTCAGGACTGAACACTTTGCTCCTCTCTGGATGTAGTCCCTTTAGAACAGAGAGGGATATAGATTTGAAGGATGGCCTAAGGCAGATTGTCCTATTGAACAAGGTCTTTGGAGTATCATACCCACTGTTTAAAATAAAGGTAAATCAATTAATATAAAGGCCCTTCATGCATCTCCTTCAGTAAAACTGAAAATGGAGGCCAGACTTATAAAGAAGGGTAATGGCTGAGGAGAAGCAGGTGACACATTGCTCAAAAAGTGTATTGGCAATAGTTGTTAGGCCTCAGCAGCCCTTTATTCTCTTAGGGAGCTTTTCACATGCCACTCCTGATTTTTCTGTGTTTTTCTTATATGTTTAACCAAGTGTATCTGAATAAACATCAACATTTATAGCCTACTGATGGCCTGCTTGTTTTGCTTGTTTGCAAAGGATGATGGGCCATAAGTTTCTGCCTTCCTGACTACATAGCTCTTTTTTTTTTTTTAAATGATGGCATACTGTATTTATTCAAATCCAAGATGAACTTTTCTTTCCCCAATCAGCATGGGGGAAAAAAGCCTTGTCTTGAATTTGAATACCAGCCTGGGATGGGACAGGCAATGGCTTAGCTGCAGCTTTGGCTCTGGGCTCAGGGCTGAAGCTGGACCTGAGCTGCTGTTTGCCCCAGGCTGGACTGGCTCATTTGGTGGGGGAGAGGGCACAGGGTTGGGTGGAGAATGGGTGAGACTGTGGGAGGGGAGGTAACCTGCAGCCTTCCACCACTGCTTGCACCCTGTACCTGCCCCCCCCCCCCATCTTCTGGCTCCCTCATCCTGTTTCCCCCTCAACTGTACCCTCCCCTACCTACCTTCTGCTCCAGCTCCAGTCTCTTCAGCCTTGGCTAAGCTGGGAGCTGCTGCCGCTTCTCCCTGACCAGGTTGGGCTGGGGCCAAGCCAGGGCTGCACTGCTGCTGACTGGCCTGGAAGAGCAGAGCTGCAGCAGAAGATAAGGAAGAGAGGGGACAGGGAGTGGTGGCAGAGGGCAGGGGTTGTGGGGCAGACTGCAGAGTGGAGAAGGAGGTTGGGGAGGCATAGGCATGGGGACAACAGATGTGGGGACTGGCACAGGCATGGAGGGCCAGGCAGAAAAGGGGTTCATGGCTGATGGTAGGCACAGGCTCAGGGGACATGTGGCAGGGGTCTGGCCCCTTTCCCCTCCAACTGGTTTTTCCCACTATGCGGGGGGGGAGGGGAGGGGAGGGGGATGGAATTTAAGATGACCTTCCACAAATCAGATTCTATACATGAACAATTATAATAAATATATAATTTTCCACTTACAGAATCTAATTATTGGGGAGTTATCTTGAATTCAAAGTCATCTTGGATTAAGGTAAATATGGTAATAAAGAGGCACAAAATGCAAACAGAGTTTGTCAAAGTATCAATAAAGCGCTCACTACTGTAATCTGGGTCAGCTGTTTGTTTTGACTTTGGCTCTTGCCCCTTGTTCTCTGCTATTGGCAAATGTTTGCTCCAGTACTTATTTTAATTGCTACGGGTGCCTATGCATGAGTGTGGAGGCTGCTCCAATGTGCTGTAATTACAGCATGTTGGAGCAGACTCAATTAATAGAGTCTGCTGGAGCATAGTGATTACCATCAAATGAGCTTTAGATCAAATGCCCCTGCCACCATTTTGAAGCACAGGGACACTAATATACAAGTTGTTCCAGGAACTTTAATTAGAATGACTCTTGGAGCCACTCTAATTAAAGCACCCCCCTCCCCTGCCCCACACACATACCCCTCCCCAGGAGCATGTATATAGTCGCCCTTTAAGTGTTTCAATTCTAAATTAGGCTAAACCAACCACCTCCAGATTAGGGTTGCTTATACTTGTCTATGGCTGTAGCATAGAGGCTGGTATGTCTTCTACTTTCTCAGTATGCAACATCCTTGGTAAAGCCAATGTATGATGGGTTTTCCTATTATTTCTGCATCAGATTTGTTGGATGTAAAAATCAACAAAATAGAAATGTGAGTCACATAATTCATTAACATCTGGAGGCTAGAAAGTTTATTCCATACATTATTGTAATTAAAATAATTATTTGGGTTTTTTTCTTCATGAATTAATTAGTTGAGTACAGGCAACCCCCACTTAACGCTGTTTCGCTTAGCGCTATTTCGCTTCAATGTTATAATGAACCTGATTTCACTTAGTGCTCATCGAGTTTCATTATAACACTCACAGTCGCCATGTTGAGTAACTAAAAACACTTTCAGTTGCCATCTTGGGTTGTCAAATACTTTCAGTTTTCTTTAACGCTCGGTTTTTCTGGAACCAATTAAGAGCACTAAGCGAGAGTTGCCTATAGTCTAAAAGCAAAAGAGCAACTAAGAACACAGCTAAGGTTCTAGTTACAAGTGAATGGGCTAACTGGCAAGTAAGCGTGTAGAAGGCAAATGTGGTTTTGGGATGCATGAATAGAAGCATTAGGTGCAAGATATGGAGGACTCTTTACTCTACAGTAGTTCGGCCTCAATAGAGCACTGTGTGAAGTTTGGGGCTCCACATTTTAAAAAAGGACATGGATAAGTTAGAGATTTTAGTGTATTTGTGGGGTTCTTGTCCCAAAGTGATCACACTGGGAATAATAGAGGAACCATCTTCATCAGCAACAACTAACAACTCCTTAACCTATATGATAAAAGCAAAACAATAACGTGGAATAATGCAACTAAGCACCTTCTACAGATAGAGTGCAGAAAATACTGTATTTACTCAAATACAAAATGAGTGTTTTTTCCCCCTCAATCAGCATGGGGGAAAAAGTCCCTTATCCTACATTTCCATACAAAGAAAGCTCACTAAATACATTGTCTATCTTTCAACTGCTGCTAAAAGCAGCATGTGCTCAATAATAGAAACCAACTATGAAGCTGATTATATAGGGTTATCATATGTCTGGGTTTTCCTGGACATGTCCTCTTTCTGAGTCCTCTGATCTCCATCTAGGCAGGTTTTTCAAATCTAACCACATGTCTGGGACTTAGCTTTGCTTCACTGGTGGGAGCTGGGTGTGGGCGATCACAGCAGGGAGCACCTCATGGGTCTGAGCGTGCTTTGGCAGCTGCAGGCAGGTTGGGGGTGGGGGATGTGCCTGCCCCTCCAGTGGGGGAAAGGGACAGGGGGGCCCTTTGAATGGGCAGGGCACGGCCTCGGCATATCACTACCTCCCACAGTCATATTCTCTTCCTGTGCCTCTGCATGATAGGTGTCCTCTTTTTTGAAACTGGAAATATGGTAACCCTAGATTATATGCAGCCAACACTGAGCATGACTATAAAATAAATATGTGGCCCATATTAGGCAACCATGCCAATGAGAATGTAGATGGGAACCTTGTGTGTGTGTGCGTGTTTAGCCCTTCAACCCCTTCCCCCTCCAAAAAAAAACAAAACAAAACAAAAAACAAAACAGGCGGGTGTTGCCTCCATAGGTGACTGGCACTGGGCCTGGAAGTACCACAATATCAGGCTGGCACCAGGAAGGCCAGAGCCAGCCCTGACACCCTCCCTTTGATGCCAGAAATGATCCATTGATCTTAGCCAAAAAAAGCCAAGATGCACATGGGAACCTACCACATTTTAAACTTTTTAAAATTTCGTGTCTCATGCCAATTCAGCCAAATCAGTTCTGAATTCTATTGACTGAGCAGAGCTCAATCATCCAAGTCTGTGTGGCGCTGCCACTGGCAAGTACCCTACCTCCTAGTCTCTTCAGATTAGGGTTTCAGATATTCCCAGATCCATAGCAGGCATCCTACATACAAGTCCCAACCCTGAAGGCCTTCAGATGCTCAAGGAAAGGCCACATTTTTCCCTACACCTCTACCAACCTGTCTTGTGACCACTGTGGTTCACTGGGCAGTCCAAAAAAACACCTTTATCATTACACCATTCTTATTCCCATTACAAAAACTGCACCGTGTACCTGTGTTCCCACGTGCCTGTTTGCCTGTCACCTTCACCTTTAACCATCACAATTATGCAAAGTACTACTTCACTTACTTCCTCCACTACCAACTCCCCTGCCTGTTTGCCTAGTCCTTTCACTTGTCATTGTATCCGTCATCATCTTTGATGCTGTCATTATCCTCTTCCTCCTCATCATCACTGCTCTCTTTGGGGGCCCTGTCTCTGAACAGCCTATGCTAGTCCCCTCTCTTCCATATGATGTCTGCCATCTCTTGTCCATTTTCTACTACTGTCTTCCTGGACTACCAGTATGTCACTCCCATTTTGATGCAGCCCTCAACTAAGAGGTTTGTGTGTCTGTTTATGAGTAGGTTCCTGGTCTTCCACAAGCATTCCTGAAACAGGAGATGACTTGGTCAAAGCAGACTGATGGAGTTCTTTGCTGTTTAGTCAAGTATCTGTACAGAACCGCCTCTCTGGTCCAGGTTATGAACCCTGCCACCACCAGGAGGAGTAGACATACTCTCTTCCACACCTCTAGTGTATGGGCAGTCCCAGAGAAGGTGGATTGTTTCTACCTCTTGCTGGCAGGTTTGCTTGGGGCAGTTGGATGGGCCTCTCTGCCCCTCACTGTTTCTCCATGCTCACACTAGAAGTGCCCAGTGGGCTACCTGCCAGTTCAAGTCTTTGTGCTCTTTCTGCTGGTCCTTGTGAAAGACTCATTCCCACACGGCCTGGCATCAGGTAGTAGGTTCATGGGCAACACAATGTATCTTGTCCTTACCACCTCTTGGATCTTATGGTGGTTCATCACAGTCACTGGGGCCGTTTATTGCAGTTTGTATTTGTCCCAGAAGTGTTTCAGGACTTTGTAGTATCACGGTGACTCCATGGTCCACAGGCTTGCATTGGTTTTCATGTACACCCATCACTGTCACAGTAGTTGCCCTGCAAAATACAAAGCAGGCTGTTTTCAATTCTGTCTCTGTTGCCAGTTTGCAGATTTGGCTTATGTACTTGGTCCAGAGGAACAGCAAGACATCTGGAATTCCTTTGCCTCCAGACCACTTTGTTGTGTAGCGTTTGGTCTTCACTACCGTCTCCCATCTGGAGTCCCAGAAGAAAATGCACATCGGTCTTTGGATACTGTGGTTGTCTTGCTCTGACGGGGAGAAGACTATTGTGGTGTGTAGAAGCATTGGTAGTAACTATGCCTTCATGAATGTCATGCACCCCACCCTTGACAGGAAGCACAACTGTCATAATCCTAGTCTCTGCTTGACCTTGGCCTCAGATTTTCTCATGCCTTCTGTCCAGTCAACTCTAGGTCAAACTCAACTCCAAGGATCTTTACTCCTTTGCAGGGGACGGAGACCCCCAGGGCTGGCAGGTCCCTGAGTATGCTCAGTACTAGGCGGGTGTTTTTGCTCATGTTGAGCTTGGCCCCTTCCACAGCTCCATATGCTTGGGTGTGTTGTAACACTCTTTCACCTGACCACTTGTCCCTCATCTCTTTCTGGTTACTCCCAGGAATCTCTACTCCACTGATCCCTGGGTCTTGCCTGAGCTGCTGTATTAGTAGTTCCATCATGTAGATAAATAGAATCTGGGAGAGTGGGCAGCCCTGCCAGATGCCCAACTGCACTGCAGTCAGGGTTGTCAGGGACCCATTTACCAGTTCCCTGCTACTCATGTCAGTGTATTGCATCTTTATCTAGGTGATGAATATTGAAGGGACCCCCATCTTTTTCATTGTCTCAAACCAATGGGATACTCGGTCATAGGCCTTCTCCATGTTGAGGTTCAGCATGGTAGCATTCAGCCTCTTCTCCTGCTGGTACTGTAGCATATCTTGCAGCTGCATCAGGGCTCCATGGATCTGCCATCCTGGCACTCTGTATGACTGGTCCTTGTGGATTATAGCAAGTATAACAGACTTAAAACACTCAGCCAAGACTTTGACCATTAGTTTGTGGTCAAAGTCCAGGAGTGTTACAGGACACCAATTTTTCAGGTCCTACCTCTCCCCTTCTTGTAAAGAGGGGTTACGTGGCCCTCCTCCAATCCCACCCTTAGGTGGCGATCCTGCAAGTGCTGTCTATAGACCCCCAGCAGGTCCAGGTTCACCTGGCCCCAGAAGCAATGTGGAACTCTTTGGGCAGGCTGTCTGCCTCAGGAGTCTTACTGTTCTTGAAGCCATGGGGGACTAGTACCTCCCAGGTCTGAAGGGGCACCAGATTGCTGATGAGGAGTGCATCTCCCAGCAGCTGATCGTTAGCATAGAACCACCAGCGGCAAAACTGGAAGTGCACTTCTGCTGGCACTTCCGGTTTCGCGGCTAGCACTTCCAGGGGGTGCACGGCCAATCTCAGGGGGTGTACATGCACCCATGTGCACCCCCTATGCATCACCAACACGAAGCTGCAGAGAGTTTTGTTGATCTCCAGTGTCTACTCCTCCACCAGCTTCTGACACTGGTCCTCCCCGAAGATCTGAGTGAACTTCTGCAGGCATTCCTCGATGCCTCCTGAGTCCTCTGGTCATGCTGTGTAGAGGATGCAGTAGAGATCACCACCATCTCTTGCATCCCTTTGTTCAACTGATGCTCCACCCCCACTCTGCCTACCAGGCTAGTTATATCTTCCCTCTTGGTTTTCTTTATATTGCTAAAATAAGCAGACTACTTGTCCACTTCATCTGCCCCACCATGGGGCACAGGCCAGGAAGGTAGGTTTTCTTCCTGGCCTGTTCTCTGCACCAGGCCCCGATTTGGGTCTTCACCTTATTCATGGCCTCCCTCACATCCCAACTCCAAACTGGCTGCTTGTGTAGGCTCTGAAATTTGTAGTTTAGGCATTCATGTTGCTTTTTCTCAACCCAGGCTCTCCTCCTTTTGGCCTTCTGGAAGAAGTCTCTCATTCTTTCACAGTGGCCCACAATTCTGTGTGGTTCTGATATCCAGGTCTGAGGGTTTTTCACCTTGTGTAGTTCTGTTTGAAGGTTGATGTTCAGTTTCCACATGTCCCTGTCTCTTTCAGGCTACGCCCCCTTTCCCCCCCTCAATTTCTGCTTTCACTGTCAGGAGGCAGTGGTCTGAGAAGCAGACAGGTGTGGATTTGGCTTTAGCTACCATCCACCTTTTTAGGAGGAGGATGAAATCTATGCATAATTTGGACTGACCCATAGGATCTACCAGGGTGAAGTTCCCCCCTGGTCCTTTGGCTTAGCTGCTCACATCCACCAGGCTGTGTTTGCAGATAAGCTGCTTAAGTAGCTTGGAGGATCTGTCTAGTCCCTTGATTTGTCCTCTGCTTATTCTGTCTCCTAATTGGAATGGGATTTGGAGTACTTCAAATGCATGTCTGTCCACGACCTAAAATTTCCTTTCTCTGGAATTTTATTTGTTGCCTTTGTTAAGGGTATAAACCTTTTACTTTTAATATGTGAATGTACAGTGTCTAGCACAGCAGGACCTTGGTCTCAGCCAGAATCTTGACCTTGAGGTGCAACTGTGGTGATAACAAATTATCCATGAGATATAATTGTTTAATATGATAATAGCATCTTCCAAATGAGGATCTCAAAGCATTTTATAAACACCAACTTTGATATTTATTTAATGATAAAGAATCGAGAGAGGCTGGGGCATTTTTATAGACTTTTTTTTGAATGCTCTAAATGATGCTCAGAGTTTTTAAAATGCATGATGATTAAGATCTGCAAATGTCTCACAACAGATACCAACTGCTACAGGGAAAAAAGATCAGCTTGTTTGTCAGAGTATGAAGAATCGTGGGTTGAATTTTGTGCTAATTTACCATGCTAGAGTTAATGGGATGCAAATCTGATTTCTCTGAAGGGTAAAATTGACTGAATTTTCCACAGGATAAAATAGTACAGCTCTTGAAGTGTGCAATATTGTACCATGTAAAATATTTGTGTAACACCTAGAAAAATGGAGTCCTTGCCTATGACTGAGGCATTACAAATAAAATAGTATTTAAGTACCTTCTATATCATCATCCCATCTGTATATTCTAGTATGCTGTATATCATCATCCCATCTGATAATGCTATCTTAGCACCAGATATGGTTGCTAGCACAAGTTCACCTCATTGTCTTATCCAGAGAAGCATGAGAACCAATTATTTCCTTCTTCCTACCTACCACCATTCCCTGCAATCCCTGGACCCTCTCCAGCTGCAGATGGAGGGAGAGGATTGGCCAGATATTAATACCATTGAATTATAAACTCAGGCTTCTCCCTGAAGATTATCTATAGTGATTTTTTTATTCAAATTCTTCTATAACACACACAATGTATAAGCAATTTTGTATTACAAAGGTGTTCTAGTTTTATGCTGCTAGGTATTTTGCTTTAATTTAAATATGATTATGTTCAGAGTTTTCTATGTGTCTGATTTGTACAGCATACATTCTAATTATTAGTTTTGTATTTGAGTATCTTGTCTCCTATCCCCTGCTTAGCTAATCTAAGGAGAAACTGCTGTCTGGGCATAGGCAGAAAACCCCTTTGCTTAGGCCTCCTACCTATGGCTTTCGTTTAAAGCTCCACCTGTTTACTGTAAACAAGAGGGCACGGGGTTCAGTCAGATAAGCAGGGGAACTCAGGCCCCCAGCCTGATTGGTTAAACTTGGCACTATTCTTTTTAAATTAATTGGTTGAGAGGAAAGTTGGGGCAGGGCAAGCCCTGATTGGAGAAGCTAAGACAGGGGCAGGCAATTATTTCAGGGGGAGGGCCACTTACTAAGTCTTGGCAAGCCATTGAGGGCCGCATGACAGGCAGTCAGGGGCGGATAACTATTATTTTCTAAATTTTTTTAAGGGGCCCCGCGGGCCGGATAGAATGGCCTGGTGGGCCGCATCTGGCCTGCGGGCTGCATTTTTGTACCCCCCTGAGCTAAGGTGATGTCACACTAGGTATATAGAAACATCTCAACTAGAACTCCAAGTGCAGACAGAAGTGTAGGTCTCTGCTGAAACCAAGAACACTTTGCAGGAAGCATTGTGAGTTACAAGGTTCCCCGGAACCAAACAGAAGTTCACTGTTGGTTCCAGGGGGAAGGGAAATCTAGCTGCTGGCAGCTGGTTTCCTCTAGCTATGGACCTTCCTGTGAGGTTGCAAAGTTTTTAGAATGGGAGGGGGAAAAGGGAGTGAAGGGAGCTTATTTTAGGGTTTCCCCAGCCAGTACTGGAAGGTGAGGTGGGTGAATTGAAGCCCCCTCCCACCTCAGGGGGATCCAATACACCCACCCCACCTTCCAACAGTGGCTGAAAATCCCCCCGAAAGAACTCTCTCTGCTCTCTTTCCTCCCTCTAATTTTGAAAACAGCTGGAGGCTGGCAGGTAGCACAGACAGAAGTTACAGAAGATGATCTGTTTTGAAATGTCTTCATCTGAACCCTCATACAATGAGGGTTCAGATTTTCACCCAATCAGTCATTATGGAAGCTGTCTGTAGCCATGCACTTGTGTGTGGTCATGGCTACAGACCGCTTTATGTGGCCAGATCAGGAAAAATTTGTCACTTCTATCTGCACCCTTAGTGCATGCTGCTAATTGCAAACTACCTGCTAGCCATCTGAAAGATGCACCTATTTCCTACCTGGTAGACCATGTACCTCTTTGGACCAGCACAACAGTGAAAGAACCTGTCTTGCTGCTTTCACATGAGGTTTGGCTCAAGGATTAGGGCAGGATTTAACCCAAGAGGATCCAGAGTTGAGAACCACACCTCTGTTGATACAGTACCGGACACAATGCGTATTCAAAATGCTTTGGGAATGAACAAGATTGCATCACTATGGTGTTGCTTTAAATCCACAAGTGGAGTTGGCCCCTTGCTTCTAGCATACATGGAAAGATAACATAGCGGGGGAAAAAGCAGATTAATGACTTTGACTCTATAAACCCCCCCTATTTCCTTTTAATCTCTTTACCTTATCAAGCACAAGCTACTTGTCTTCACTCTGAAAATCTCCCATGGCTTAGCCACATGTCTATCAGTCCTCCCATGCTGTTCAACTTTTCCTACTCCATTCTACCAATGAGATCAATTAGTCAAATTTCCTCCACAAGCACCCTCACACTTGTCAACTTTTCCCCAAAAGCACCCTATTACCTGGTTTTACCAGAAAAAAGCCATCTATAAAAATCCATAACACCTCCTTCAAATCTCTCCTTAAAACCTACCTCTGCTGTGATACTTACCCACTGTCAAGTGTTTTTAAGCAACTGATGAACTGTGACCATTGCTTATTGTGCCACTAATAATCACTTCACCCTCTTTTGCTCTTCTGTGCATCAGGGTATGACTTTGTATGGTTAGCACCTACCACAATGAATTCTTTGTCTCTGGTTAGGGCTTCTAACCACTCCCACAGTACAAGAGTAAAGTGCCTTGCTCTTGAGGAAATGATAAAAAAAATGGAATATTTAAATAGCTCATCTGAAATGGTTTTCAGCACCTGAAGAAATGATAAAAAAAAAAGAAGATGGCAGAACAGTTAATAAAGAGCAAGCCTCATTATGGCTTGAAAATATTTAATACAGGCTTCAAAGGAAAATGCAAAACAACCTGGAAAGAGAAGAAAGTGAATTACTATTATCCCTGACCTAGAAGCTGAAAGAGAAGGCACCAAAGCTGTACTCTGTACCTAACCAATTGAAATAAGGAAATCTCTATATTGTAAACCACTACTTCTTTAGAATGCAGGACATGAAACTGGACTATAAGGCTAGGACAGACATTACACATAAACTGGTTTAAATGATCAGAAACTGGTTTAAACTGGTTTAAACCTGTAACTGAGCAGATGCTCAGGGCACATAAACCAGTTTGAAAATGGCTGAAACCAGTTTGAGATAAACCTAAGTTTGAGAAGGGAGTTCCCTAGTCTGTAGGTATGCTGCTGCTGCTTCCTCCCCAGGTGCAGTACCTCGCACTTGTCAGTGTTGAAACCCATCCTGTTCTCTTCCACCCACCCCTGTAACCTGTTCAGATCTAGTTGTACCCTTTCCCTTCCAGCACGCCCACCTCCCCCCACATCTTAGTGTTACCTGCAAATTTGAACAAGGTGCTTTTCACCCCCTTGTCCAAGTTGCTGATGAAGATGTTGAATAGTGCGGGCCCTAGGACCAAGCCTGGGGGCACCCCACTGCCCACATCCCTCCAGGTCGAAAAGCTAAGCCCCATGCCAGTGCTTGCAAGGCAATGCCGTGACTTGGATTCGAGCCGAGGTTGCTGCGGCCACAACGCAGAATACAAACCACTATACAATCACAGCAAGCTACTGGGTTTGCTGCATTGTCTGGAGCTGCTAGTGAATGAAGATCTTTCTGTGGTGCAAGCAGCCCTTTGGTGCTCCCTGGAAAGCTGTAGGGTGCCAATCTCTACATCAACAGTGGCTTTGAGGGAATGACTTGTGGCTTCAGGGAGTGTACTGCACCCCCAGAATTCCTAGTCCCAATTCCCAGCTCTGCTGGGCCAGGAAACTGCAAGAGAAGTCAAAGAAGGAGAGCCAGGCCTATTTTGGCCTAGGCCTGAATACAGTGGGGCTCAGCTACACAGCTAGGCTGAGACACAATGGCTGAAAAACAATAAAAAAGGTGGGGGCAGGCCTATTTGCCTTCAGTGTTGACCAAACAACAAAATGTGCTAGGCTTCTCATCCTGGTCTAAACCATGCTAGGCCTTTAATCCTGGCCAAACCTGCCAGCAAAACATACAGCAGGGCTCAACTACACAGCTAGGCTGAGCCACAACAGCTGTAAAACAATAAAAGGGGGAGGGGCCCAGGCTTATTTGCACTGAGCCTGGGCCTAGCAACAAAAGAAGGCCTGGCCCAAACCATGCCATGTCTCACCCTGGCTCAAATTTTCCAGCAGAACTGCCAGGCTCCAACCCTGGTCACCATGCTCCAGGGATTTATACTGTGCCCATTCCCCCCCCCCCCCCCCCCCCCAGTATTATCCTGTTCAAGGCCTTAAACCTGGCCCAAATTTGCCAGGCCTTTAATCCTGGCTAAAACTGGTAGCAAAACTGCCAGGCTCCAACCCTGGCTAGTCTGCTCCATGGATTAATACCCTTTGTAGCCCAGGTAACTTGGGTATATACTCCCCGTCTCCAATTGAAGGGGATTATTAGCTGGCAGGTGTGCTGTGAGGGGGAACTGCAGTCTGCTTAGTTTCCCTCTGTCCTTATAAAACCAGGCTAGGATGGTCAGGGGACTTAACTATATACAAATGTATTTACATTAACTTATCACAGGGGACAGGAACATGGATATAAACATATGTACTATATATATAAAAGATATCTAAACAAGTAACATAAACAATACCCTCTGGGTAAATGCTATAAAACCTTATTAAAAACGTGAGAGTTCACGAAATATAAGACATGCCATCACACCACTTATGGCACAGGAACCCCAAAGATAAATTTAATCCCAAGGGGAAACCCCAATGCCCTTGGGTTTTTCCAGAGCCCTACAAGGATACTGGTAACTTTCGGGGGGGCCCTCCCAGTGGGACCTCCACTTTCAGGAGCCCTTAACTAACCGGGGGGGACTCCCCCTCCCCTGTGGGAATCCTCTTTTCCCTGCAACTTACGGTTCCCAGGCCTAGAAGGTGGCCCTCGTCCTCTGCGCCAGGCTGCTCTCTCACCTGCAGTGGGCTTCAGGTGGGGGTCACTGTCCCCTGGAACAGGGCTCCTCTATGCAGGGCTTCTGGGGCCTCTGACTTGGCCCTGTCTGCTGGCTTAGGAGCCCAAGAACTGTCTGGCTCCCTGGACTGAACCTTTTGCTATGGATCAGAGGCCTGGGCTGCCTCATGCAGCACAAGGCTCAGTCCGCTCCTGGACCCTCTGTGCAGTGTCTCCTGCACCGAGCTCCCAGCCTCATTCCGGAGGTTGAGGACCTGAGCCACCCAAGCGCTCCAAAGGTCCTACTCCGTGTGCACCATGTTTGTGGCCGCACACCAGAGGTTGCAGACCCAAGCATCCTCAGGCAGCTCCCAGGGTCTGGATGCCATGTGCTGTGCTGCACATCGAGAGCCTAGCTGCTGAAGCTGTCTGCCGTTCCCTGCTGATGGAAGTCTTCAGGGGCTCTTCCTGGGCTACTGTTTCACCCTGCTGAGCAGCTCTCCTCAGCTCTTCTAAGCCCCACTCTTCTCTCTCCCAGATGTGTTCCCCTCATGCTGGGCATGCAGCTCCTTTTATACTCTCCAGGGCTCCGCCCCTGAAGTCTTCTAGACCTGAGTGTTGCAGTCTTCAATCAGGTCGGGAGGGGGGGAACTCCTCTCCCCCTCCCCTCAAGAAAAGGGCGTGACTTCACTCCTCTTGCTGCCTCCTGATCAGTGGATGGGCTCCACCAATCAAAACAGCAAGATTTCAAGCCTGGGACTCAACCCAAGCTCCAAAAGGCAGGCCTACTACACCTTCATGGTATTAGCCCACTGAAAACCCGAAAAAAGCAAAAGGGAAAAACAAGGAAAAGAAGCTGAATCTCAAACTTTTAAACGGACTCTCTTTCCCTTCACATAGCACCAAATCATTTCTCCAGTACAATGGGAGAGAGGGAGGGAGATTCCTCACTTCCCCTCCCATGGGGAGTAGGTTCTCTGGCTCCCAATTCAGCTTTGCAGCTCTCAGCAGTCCCAGGAGAAAGAGAACTGAGAGTGCAGACAGAGTTGACAATTTTTGCCTAATCCAGCTACAATAAATAGTTTATAGCTGTGACCAAACACAAGTGCATGGCTGCAGACAGCTTCAAACATAGCAGGTAGTGGCACTGCTTGTCTCCCATCCTCCAGGTTTGTGACATCTTTAGGGAATGATAGAATTTTTTTCTAGGTAGAGCAGTGCATACGGTACTTGGACAAGGCAGAGCAGGGCCCCTACACTACCAGCAGAGGCCAGTGACATCCATGTTTCATTCTCCTTGGCATTGCTCAACCAGAATCCTTTGCAACTTTTCTTTTAGAACTTTGTTTAAAATCACAGCTTTATTTTGGCCAGTGCTTTATTTTTTGTGTGTGTTCATATTAGATGGGGTCACTGGCAAAGACTCTTCTATACAGATTAGTTTCATTGTTTTAGCGTATCCAAAGGCATGCTAGGCGTTTCATGGAAACCAAAGAAAGCCATGGTTCTTGCCCAAAACTACTTACAATGTAAGGCCCTGACATAGTGAACCATACGGCAGATGAAGATTTAAGTGAGACAACGCCACTGTTTAAGTGTTTGCAGGATAGGGGCCATGTTTGTTTTACACAGCAATTGCGGAGAGAATATTTAAAAAATAGGAAGCTGAGATTGTACAGGTATAGATATTGGCAGCCCTAATCAAGGGCAGGTGTAGTAACAGAAACACCCTGGTGCAAATGGCATATATTTCATGTTGGTAGTGATCCTTTAGCTCCATTGGCAAATCACTTACATGTAAGGAAGATTCACCAGTGCCACTAGCTGAGTTTGAAGTTTCCATAACTGAAAGAAAAGGACTGCTATGCATAACAAAGGGAGCATTGATTGATCATAAGAGCTTGTCCTCTGATTATTACAGTATCTGTTTTCTTGGCCAGATGTCAAGAATGAAGGTTGTATTCTTGATCAAAAGCATGGTTTACTTGGGATACAGATAATTTCATTATTAGTGACTAATCTCACCAGAGTTCTTTTGATGTGACAGCTTCAGGTTGGCTGAGTCTCAGCATACGGGGGAACTGATTGATTAATTCAGTCAATAGCATCTTCAAAGTTGATTCTGAAACATAACTCGGAGGCCAGAGCTGCACAAAGCTGTGAGGAGACAGGAGTGAGTGTAGTCTGACTGGGACATTGCTTCTGTAAGACTGTGTGGAGAGAAGCCTGGGTAAGTCTGTTTTTTCAGAATGCTTTTGTTTCATGCTATAGCTCTTATGAAAAAGAAACCTCTGGGCAAGTTCAAAGCCCATCAGAGTCAGTAGAACAATAACGACTCTTAGGATGGGAGACAGGGGCACCAGCTGTGGGTGCTAATTTTGAGGCAGCACAAGAATAGGAGCCACAGCAATTAACACTGCTACTGCTACCCTGCCACCAAATTTCCAGACTCCAACTGGATGATATGGCCTTGTGTACAGGATTAGGCTGGGACACTGGGTTGGTCAGTGGCCAGACTTGGCACATGGCCCTAAACCAGGCATGTGGTATTGGTTTACAAATGAACCTGGTATGCAGCCCTGGACCCAGCGCATGGGGCCAGACCCAAAGTGTGCAGCCCTAATCCTGTTGTGCCAGACTGAGCTGATGTGCAGGGTTGGTCCGCAGGCCCAATCTGGCAGCAGGCTTAGGAGCAGGTTCAGCTCCATAACTGTTGCTACTTGGTTACTTACAAGAACATAAGAAGTGCCATACTGGATCAGACCAATGGTCCATCTAGCCCAATATCCTGTCTCTGACAGTGGCAGGAGCAGATGCTAGAAGGAGAGCATTGAATCAGTTCTCTAGAATAATCTATCCCCTATTCAGTACCCTCCCCGGCATCCATTCTTTTTGGTTTAGAGATGCCAGAGGGAACATCCCCAACTGTTCTGTTCAATAGCCATTAACAGATCTATCATCCATGAATTTATCCAGTCCCTTTTTGAACCCAGCTATTCTATCTTCCTCTACCACCCGCTATGGGAATGAATTCCACAAGTTTAACTATGCATTGTGTAAAAAAGTACTTTTTTCTGCTTAGATGAAAACCTGTCACCTACTAATTTCAGTGGGTGCCCCCTAGTTCTAGTATTCTGGGACTTGAGGAACAATAGTTTCCTGTTCACTTGGTCCACACCTCTTATGACTGTATACACCTCTATCATATTCCCTCTCTCCCCCAGGCTTCTCCTTTTTCCTGTCTCCTAGCCTTTTTAGTCTCTCCTGTTATGGCAACTGCTACATGCCCCTGATCATTTTGGTTGCCCTTCTCTCTTCCTTTTTTAATTCTTATACATTATTTTTGAGATACAGAGACCAGAACTGCACACAGCATTCAAGATGTGGGCATACCATAGATTTGTATAATGGCATGCCGATGTTCTCTGTTTTGTTTTATATTCCCTTCTTAATGATGCTCAACATTTTATTGGCTTTTTTTGGTTGCTTCTGCATGTTGATCTGACATTTTTAGAGAACTGTCTACATGACTCCAAGGCTTTCTTCCTGAGTCATGACAGCTAGTTCAGAACCCTATATTGTGTACATATAGTTGAGATTATTTTTCTGCATGTGCATTACCTTGCACTTGTCAACACTGAAATTAATCTGCCATTTTTTGTCAGCTTGCTTGGCTTGATGAGATCTTTCTGAAGCTCCTTTCCATCAGCTTGAGACTTGACTACCCAGAATAATTTGGTACCATAAGCAAACCTGTAGATTTCACGTGCACCCCTATTTCCAGGTCATTGATGAAAACATTGAACAAAATTTCCCTTTACAAAAACCATGTGGATGCTTCCCTGGCAGATCATATTTGTCCATGTGACTGCTGATTTAATTCATTATAGATTCTATAGATTCTATAGATTAAAGATGAAAACATTGAACAAAGTTGAGCCCAGCACAGATCCTTGTCAGATCCCACATCTACCCTCCCTCCATTCTGAAAGATGATCATTTAGCCATACCCTTTGCTTCCTATCTTTTAACCAGAACCTGCCTTTCAATCCCACAGTGATGCAATTTTTTCAAAAGTCTTTGGTGCAGGACCTTGTTGAATGCTTTTTAAAGTCCAAATATATGGCCAAATGAATCACCCTTGTCCTCCTGCTGTCCTCCAGCCAATTTTTGAGGCAGGATTTCCCTTTACAAAAACCATGTGGATGTTTCCCCAGCAGATCGTATTTGTCCATGTGACTGCTGATTTAATTCATTATAGATTCTACTAACTTCCCAGGGATGGAAGTGAGACTCACTGGGTACATCTATACATGCACTTTATTATGGAGTAGATTAATCAGCTCGACAGTAAAGCATCACCGTCTACATGTGCACTATTATTAGGGTGCAGTAGATTAACTAATTCTGCTGTAAGATAGTATAGACAGTACGATCTTGCAGTGGAGTGATTTATTGCACTGCAACACACATGTAGATGCTGACTGTGAGTATAAATTGTGCATGGTCAGCCCAGCCAGCCACGAGCCAGCTCTGCCCTGGCTCAGATTGCTGCTGTCCCAGGTCCATGGGTAGACACTGTTGGTGTTACGTTGGCAAGCCACCAGTCCTCTGGCACAGAGGCTGTTTATAATGATAGGTTACATACTATTGCCAGCAATTCTGCAATTTCACCTTTGAGCTCCTTCAGAATACTCAGGTAAATGCCATTCAGTCCTGGTGACTATATAGATTTGTTCTAAAACTTCTTCTGTTGTCACTTCAATGTGGTCCAGCTCTTCAGACCTATCTACTAGAAAGGATCAATCTGGGATAGCCTTGGATAACCTGATGGGGCTTTAAGGCTGACCAGAGAGGATATAAAGAAAGGGCTGTAAGTTAAAAATTGACAAGATCACCTCTGAGTAGGTTTCTTTCCCTGACCAGAACCGAGGACTAGACACTGAGCAACAGGAAGGATGAAGAAAAAGGGGTACAGCAGAGTCCTGGATCCCCTGAATAGACCAAATCCCAAATGTTTCTTGGGGAATTAAGGCAGGGATTTGTGTTTCATTTTTTTTCCTCCCCAGCCCAAGCTATCTGCATGTCTCTTGGGCTGTTTGTAAATACAATGAAACTCATTTAGTATTCCTGTCTCAAACTGTATTCTTGCTTCAATTCTCATGTGCCTTTGCAGTTCTAAACTTTAAATCAGAATACACATGAGGATAGAGTTCAGGGGGGAGTGTCTGAATTAGTGAGGAGTCTCGGAGGCCAGCACAGGTCTTAAGGGACCAAGAAAACTGCACCAAAGGAAGTGGTACCACACAGTCTGTGCCCAGAAAATGAATCCAAAAGAGTGCCATATTGTGACTGGAGCCTGCTGAGGCTGAGGAGGACCCAAAGATTACACTGAATCCAAGCCTTTGATCCTAGCCTTCCAAGGGAAGTGGTGTTCACTCCTACCCTGGGAGTCTTCAAAAGGAAGCTAGATAATCACCTTGCCAGGGTAGTTTGACTCCAGCATCCTTTCCTGCCCGTGGCAGGGGGTTGGACTTGATGATTGGCTCAGGCCCCTTCCGACCCTACCAACTATGAAACTAGGCCAGCATTTTCATGGTTGTCCAATACAGGGAGCTTGGATAGGTCTGTGATTAGCTATATTTAAAAAATCAACTGAAATGTGGGAAATATAAAAATTAAACAGGTGTCCTTTGGCACCTTTGTAACTACATGGATATCACAGTGTGCAGACAGCAATATGCTATGTGTGGTATTGTGGTAGGCACTGAGTTTCAGTGGACAGTTTTGGATTGGAACTCAAGCACCCCTACTTCCCATCACTCAAAATGCCGCTGGCAGAGATAAGATCTTGAGAAAGTTATTTCATCTCTTTGTGCCTCAGTTGTGCTATCTGTAAAACGGCAATGCAATATGACTTGTAAGTTGGTTTAAGATCCCTGGATGAGGAACACCATATTATTATATACATATTGACATATCTTAAATCTTGGGATTCTCTAGAAATTCTGTATGGTATAACGATAGATTAATTCAATAATCAATTAATTCAATTCAAGAATTCAATATAATAATTCAATTAATTCAACCAAATATCATCTTAAAAAGCAATGGAAAGGCTCCTAGTGACTTAGACTTCAATAGGTTTTGGACCAGACCTGTAGGCAGAGCTCAACACAGTAATCTTCCTAACAAAATCATCACAATCCAAGTATAAAAGCCAGTTGGTGGTCTAGTCTAGTTCTTTCATTCTCCTTCCTCATTCAGGAAGGACCTTTTCTTCTGGTGTTCATTCTTCTGCCTTTTCGCCTTCTCCTTCTGCTGTGGTGGTGGAAAAGCTCAGTAGGGAGAGTTCACATTAGGAGAAAATTCACAGCTGCTGATTTCATTCCAAGGATCAAGGAGTTACAGATGAACTGAATATTGTTATGAGCACACAGAGCACTAATGTGTGTAGGGAGAACTGATTTCATAAGAAGGAAGTCACAACACCCAGCTGGATTCCCCTTTGGCAGCAGATGAAAGCTGTATCATTTAAGAACAAAGAGCTCAGTTGTGCCTGTAGGAAATGAGGAGATCAGCTGAGTAATGTGATGTAAGCATGTGGAGGTGGGAAGAGCCTTAAAATCAAACAGAACAGCACACTTGATGTAGCTGGGTGCGATGCGGACAAGGGAATTCTGGACTGATTGAAGACTGGATGCAATGTAAGCAAGGAAGGTGGGCCACCAAACTAATTGCAGCGAGGCCATAGAATGCAGTATGCTGTAGAATTGCAGCGATGCAAAAGAATTGCAGGAATGGTCCTTTGCTGCACTAGCACATCAGGGCCATTAAAAGATGGTGAAAGTAATTGTTTAAAAATAGGTCACAAGTTACTGCTTGGGACTGGGAGCTTTAATATGAGGTGGTTCAGAATAAAACTCCAAGTGTAAGCAGAACTAACTAGAACTTGTCAAACAAACTGCAAGCACTGATAGCCATGAGCGCTTGTACACATGATGGGGGTTTAGTTCTCCCTAAATTGAAGTGGTGGGTTTTTAATTGGTGGGTTTTCAATTGTGTTGATTAAAAACCCACCATTTCAATTTAGAGACTCCTGTCACTGTGACAGAACAGTGACGGCTCGCGTCATCTCGTGCCCCCCATCCCCCACCGCAGGCAGGCTCTGCCAAAGAAAAAAAAAGTGGTGAGGGGCCCAATCCTTTTTAAAAACAATTTCCCAGAGCCTGCCCATCTCTCCCACGGCCGGGGGGTGAGCTGCCAGTGAGCCCTGAGCTGTGGGGGGTGCAGGCAGTGCTTCCCTCCACAGCAGCGGCACATCCCAAGTGGCACCCACCTGCTAATTGCCCACACAGGTGGTCCCAGAGAGCACCGCTGCTGCAGAGGGAAGCAATGCCCCTGCAGCCCAAGGGCTACATGACCCATTAATACATAACCCATTGAAATGCACTGAAAGGATAAATGAATAATGAAGATTCAGAGGTAAACCCGATGGGACTAAAATGAACAAGTGAACTACTGGTAATTTGATGATGATAAAAAAGTTATTGGCATCCATAAACCTCAAGGGTGAGGAATCAGGAGCATAATTGATCAAGGCTGTTACAGATCTTACTTCACACACCATCGTTTCCTGCAGTACCAGAATACCAGGTTGACAGACAAACTAAGGCATCATAACAGCTCCCTGAATTAAGAGGGAGCCAGGAAAATGGACCATGCTGGTGAATGGGATGCCCACACTACTTGCGCAGTGCATGGGGAGGGTTAGGCATCTAACAGTGGGAGTCCCAGAAGCCAGAATTCAGGCAGGATGTCACCTGTGGAAAATCATGAAAAGAGTAGACTTGCCAGTGTCACAACCCAGTGATTTTGGTGCCTCGGCACGGTGGAATTTTCCCGCCACATGAGAGCCTCTTGCAAAAGTAAAGGCTTTCTGTTGCTGCAGAAAACCCCCGGTGCAAGAGAGTTCCCGCCATTCGAATGTAAATTAGTGTCCCGCTATTGGCCAGTTCTAAATTATGCACACGTGGCGGCTAGTAATTGGCTTGCTGGCCGTTTAAAAATTAGCGCGACTTCCACCCAAGTCGGAGAACTTTGAGCACGCTGCAGAGTGCTTCTGAAGAGATCTGACTCGTGGCTGAGCTGATCGATAGACTGATCACCTATCGATTCGTCTCCCCGTCGCCAAGCGCAATCCCAGACGTATCCTTTTCCCTGCCGGCCTGATTTGTAGACGGACGTGCTGGCCTGAGCCCTGCCAGCTGGAATAACTAACGTAGTTGTTCAGACGACCGGACCGTTTTCGTTGCAACGGCAAGCGATGTAAGTAAAGTTTTACAACCACAAAGCTTTCTCGGCCTCTCTATTCACCAGCCCGCCCCGACAAACGAGTAATTATTAAATCACCTCAAGTCGGCTTTGGCCATCCGAGACATGGCGACGAGGATGGGATTAAAGGGCACGGTGATGGAGAAGAACCTAATCAGGTGCTGCCCCTGGCGCACTGGGACCCACCATGTAGAGAATGCCAACGATCTATGGGTGCATATCGCTTACCACCAGGCGGTAGAAGGGGATGAAAGAAATATTGATGGTTACTTCTCCGTAAAGAGAGAAGAAGCCGTAGTGAAGGAATAGAGAACTAAGCTATCCCTTGGGGAGTTCGGATGTATAATGGGGAGCGACCAGGTCTATTATCGACCCCTGGAGGAAACCTCGACCATATCCCTAGCTGGGGTAAAAGCGCGGAAGGCAGAGAAGCTGACCCCCGCTCAAGAGTTTGCTCAATGCATTCGATACTTAAGGGAAGGAGGGGAATCTACCCCCATGGACTGGTTTAACTGTCTGGATTTGGTGCCGGAGTTGCGGGGCCATGAGCTCCTCGTTCAGCTCCGGGAGGATTTGGAAACTAAGGGCCGTCATGTGCCGAGATGGGGTCTGACCAAAAGGAAGAAGGGAAAAATGATAAATGTGCTGTTCCGTACAGTAGCGGGTCTGCTAAGGGAATACGCAAATTTAGAGGCGCAGATGCATACAGCGGGTAAAGAGTCGCTGGAGCGGGCAGCAAAAGGCTCCGGAGCGGCGCTTATTAATAGCACTGGCCGCATGATACTGCTAGCAGAAAATGGTGCCGAAAGAAGCGTGAGCCATCCGGGGAACCCGGAAAAGAGGGGCAGAGCTTCAGAAGACCCGGCGGGGATCCGCCTAGCGCCTCCGCCCCCTGAGGTGACGTTGTTCCCAGCGGCCCTGCCTCCTTGCCAAGGGGAGGGGGCAATGGGAGGAGAGATATATCCAATGCTTCCAGATGAAGAATTTAACTCTTTCTCTACCGCAGCTCACCCGATAGCTGTGACGAAGCATGTTGCAGATGAAGATGGTGCTACACGTACCACTATTATCTCACGCACACGCACCAGACCAGAAATTCAAGAGCTTTGCAAGGAATCTAAGATAAGATCAGGAGAGACCTTGGCAATGTGGTTAGGATGGTTAACAGTGGAATTCGGATCTGACACCTTGGACAAAGAAGAAGCGAGTGCCTTGACCCAACAGGCGGCATGGAGTGGTGGGCGTGCTACCGATTCGAATGTGGTCACAGACAGTGCCCACTGGCCCATCCCGATCCCGGCGCTCGTAGTGGGACAGGTAACCCACAAATTTCACACCTGGCACGAAGGTCGTCCACAGAAGGCTACTGCGGAGCAACTCCCCCTAGCCATAGTTGGGGTGTCATATCTCTCATGGAGCCCGAGAACAAATCCAATGGGACTAACAGCTGTACAACGAAAAGAGAGATGGGCTCATCGCCACCTATCGGACCCAGGGGCAATCCCAACGCCCTTGGAAGCTATAGAGGCCTGCGTGGAGGTATATGGAGGAGCAAATGCTGTTACACTCTGACTCTTCTTGAACCCAATGGCAGGTCAACCGGTGGGAAATCTCTTAGGCCATCTCCCACGTCTACAAGCACTTATGCAACAAGGTGAAGAAGCTTCTGATACTATAAGGGACCGATCTTCGGTATACCCAGCCGGAACATTGAGACCCAGACGGCAAGAATTTATTCCCCGACGAGAGCAAGGGTGGTCACCTCCAGGAACCCCGAAGGAGAGAACCCTGAAGGAAAGAACCATGTTTGGTTTTCTTCTCTCCCGCACCGGACTTACAAAGGCGCAGCTAAGAATTTTGGGAGAAAAGGGGCCAGTCTCGTCTAGCTGAAGCATTGGGATTCAAATTCGAGGACTCATCAAAAAATGAGTGATGGCTGGCGGCTCCGCTGGCTGCCTTCTCCAGTTCAGACCTGACCCTACGGATTCTCGACCATACGCCGAACTCACTGTTTGCAACCCTACCGATCCGGATGACCAACAACAAGCATTCTTCCTTCTCGATACTGGAGCTCAGACCAATGTAATTACCTCAATGATACCTCATCAAAAGACCACCAAAACGATTAAGGTACAAGGGCTTAATGCTATCGCTGTCACAATGAAGGTCAAATTTTGGTTCCAAGGCTACCGATATCCCTTAGAGGCTGTCCTAGGGGGCATCAACATTTTAGGGATCCCGGGGATAAAAGTGCTTGACCTTAAACAAGTGCTACAGGCATTACCCGTCATTATCCCAGAACAGGATTGGCATCGACCAACACTTCGTAACAACTCCATCTGGCGATATCGACCAATCCCAACTAAGGGTTCGCTAAAGCAGTCCCTTACTGACCTTCTGAGGCGGCTCAAGTGACGAGGCTGTGTTAAGACTGTAACAGCCAGCACCTACCTGTCATCAGGATGGGGGGTAGCGAAACCTGGAAAGCCTAATGAAGCCCGGTTGGTTGTAGACTATTGAGAAGTCAACAAAAGGTGTCAAGTACTTCAACAACCTAATCCATCTACTCTGCCACAATGTATGTTTGAGATGGCACAGTTCCAACAAAGTAAGTGGGTTGGAGTCACATTGGATCTTAAGAATATATTCTTTTCCATCCCAATAAATGACCCGGAAGGAATACTAAATATGTGTATTGATGGCATCATGTATAGGTGGACAGTTTGTCCACAAGGATATCGTAACGCTCCATCACTAGCCACAGGTGCCATGAATAACACCCTAAAGAATTTTCGAGCTTCATATTCTCTTCCCCAAGAGAAGGAACTAAAGATTTGGAGTTACGTGGATGATATCGCCATCATGGGTCGTGATAGTTCCGTAGTTACTAGTATAGTCAGTCAACTAGTCACTCATCTTCAGAGTGAGGGATGGACAATCAACGAGGAAAAGTCATGCCTACATCCTGTAGATGACATTACGTTCCTTGGTACTCGATACATCGGTTCCATCCGCCATGGAATTTCGCATGAGGGTCCTAACATCGATCTATTGAAAACATTCTTCCCTATGACCAAGAGGCACTTTCAACAGCTATTGGGTCATTTGAATTGGTATCGACATTATATTGAACCTAGTGATTTGGCACTCCTCACCAAATTGCAGCAGCAGATCCGTAATAAATCCCGAAAGTCTACGCCCTGGACAAAAAAAAAGATCAGCAGAACCTGCTTCGCCTGCTAGCTATGGTTAAAGATACACAACTCCATGCCATCGATCTGGGCGAGTCACTAACCGTAACCCTCGGGTTCACCACCAACCATGTGTGGGCTGTCGCATATAATTCTCATGATGAGCTAGTATATACAGCCCATAAAATGCTTCAAGCGGCACAACATCGATATGGAGCTGTGGGAAAAATCCTCCTCGCCGAACAAATGGTGGAGCCTTTAGCAAGGGGGCATGGGATGTTACGCGCTCCCGGTGCCACATTGTTACCCTTGCTGGATGCAGACAGAGTTGACCCACGTTTTCAGGGAGAATCTAAGACCTGGAATACACTAGTGCTTACCCACCATTACAACTGGCATTGTTGGAGGTTGGAAGACACGGTACCTGATCCAAGCCCAGAAGATGAGGAGAAGGTCCCTACATTGTATGGAACTTCTGCCTCGGCATGGATGGCCTCAGATGGAACCTCCCGACATGGCGGAGGCTATGGATATTATTGCAAAGCTTGCAATGATAAGGAAATCTTTCAAGCTGACCCAGATAATAATTCGGCCCAAAGATGTGAATTATTAGCATTCCTTAAGGTACTGGAACATTGTCTAACACATCATAACGATACACTCCCAGTTCCGATCATCGCAATTGATTCGCAATACATTTATAAAATTCTTACGGGCACAGCTTTTCCTTCTGAACATTTGAATGATTGGCAAGATATTTGGGAAACGTTAACTAAATTTGTGCGCCTTCCGTTAATTAGGCACACTAAATCCCATCGTCCAGATACCGATCCAGTACATGAGGTAATTGATAAGCTTTTGAAAGATCCACTCCGAACCGACATAGCCTTGCCTGTCACATCTACCACCGATCCTGAAGTAAATCCGTTCCTCGCATGGCTTCATGAGAATTGGGGTCACCCAGGACCACGAGCTTGCCATCAACATTGGTGCCGAACCCTTATGGAGCCAGCCTCATACAGAGCTCGGCATGATTGGGAAAAGGTAGCTCAGGCCTGTGAGATATGTGCTAAAGAAAAGTGCCATAGAACCAAGCACCAACTAGGAGCTTTCGATTCTTCACAGTTTCAAGCAGGAAAAGTTTGGCAGGTAGATTTACTGGGACCCCTCCCAGGGTCTAAGCCACCAAATAAAGGACTAGTTGTTGTCGATTTGGGAACGAGACAGTTACAGGTTATCCCCCTACGAAAAAGTAATGCCACTGCTGTCATTTCGGCTTTAACTGCGGTATTTGCTACATGGCAACCTCCCCATGAGATTCAGTCTGATGGAGGACCCCTGTTTAACTCTAACGCTCTGGATAAATTCGCTCGTCTTCATAATGAAGCCTGGCATCTTCATTTACCGTACCACCCACAGTCCAACGGTGTTGTGGAAAGGCACATAGGTCTGTACAAGGAGCAACTTTGCCTTAGAGGAGGAGGGGCATTTAAAAACTGGACTAAGTTTAATCATGATGTCCTTATTTCACTAAACACTGCTAAACCATTATGGGACGAAGCTAATGTCCAGAAACCTCCACCTTGGGAGCCCAAGTTCCAACCAGACGAGTTAGTGTGGATTTCAATACCGCACCCCCATCAGTCTCATCCACAAGTTCATAAAGGGACCGTTCAACAACCGGGACAATATCCCAATACTTATTCTGTCCAATTGGAAGAGAAGCCCGATCGTCCTCCTATTATCGTTCATCACAACTGGATGACACGCCATTCCAATGTTTCCCCAGTATCCTTACAGTAAATCCAATTATGAGTCTTTTGTCTTGTGTTGTTGTTTTCTCTCTTCACAGGACTAACCCCAGAAAAGTGGTAATTCACAACCGCCCGAGTGTGAGATTCATCGAGCCCCAGACTGCAGTTCGTTCGAGTTAGTAGAGTGATGGTTATGAAGCAGACACTGAGACGGGGAACGGTCATTTGCTCAGGACTGGCTATAACACTATTTACTCTCATTTTGTTAAGTATTTTATTGACATTGTCTGTTAATAGGAGAGGACGGACTGACTACCAGACGAGGAGAGTCCCAAGCAGATGTTCTCCAATCAGACGATGATCAACGGTTGTTGTTATGTGTTCAAAGTTATTGTATTTTGTAACTTGTTGAAAAGACCGTTCTATCAAGTTGTTTATATATATATATATTACTGGTTGTTAAAGCTTTGCCAGGTCAGTGAGTCCCGAAACAAGATGCTGTATGATAAGCTAGTGTGTCTAAAATTCCAGTTGTGCCGTCGGCAAGGGGGCATGTCACAACCCAGTGATTTTGGTGCCTCGGCACGGTGGAATTTTCCCGCCACATGAGAGCCTCTTGCAAAAGTAAAGGCTTTCTGTTGCTGCAGAAAACCCCCGGTGCAAGAGAGTTCCCGTCATTCGAATGTAAATTAGTGTCCCGCTATTGGCCAGTTCTAAATTATGCACACGTGGCGGCTAGTAATTGGCTTGCTGGCCGTTTAAAAATTAGCGCGACTTCCGCCCAAGTCGGAGAACTTTGAGCACGCTGCAGAGTGCTTCTGAAGAGATCTGACTCGTGGCTGAGCTGATCGATAGACTGATCACCTATCGATTCGTCTCCCCGTCGCTGAGCGCAATCCCAGATGTATCCTTTTCCCTGCCGGCCCGATTTGTAGATGGATGTGCTGGCCTGAGCCCTGCCAGCTGGAACAACTAACGTAGTTGTTCAGACGACGGGACCATTTTCGTCACAACAGCAAGCGACCTAAGTAAAGTTTTACAACCACAAAGTTTTCTTGGCCTCTCTATTCACCAGCCCGCCCCGACGAACGAGTAATTATTAAATCACCTTGAGTCGGCTTTGGCCGTCCGAGAGAGCCAGTGGTATTTGTCCC
The DNA here is from genome assembly GCF_030867095.1 of Alligator mississippiensis. Lineage (NCBI taxonomy): Eukaryota > Metazoa > Chordata > Crocodylia > Alligatoridae > Alligator > Alligator mississippiensis. The sequence continues at coordinate 190,334,184 of NC_081825.1, read as the reverse complement.
TCTGCCATCCATACCCAAGAGCTCACTGATTAGGATAGATGAGTCCCAGGCTCAAATATCCATTTTTCCTGATTTGCAGCAGGAATTTAATTAACATATTTTGCATAAAAAGTGTGCACTGGAACCACTGAGTTACTGGGCAGTGAGGTGGAGATGTCTGCCTCTCCCATTGAAACTGTTCTGCTTTGTATAAGACACTTAAACATGTACTGGGCCAGCAAGAGAGCAAGAGTGTCTCCAGGAATACACTAGGAGACCTGGGAAACAGTCCCAGCTCCAACAAATAGTGATCAAGGCTCACTTTTCAGAACAAGATTAGATTTCATCAGGGTTGCCAATTTAAGAACATGTTTGACATAATGTGAATGTAACCCTTCTGCCAGGCCCTGGATAGCAGTAACAAGCAGCATGCTGTCCCTATCTCAGTGTCCCTTACTAGCCCCCACATCCTGCAACATGCTGCCTCCACCTCAGTCTACCTCTCCCAAGTTCACCCTGTCAGTCCTGCTTCCTCTTGTCCCGTTACTCCACAGCCCTATCCTGCCCATGGTACTCCCTGTCCTGTTTAATACCTCAGGCTGCCCAACCCTGCCTGCCTTCAAGGTGAACAGCTGTTCCATGCAGGTGGCAACAGGCAGCTGGGGGCAAGCAAAAGGGCTACAGAGGCTCTTGTAGGTTACAAAGCTGTGTGTTGCTGCTCATACACAAGGGCCACATCCACATGAGCATGAACATTTGGTTCCCCAGAGACAAGTAGCGGCAGCATACCTTGTACCTGTGCTACATGAGCTTTGGCGCCCAGCAAGTTACTCTGGGTGGGATAGAGGAGGCTGGGCCCAGCACTGGGGTGCCCCAGCAGCCTTACCTGGGGCCCTGGGAGCCTCTGGGGCTGCACTAGCAGCAATTCTGCCATGCACAGCCTGGCCAGCAGCCACAGCACAGCTCCAGGTGGCCCAGCTTTGCTTTTGAGTGGTGTGTACTGCCCTTGTGTGTGCTGCTCTGCTTTTTTCTTCCCGTGGCTTTTTTTTACCTCTGGCTATCCACGGGTCAAAAAAACCCTGCAGGAAAAAAGGTGGAGCAACGCACACACAGGCAGCACTCCTGTGCAGCGCAGAGAACATCTGAATATGCGGTGTGGGGTGCCACAGATGTGTTTACGGCACTACACACCATACGGCCGTGGTCGTCTGGATGCAGACAAGATGTTGCTGCTCTGTTCTGCCTGTCCGTCAATAATCTGTGTCCAGCCTCATTCTGAAAATGGATCTTCAATTAAGCTCACAATTTCTTAGCTGTTTATGGATGGATCAGGTTTTTTTATAGACTTTACGGAAAAGTTTTTTTGGCCCTCCCCCCACCTTTTTTTTTTTTAAGGCTGGCCATAAATTTACAGACAGTTGGCAACCCTGGTATGCATGCTGATGGGGAGCAAGGAGTGTTTAAAGACTCCCTTTCTAAACTGATATTTTCGTGCACTAACGATCTTAACCTGGTCTCTGTTCTGGTCTCACAAGGTACAACACCAATACCCAGCACTGTATTGTCTGGGTTACACCAATAAGTTGGACATAAGATTTCAGAACCTTTTCTGATCTGAATGTCTGGATTTGGCAATTGGTTTGGATCTCAAATCAGGACAAACTGTTGAACTTAATGGAGAAGACTCCAGTATAAATGAGAAAACTACCAGGATCTGCGAAGTTTTTCTATTAAAAACAGATTGTGCTTATTGCAATGGCAATACTGTAGCTTTACCACTGTGTATAATTTTTTGACTTTACAATGCATTTTACCTCCAGGTTTTCTTTCTTTCATTTTTTGTATCCTTCTGGCCCACGGTCATATCTGACTTGAGCTCCTCTTATGCTTTTGCTAAACAAGGTTGTTAAGTGGTGGTTAGACAGTGGGCAGCTATTGAAGAAAAGTAAGGCTAGGTCTAAAATAATGCAGAGATGAGGGTGATGAAGGACTCAGAAATGATAAAATTATGTCAACTGGATCTTCAAGCAGTGGAAGTACAAGGAGGAAGGAAGGGGAGATTCATGAATAATGAAATACCAAGATATAAATAATGTATGATGAATTAATTCAAAAGCAGCAAAAGAAACATGGGTAAAGTTTATATCAACAAGGGGAAAATGGGATGTGACATGGTATTTATCCCAGAACATCTGTTTGCTGATATTTTTCTATTTGCTTTTCTCTCTATAGTATTTGATTAAGTCACTTGCCTGGGGTCGAAAGGAAATCTGTAGCTGAGCTGTGGAATTAATTAAATTCCTGTGTCCCAGGCCGGTACTCTTATAGATGCACCTTGCCATTCCATGCCATAGATGCTCTGTCAAATATTTCCCTCAGTCAAACATCTGTGCAGTCATTCTGAGGGCATTTTCATTGCAAGTATTTTCAGTTGAAAGGAATGGTGTCACTGTTCCTAATTACATGAGAAAAAAGAATCATGTTAATCCATACCAGGCTTCCCTGACTTCATGTAACATACAAGTTTTAACCTCCCTTCTGGGAGGTTTTACAGCTGCCAAGGAGGAGGCATAGGGCTTGTATTGCAGCATCTGTGTGATTTAAGAGAAAAATATCCATTTTTTTTCATATGGTTCATGGATCTGTTCATGCTAGTTCTTATGTCAATAATTTCAGAGTCAAAGGGCTGCAGTAATTCCAAAAAGTTATTACAGCTGAAATAGCCACAACGTATACTGCAGGCAAAGGTAAATTTTCACGCAGTAGAATATTTATATTTTTGCCAAGACAGAATATCACAATTTTTCTCATGCACATGAAGGTACATTGGCATCTACAGCTGGAAATAAGAAATCCCTGTGGACAACAGAGAATAACTTTGAGGAGAAACAAAGGACAGAGCTTTCTGGGCTAATTAAGGTGAAAACTTACTGGGGTGCCAATGTTCACAACACTAGTGAACATTTTGAGAAGAGTGGGCTTCAGATATTTTCCTGGAGATGAGCCTAATTTCCTACAGATGTACTAGGAAATATTCAAAATTCAAATCAAGTGCTTAATTTACATTATTTTATATTTGCAGATGATCTAAAAAGGCTGTCCCCTGAGTTACCTGGAAGGCCAACGTACATCTGAGATTCCATGTAAGGATTCACCCCGGTAGATAGCTTCATGCTACATCATAAACAGGAGGCATTTGTTAAAGATAACTGATTACAACCGCTGACAAAAACAAAACAAACTCCTGCTTCAATTGTGATGCATCTTTATCTCCCTTGTTAACCATGAACCACACCCTGCCTAGGTGACTATGTAAATAAGTGTGATTTGGCCATGCATGTAAGTAGCAAATAATTCTACAAGTAAATTCTCAAAGATTCCTCAAATATTCCTTAGTGATTTAAACTTCTTTCTGTGTACCTGTGTTGTGATTTTTTTTTTTTTTTTTTTTTTTTTTTTTTTTTTTTTTTTTTACTACACATAGATTATCAAAAAAAATTCTTGGATAGCAAGCATGCTCACGGGGGTTGTTTTCACAGCCCTAGTTGGTCAGCAGAGAATGGACCTCTTTCTGACTCCCTCTGCCCATTCAGTGTTCAATATTGTTGACAATGATCAACGCACTTTATCATGGAACTGCTATTAGTTTTGTAAAATGCATAGGAAAGAATAGGCAGGCCTATCACAAGCAGGATGCTAGTAAATGCTTGAGAAGCATTCTCAAATTCTGCCAATAGAAAGGATGTTTATTTGACTAATAAATTCTCAGGTATGTAATCAAAAGTAAGCAAACAACCCCCCCCCCCCAGGGCCCCACCATGAGGCAATTAAAGTCTTTTGTCTGACTTCAGTGGGCTTTGCATTTGGCCTCTTGTGAACAGGTATTGATTTTAGGGCTATTGAAGGTTTAATGGTGGTACAAGCATGCTTAAGACAGTATAGTCTGAGGAAGCCAATTCAATAATGAACTTTGACAGTACCAGTCTTCATCAGCTTTCAGGTGCGTGTCTCAGGGCACTAATGTGCCAGCTCCTTTAAGGGGAGAAACTGCCTAGGGAGAGGGCCCTAGCAGTCAGGCAGGACCCCCCCAGGTGCAGGTCACCGTGGCAGCAGGAATGAGGGAATCAGCCTGCACCTGCAGGTGGTCAGCTAACCGGAAGAGGCAGGGCCTGGGGCACATAGAAACCCCAGGGCTGGGACTAGAGGGCAGTTGTCTGTCAGCAGCCAAGGGAGAAGGAGCTCTCTTAGAGGAAGCTAAGTGGATCTGTATGACTGCCTGCTATGCTCTGGTAGGGTTAAGATGCTCCAGAAGCTCACCAGGGGCCCTAGCCCCCACTAGTGCTGGGGGGGGGGGGGAGATTTAATCCTTTTAAAGGGACAGAGCACACCCTGGACTGCTTGCATTTTGTTATAGCCAGGGGGCTCGTAGTTTGGTTTCTGGTTGTAAACTGGTGGATTGGGCTGAGGCTACTGGGGAAGGAGGAGGCCTCATTGGGGGCTCACTACAGTGTGGGGACCCCAGCACCAGTGTGGGTGCACAGACAAAGAGGGGAGGGCAGACCCTGGTGCCAAGGTGCTCAGTTATGGAGGCTGGACTAAGCTGAGGCCTCAACTCAAGCAGACGTCAGTATAACATCTGTGAGGCTTGAGGCGTGGTAAAGCGGCGGTTTTGGAGCCACGTATCTAGCCCATAAGGCTGAGGGTGTCCTGTGAGGCATCCATTTTGAGCAGGGCTCAAAAAAGGGCCCAAGAACCCACAGAGTCAGTGGGGTCCATCAGGGCTGTGTCTAAATATAAACTCGAGGGCAGCCACCCTATATTATAATTACCCATGCAAGTCATGGCAGGTGAGGAAAAGGGTGCCTGTTGGGCAAGACTGGTATGGTCACGGAGCCCTAAGGGCATCACAGCCACTTTTTAGGGACCCCATCCTGTGACAGTGCAGTGTCACTGAACTTTCATAAGCTGTCATGAACAATTCAATCAGAACACTTCCACTTGAGAATTACACACTTCAATGGATCTACAACACTTTCATATGATCCTGGTGCTCCTATAGTCAGATGTCTTTTCAAGGGACAGTCTAATTCAGGAAGTGAATGACTTGGGAGGGGCCATGAAGTTATATCCTCTGATGGACTAGGTTCATAGCAATCTCTTCATCACAGGTCCTTGCCCAATGTATTTTATGAACAAATTGTACCTTGTTTTGGTTACTACATTCTGCAATGCAGTACATGCTAATGGATAGGACAGGACTTTAAGTACCTGTGGAGGGGAGGAAATGTTACCTGGATGACAGGTAAACATGCAGGTTAGCTACTGATAAAAGAAGCAAGAAATAGGTCTACAGCCCACCTCTTTATTGCTAAACACAAAAACAAACTGTTATTGCAGAGTCTATCTGGCTACCTGTGATAGCCAAACATAGATAATACATACTTATACCACTTGGGGAGACTCAAAAGTGGGCAGGAGGGTGGCATGCAGATTGGCATCGGGTCTTCTTGAATTGGCTAAGTTTTTTAATTTCCCTCCAGACTATACCCTATATTTAAAGCTGACTTATTCTATCTAATAAATACTCTCCAATTTAGCTTTTTTAATATTTGTTTTGCTAAAACTTTTGGGACTGGACTGAACCAGATCTTTTGTGGACTTGTAAGATGTCAATTAGCTGCGATTTATGCTCTTGTGAAAGTCACTCTTCTAGAGTGGAAGATTCCTTCTCTCCTGCCCTTCACCATTGTGAAATGCTGTTCTTTGTCATTTTAGTTTACAGTCTTCTCTGACAAGGCTGCCTTATTTTTAGAATTCTCTAAGAATCTTAACAAAATATATCTATTATAACAAATGGAATCTAATGCATTTGGTTAATCTAATTGTTGTTATAAGCTAAAGCTATAATATAGTATATGTGGATCATCTAATTTAAAGCCTTGTGCTCCATTTAATTGCATCTCATTAGTGGTGTAGCTGGACATGTTGATTACTTTTTTTACTTTGCTGACCAAGCTAGTTGTCATGTCTGCAAAGGTTTGTTTTACAGTCATTTAGAGAAGACAGGTTTTGAGTCCTTTTGTTTAGCCACACTTCTGCAGCTTGACCTAGGCACCTTGAAAATAGCCAAGATTGGGAAAAGAAAACATGGGAACCTTTCCCACCACTTCTGGATAATCCATGCCAGGGATGGTTGAAATTCTTGTCCCCCACTTCTTCTGGTAGCCTTGGCCAGTCCACCCCAAGTTTGCTCATCCTATTCTTCTCGGAGCATAAACACCACAGGTACCAGACTTCTGACCATATTACAGTACTGACCAGAAGTTCTCCAGCTTGCTCCGGTTATACAGATAATTCACATGAAATTTCCTTTCCCTTGTGCTCGTCACACACTGCACCTTTTTGCTGTAGTACTGGGCTTTTAATGCCATGATGGAAGCACATTTCAGCACTTTAAGCAGGGGTCTATTAGCTATTTCTGGAGACAATGGAATATCATTCTATAATTGTGAATGCTAAGTCACAAAAATTCATTTGTGAAAATGAATTTGATTTCAGTATAGCAAATGTATAGATACATAGCAAAAGAAAATGATGCTGTCATAGAATGGTTCCCCAAAATTAACCAACATCTGTTGGAATATCTGCCTCACAAAGCTCCAGTGTGCATTAAACTATATATAACACACCCAGTTCTTTCAGTAGAAAGATGTAGTTAGTCATATTAGTCTAAAGTCAATAGAATCTGAGCCATAACATCTGATGAATTAGGCTGTCACCTCCAAAAGCATATACTTCTCTGAAACCAGTTGGTCTCTAAGATGCCACCCTGTTCTATCCATGCCACACTGGATTCTTTTGACTGTTAATCACTAGAATGGATACATCTAAATTGTTCATTGTCCTACATCTTGTGTTGTCATTTGTACCCGTGTGAAGTAGGTGAAAAGCGATGCCCTTCTCATCTGCACAAGGGAAGAATTTAGTCTCCTGAGGTTTAGGCATCGAGGCCCGGGATTTATACAAAAAAAAAAAAAAAAGCTTACCCATTTAGTGCCTACAAGAGTTAATTCTGTGTCTGTAGTTGCTGTGCTTCATTTGACTGCCAGCTTTTTATGGATTTTAGAAAAACCACAGCCTAGTGGCCAGGGTGCCAATTTAGAAGATTGGGTTCAGTTCTGTGCTCTGACAGGCCCTGCATATGGCCTTGGTCAAGTCACTGAGGCAGTGACAAACATAACTTTTAACCATCTCCGGGGCAGGTGGGAGGAGTTGCCACTGGTGAGTGCATAGCTGTTATAATGTAACTGTTACATCTATGCTCTTATCATGATACAAGTGTAGCCAAGCTGCTGTAACTTTAATCCTGTTTTATTCATGGCTACAGTTACGGAGCTTTAGCTTACTTTATAGGACAGGCTTGTCCAACATATGGCCCGCGGGCCACCATGTGGCCTGCCAAGCCATTTTATCTGGCCCGTGGCAGTGGCGGCAGGGCCATGGCGAGGTGGGCAGGGCCGGCTTGTGGACCCCAGCCGGCAGTGAGGGGAGGGGAGCTGCTTACCTCTGTGGGGCCCGGGGGAGTGGCCCCATGCAGGAGGCCAAGCAGAGGCCACTGGCACTGCCGGCCTGTGCCTGCCTCCTCACCCGCCCGCTTCAAGCCAGCCCCGCTGCCCTGCCCTGCCCCACAGCAAGTGGCGCCTGCTCCCCTGGCCAGTCTCCCCCTGGGCGCTATAGCTCTCCAGGCCCAGCTGCCCACATGCGAGGCCCCGAGGGGGCCACTTCTTATGTGCTGCTGGGGACGGGAGGAGCCTGGCCGGGTCTGCACTGGCCAGCAGAAGCGGCTGTGGAGCTGTGTACTGCTTGGGATGGGATGATCCTGCACCGGTCAGTCCTGAGCGGCACACGGCTCCGCCTCTGCTTCTGCTGGCCGGTGCAGACCTGGCCGGCCTCCTCCCATCCCCAGCAGCACATGGGAAGCTGGCTTCAGCTGCATGCTGCTTTTCCTGGCTGGTGCTGACCCGGTTCTGCCCAGGCGGGTCCTGCAGCACCATGTCAACCCGGGCATGCATCCCATGTCACCCAGCACCATGTCAACCCCTGCAACTTCATTGGTGTCAAAGGTCACGTGACATCACTTCCTGATATGATACCACTTCCTGTGACGTCTTTGAATATGGCTCGCCAGCCCATTGGGTGATAAAAAGTTCGTTATCTGCCCCCACATTCAAAAAGGTTGGACACCCCTTCTATAGGAGTACAGACAACCCCTGCTTAGTGCTCGTACTTGGTTCCTGAAGAATGGAGAATTAAGCTAAATGAGCATTAAGCAAATCTGAAAGAATTTGATGACCCAAGGTGGCGACCATGAACATTATAACGGAATTTGCTGAGCACTAAGTGAAATCAGTGGGCAGTGGAGCTAGGTTTGGCAGCAGCAGCCAGAAACCACTGTCACAGGAGCTTCTGGGAAATGGAGTCTGCCACAGGCCTGATGTGAGCTGGTCTTTGCCCACTTCTGGTCTATACCCTCAGTTTCTTAGTGCTTCATCTGTAAAATGGAGACAATAGTGCTACCCTACCAGCCAAGGATGTTGCAAAGAGAAATATGCTAAAAATAGCGTTGCGCTCATATAACATAGCACTGCAGGCTATAAGTACTTTTCATAGACTTCTGGACAAGTCAAAAGATGACCAGTTACCTCAGAGAGTGTTTGTAAAGATTTTGTTTCTTGAAAGCAGTTGTAATCTGCATGGCTAATGGTGATATCATTTCCAAAATCCTAAACCAAGAAAGCCCTAGTATCTAATGTAAAGAATAAAGCAGACCATCAGCTTTCTAATTCAGTCAGTTTTCTTTCCTGGGCCTTGCCACTTTAAAAATAAATAGGACACGGGAATGTAACTGAGAAAAGGAATATTTCTAAATGACGTGCTGTCTTACAAGTTAATTAGAAACAAGGACACCTCGAATACATATAGAAAGAAGACCAGAAAACGTTAACTGCCACCATCTTTAAAATCTACAGCTACGTTTTGCGAGTAGGTGAGTAGGGATAAACACTACCTCATAACAGTTCTCAGTGCATTTTTGGCTACTGCTCTATCACACAAACATAAAAATGGGTAAGAGAAAGTTCATATGTGTTTCCTGTTTCTAGTACAGTGATGAATATCTATTTTTGGAAAAAAGCTAACGGCATAATACTTCCCATTTGGCTCTGTTACCAGCTCAGTCTAGCTGACTGAATGAATATTTTAGGGACCAATCCTAAGAAGTGTTGTATAATCACAAATATACAGTCAGTGAGAACCGACAATGCTCAGCGCTTTTCAGGGTCTGGCCTATTATTATGATATACATTTGCTTTCTGTTTGTAGCTTGGAAAGCTTTGCCTCTGAAACAGCCTGACTGCTATAAAATATATCAACATAAGGAGCAGGGAGGTTTGAAATGACCCAGACTGCATTCTGCAGTAACAGAGTTCTCCTTTCAGGGAGTAATGGCTAGTCCTGAGAAACAGCTATGGACACACCTTTCGACAGGGCAAGTGATTATACTATAGGGCCTTTCAGAGGGGCAAATGAGTAGAAACAGAGACAGAGGTACAGAAGTGGGCAAGATGACAAAACTTAACAGATAGATCTCTGGAGTGGAAGTCAAAAGACTTAACTCCACTGTGTGATGGTTCACCCCCAAGAATACTTGCCTGTTATATGTCCTAGACCAGTGGTGCCCAACTTTTTTGGCCTGCAGGCCAGATGGGCAGTGTGCCAGGTTCATCTTTGGGCTGGATCTGGCTGGTGGTCCTGCTCTGGCACCCAAGGCACCAGTGGCAGATTCAGCCACACAGAGGGGAGGAGAAGGGAGGGAGGGAGTGTTGCCTGGTTCTGTGGTGGGGGGAGAGGGGGGAAGGGTGCATGGCTCAGCTCCAACCTGACCCTGCAGGGGGGTAGGGGGGCCTGGCCCCAACCTGTTCTGTTGGGGTTGGGAAGGAAGGGAATGCAGCCTGGCCCCAATCCCCTGTCCTGCATGGGGGAAAGGGGGTGTAGCTCAACCCCACAGCAGGGATGGGGAAAGGATGCATGGCCCAGCTCCAGCCTGTCCCTCCAGGGTGGGGCATGGCTTGACTCCACCAAAGTGGGGAGATAGCATGGCCCAGCCCCAACCTGGCTATGCAACAGCAGGGGGAGGGAGAATCTGGAAGCAGAGGAAGATGGTGATATTGCCACTGCTACCTCACCACCAAAATTCCCAACCTGTGGGGAGCTCCATAGGCCATATCTAGCCCATGGGCTGGAGGTTGAGCACCGCTGTCCTGAATCATCATGGCAATATCATCTCAATGCTACCACAATGATACCAAAATTTGCCACTTACAATGGAAAATTCACAACCTAAGCGAAAAATGGAGCCAGAATGTCCAATCAAAGACGTCACCCAGAAGAATTCTTGTGTTTTGTATGACCTTCCCCAAGTCACTGTTTCCTTCCCACCCATTGTCTTTCTTACCTGTCTGAATCTCAGGCAGGGCCATCATGTCCTGCAAATTACAGTGAAGCAGAATCAGATCCAGCTCTGTTTCTTCTGCTCTGCGGCCTCATACAAATGCCCTGTAAATGGGTGAAAATGGCAACAATATTTGCATTTCTCAGACATGCCAGCTGAGAAGCCATGGGGAAGCCCCTGTAATTCACTGACTCAGCTGTTAGATCTGATAGGTAAAGTCAAATACCTATTTTCCTCACCGACCATGGTTTTGCCAATCTCAGTTTTGAGTTTTCGCTGAATATTCTATATACCATTTGGCTACCACAGCACGCAGTTTTGAGTAACCACAGTTTTCCATGGCCGCACGTCAGCCCACCACTTGCCATTTTTCCTATAAGTCTGTTGTCTTGCCAGCCATGGTTTTGTCAACCATGGGAACTTTAAAGGAACCTAACCCCAGCAGTTGGCGAGGGGAACCTGTATATGGAGAAGTTTGGTAGCCTGTCTTGCAGTGACAGAACATTAAAGAGCTCTTTCCTTAGTTAGAGGTAGTTGTTCATTAATGGAATTTATAAGAAAGTGTACAAACATAGCAACTCTATTCAGCCCCTAAGAGGCAAATGACAGGAATCAGGACTTATGACCCCTTGGTGCTTTAAGAAGCAGGCTGCTCTTAGGTCATGCAGACTCAAGTTCTGAGTTTGCTAAACTACCATGGAAAGACCTTATAACAAAGAAAGATGCCTCTTGAGATGCTGCAGGTGTCCTCTTTGGGCAGTGATTGTTTATACAAAGGCAAAGCCCAGGAGATGCCAACAAGCAGAACTTGATTGCAACTTGTTCAGCAGTCCAGAATGCCTGCAACGCTCTTGGACCTCTGTTACAGGCTGTTGCCCAGTTTAGGCCCTACTGGGTCTCTTAAAGGCATGGGGTACTCCATATTCTCACCATTGGCAATCCAAAGACTGCAGCACTGCTAAGGCACCAACAGCTTGGTGCTCAAACACCAGGCTGACTATAAATATGACACTGACTATAAATGCATTTCATTGACCTGGCTGAAGGAAACGCAAATAATGTAAGCAAGGTGATAAAATAATGAATGGCTTTATCCTCAACTAGGGTGAAGTTGTATAGCTCCATTGATTTTAGTGGACTAAGTGACATGCCAGCTGAGCATCTCATGCTGACTATTAAAAATCCTCTTAAATATGAATAATCTGAGGTACGGGTAACATAGACCTTTGGGGTCCCCTTCCAAGGGTCTTTTATTATGCTGTATTATATGGGTGGGGACCTGTGCTGCTTCCATGCTGTGCATTGGGGCACCTGTGCCAGTAGTGCCCCAGCAATGGGGCACTGCAAGTCCCCACTGAAGATAAGGGTGACCCAACAGTTGCATCCAGCTCCTCTGCAAGCTCAAGAGGCCCCATGATTCAACCATCAGTGGGGTCCCAGGGCAGGGGGGAGCAGGCAGAAGAGGGCATAAAAGGGGATGCCCCTATCCCTGCCCTTGCCCCTACCACCACTTTGTCCAGTCCCATGCCACCCCCTCCCCCAGAGCTGATCCACCCATGGACCATCCAATGGCTATGTGGGTGCTGGTTTCCTTTTGGTAGCCCTCTATCACCCATGTAAAGCAGAAGGCCTAAAAGCAGCTCAGGCCCTGCTCTGCGTTCTGTGCAAGTGGGAAGCAGACGCTGGTGTTTGGGGAACCAGCCATGAGAGTGGTTCTGTCAGCATACGTTGACAACATGCTCCTTGCCATCCAGGACCAGTGACCTGGCGCAGGAGGTAGAGGCCTGCCAATCCACCTACTCAGTGGGCTCCTCTGCCTGGTTCAGCTGGGTCAAGAGCTTTGGCCTGATGGTGGGTGACATGTGAGCTCACTCCCACCTGTCCTTTAAAACATCCAAAGGAGTGTGGGCTTGCTGCTCTACGTGGAGGTCTACTTGTCCCCCAGTCACCCCTCCCTGCTGGAGAAATGGCACCAGCTAGGGGTCAGGGTGTCTGAACAGCTGCAGGAATGGGCTAGCCTGCTCCATTATCTGTCCCTTTGCAGGCGGGCACTTGTCATCAATCAACTGGTCCTGTCCATGCTCTGGCACCATTTCAACATCCTGCCTGTGCCCCTGGCCAGTCTCCAGAGATGGACACTGGGGGCATTTTTACACATGCTCTGGAGGTGGGGGATGGACCTCCAAGAGCTGCTCTAATTAAAATAGCCCACAGCATCTTGTGTATAAGAATGCCTATGCTTCAAAATGGTGGTGGGGGCGCTTTATCTATAGCTCGTCAAATGAGCTTCAGCTAAAGCACCCCACCACCATTTTGAAGCACAGGAATACTGATACAGGAGAGGCAGAGGCTGGCTGAAATGCAGCAATTACCATGCTCTAGCAGACTCTATTAATCTTTCTGGCTGCGATGAGAGAGATAGTAAGACAGAAAGGTAGTAAATGTGTGAGAGAGTAAATAGTAAACCCCTATTTACTTTCTCTTCACCATTTAGTATTTTGCAAACCCTTATCATGTCCCCACCTCAAGCATCTCTTTTCTAAGATGAATAAGCCTTTTTAGTCTCTCTTTATATGGCAGTCCCTCCACATCACTAATTCTCCTTGATGCCCTTCTGCGTACCTTCTCTAGTTCTCCTATGTCCTTTTTGAGGTGTGGGGACAAAAACTGGGCACAATATTCAAGGTGTGGATGCACCATAGCTTTATAAAGGGACATAATTATACTTTTCATTTTGTTTACAATTTTCTTCTTAATAATCCCTAACATTTTGTTTGCCTTTTTGATGGTTCCTAAGCACTGCGCTGGTGTTCTCAGTGAACTGTCAACGACTCCCACAGCTCTTTCCTGTAACCGCTAATGTAGAGTCCATCATAGTATAGTTATAGCTTGAGGGGTTTTTTGGCTACATAACCACTTGGTGCTTATCTACATTGACTTTCATCTGCCGTTTAGTTCCCTGTTTGGTTAATAGTACTAGATCCTTCTCTAGTTCCTTACAGTCTGCGTTGGCTTTTACCGCTTTGAATCATTTTGTGTCATCTGCAAATTTAACCACCTCGCTCGCTACTCAACTCCTTTTCCAGATCATTTAAACAGCACTAGTCCCAACACAGATCCCTGGGAGACTCTGCTGTTTACTTCTTCCCATCCCTAAAACTGGCCATTTATACTCACTTTGTTTACTATCTTCAAGACAACTTCTAATCCACTAGTGGACCTTCTCTGAAATCCCATATAATCCCATGCCTATCTAACTTTGTTAAAATGGGGGATCTTGTCAAAGGCTTTTTGGAAGTTCAGATATGTCAACTGAATCACCCTGATCTGCTTGTTGACACTTTCAAAGAACTTTAGTAGGCTGGTGAGGCATAATTTTCCTTTAATAAAGCCATGTTGATTCCCCACAGTGAGTCATGTTCATCCATATGCTGAACAATTTTTTAAATTATTTTTTCTACCAGTTTTCCAGGAACAGAAGTTAGACTCTCCAGCCTGTAGTTCCCTGCACCCCCTTTAGAGCCTTTTTAAAATATGGGAGTCATACTGGCAACCCTCCAGTCCTCTAATATCAAGGCTGTTTTTAGCGATAGATTGTATCCTATAGTCAGGAGTTCAGCAGTTTCTGATCAGAGATCCTTCATGACCCTAGGATGAATGCCATCAGATCTTGGTGATTTGCTACTGTTTACTTAATCAGTTTTCTCTATGACCACATCTACTGAAACCTCAATTTGGGTCAGCTCCAGTGACTTGTCCCTAGAGAGGAGTAGATCTGGTGAGGGAATCTCCCTAACATCGTCCACAGTGAAGACAGATGCAAAGAATATGTTAAGTTTCTCAGTCATCCTTTAGCACCCATTTTCATTTAGACCAGCTGTTCCTTATTGTCTAGCTCAACTTTCCTAATAAATTATAAATAAGGCCTATTTACTGAGAACACAACCATTGTATCACCTTCTTCAGGCTAGGCTGTACTCCTGACAAAGTACAGGTTCTGATAAACCTTATGTATATATTCAGCATTAAGCTAAACCCTAAGCTTTCCAAGTGGAAAGACAAACCCAGATCTTCACTGGAGTAAATCAGCATTGACTTGAATAGGGTTACATCAGTTCACACAGCTAAGATTTTATCCCACAATGCTTACCTTATTTAGCACTCTGAATTCAAATGATAAATCCTAGGCACATGGGCATAGTTTAAAAGAACCTAAAATAAGAAGATCATTACATGCCTTCATCATCAGCTGGATATGCATAAAGATCTAGGATATTGAAGAGTGGGATGCAGATGCTGTGGTGCATCATCACATAGTACACAGTACATATATGTCTCCAGTTAGAAACTGGAAGCTTTACTAATAGACTAGGGCTATATTATTTTGTTTAATATTGGAGCAAAAACAAGTATAACTTTATTGGAATGTATATTAATGTGCTGTATAATATATATTAAGAACCACAACAAACTAGGTGGAAAATAATCAAAAGATGTTTAATTAGTCTTGTATAATTTTAAATTAAATGTACATCTCTTTCTCAGATTCCTAAGACAAAACATAGCCTTTTTGAGTGCCTTGACAGTGTATTCAATAAAATCATAGACTCATACAAAATTAGGGTTGGAAGGGACCTCAGGAAGGCATCTAGTCCAACCCCCTGCCCAAAGCAGGACCAGCCCCAACTAGATCATTTCAGTGAAGGTTTTGTCTACCTGGGTCTTAAAAACCTCCAAGGATGGAGAGTCACAACCTGTCTAGGTACTTGTTCCAGTGTTTTACTACCCTCCTTGTGAGACCGCTTTTCCTAATATCTAACTGAAACTTCCCTTGCTGCAACATGAGACCATTGCTCCTTGTTCCGTTATTTGCCGCCACTGATAAACAGTCTAGCTCTATCCTCTTTGGAAGCACCCTTCAGGTACTCAAAGGTTGCTTATTAAATCCTCCCAAAACATACTTTTGTGGAATGGTTTTTTTCTGCATATTATCACAAAGTAACTAACACGCAAGAACAATCTTACATCAGAATAGACAATGTACAGTTTTCTCATGTTAACAGGTTCAGGTTTACCTGAGGAGGAAAACTAAGGCTGTCATAATAAATTAAAATGTGAGTTTTGGCCAAAGAGATAACTATTTCAAGTTAGGAATTGTCAAGTGATGTTGGCAGAGAAGGGTAGGTGTGGTATCTTTTATTAGACTGACTAAATAGTTGGAAAAATTGTTTTTGGAACTTGAAGTCAATGCTATAGCCCTCCCTGCTTTGTGGTTCTCCTTGACCAGCTGCATTAAGTAAGTACTACAGTGCTTTGTCTCCCCTAGGGGTTTACATTGGGATGGCTAATTAGAATTAGTTTAGGATTTGTCTGGACCAGCTTACATATGTGAAAGCTGAAAAATTGTTTTAGATTTTTTTTCATATTAGCTAATGTTAAAACGATCACATTTTTCTTAGTAAAAGGCAGACCCCAGGCTCCATGAGGTGTTTGAATCAACCCCGAGGGCCAGTTTCACAAAACTTTGACACACTGTGACATATTGCTGTTCCCATAGAGCTTGTAGTCAGAGATCAGAAGTCACAGGGGACCTCTTCCATAAAGCAGGGAGGGCCAGGTTATACTATTTAGTATTGCGGAGTCGCACCTAGGAGACCACTTTTCTTTTCCCTGGTTATTCAGAGTACCATCCCTGTTCTCTTTGATGTTTGCTGCCTTGATTATTCTCGGGCTGGGAATCTCCAGAGGCAGTTCTCTGAGGAGAGAAATGTTGGGAATTCATTTCCTCTGCAGATCCACACCTCTCCTTTCCCAGTAATGTGGCACAGTGAATCTGGTGGCTGTTGACTCAGGCTCCTCCTTTTGCATTGAGCGTTCAGATCTACAGAGAAATTCCTGGGTAGTGCATTTGGGCTTACGGTACCACAGACACACAAGCAAGATGCTCAGACAGCTTTCAGAGGCTGCTAAGCCAGTGTCGTTTCTCTCAGTGGTACAAAAGAGCACTACGCAAGGCAAGACCTCTAAAAATGAAAAGAAAAGCAGATTCAGAAAGTTAGATGGGAGCAGAGATTTCAGTGGCATGTAGACAATGCCACGTTGGAGAGCCCCATCCAAAAAATTATAGGGTGTGTGAGTTAATTCTTAATGCGTAGCCCCTAAAGCTATGGCTGATCTATGTCAAATGGTGTCACTGACTCACAGCTCTAGAGCCTGCTGTCTTGCCTTTCCATGCTCAGCACATGAAGCATCTGTTGACTGATAGATTTCTTTATCCTTGCCAGTGTTCAGAATAGCTCTACCTCAGTTTTAACCAGGCAGGTTAAGTGTAAGTTGTTTCCCATGCAGCCTGGTTCTGTGCAGGAGTAGAGGCAGAGAGAGGGTGAATTATTGAGAGTAACACCTTTGCACCGTGCAATGTTTTCCTGCACTCTGATTCTGATTTCCTCCTTTATTGGCTGATGGCTGAGTCTGCAGCCAAAGCAGATAGAGGAATGGTCTCTTGTGGAATGGCAGCTTTAGACAATTTTATTGGCTGATGAATCAGATCTTGTCTGGCTATGTTCCAGTAATACTGGCTTGCCCGAGATGAGAATGAAAAGAAGGTTGCTGTGCCTATGGCTGTAAAGGAATTATTCTGAGAGTAACACAACACCCATGCCTTGCTGTACAGTGAGTACATTAAGAAAATATTTTGATATATATAATGTTTGATAGTATTTTTGCTGAAACATTTAATTAAACATGCAGCTTTTGCAGCCTTGGTCTCGTTCACTGCTTAATTGTGTGAAACTGTACTCTATAAATTACTTGCCATCACTAAATGTGGAATTGCTGTTGCAATGATCTAAGATGAAACCCTGCATTTGTCTCCTCCTCTGATTATCTCCTTTGCTGCAAGATGTTGATTTAAGGCTTTATACCATTAGATAAAAAATGCAGTAAGATGTTGAGCTTAAAATATTCTCTTCAGCTTTATACTCCTGCTATTATAAGACTGGGCCTGCTTGCTAGTCTTTTAAAAACTGCTGATTAATTTTGCCTCTTCTTTTTATATGGATAACTTCTTTGAAGTTTGAGGTCATGAGTTGTTTTGCAAGTTCGTGGTTTCCAGCAGAGTAAAAATAGGGCAGAGTTAAGTAAGAAAATATTTTTAATTTATCAAAAAAAAAAAGTGTAGTGTGTTTAAAGTGGCAGGGTACTGCATTGCACCTAAATTAGTTGCAAACCATTGTCCAGATGAACATTTAAAGGAAAGGACTTTAAAACTATAGCTACATAAGGGCTTGAGAGATGCCCCAAAGCACTGGACAGATTGAAGAAATGCAGCTTTTTTGACTGCAGTAGCTTTATAATATTTAAAGCTGCAGCTAAACCTGAGAACACAGCAGACCTGCTGCTTCTAAAGTGTTATTAAATATTTTAAGTTTCACTCCAACAGCCTACAGTGCCCTAAAAAACAGAGTGAGGGGAGAAACTGTAGCTTCTTGATAGCTCTGGGAAATAACCTTTTATCACCTTGATGATAGAAACCAAGTGGCTCTAAAAATGTTTTGATTGCTCTCTTTGTGGGGCATGTTTTCCCTGTATACACATTTAGTGAACAAATCCCTGCTGGGCACTATGCTTTCTCTGCACTTAGTTCCCATGGCTAAAAATAAATAAGTAAACAGAGCTGTGCTACATCTCCAGGCATCCTGTCAGGTATTCTTGAGATATGCCTGTCACACCTGTGTGGGAAGGATAGCTACCTTTCTGCTTTACCACATTTCCCTCCCTCCTTCCCTCCCCCAATCTAAAAGACAGGTTGGGCGCTAGCACTGCTACTGAATTTGCTTCAGCTGGAATGGCTCCTCAGGAGCTATTCTGCAGGCCTAAAATATAATGCATCCTAGTCACACCAGAGTGCCAAGAACAGGTGGCATGAATTTGGTTACAGGATCTACAGAAAGCTGTTTAGAAGCACAGAAGTAAGGAGACAGTTTAGGACCCAGTTGCATGGTAATTTTGGGCAGCTCCTGGAGCTCTTAGCCCCTGGCTTGTCTGCGCATTAACACCTGAAACTGGTTTTAAGCACTCTTTGGGTATCTCAAAGTTACTTCGTTCCAGGGCAGGACTATCTCTGATCCACGCTACTTGGCTCATGTTACACTAAGGTGTAGCCACTAGGGGTGTGCGAAGTGGGCCCTATTCGATTTGGATTCAGATTTGGCCCAAATTGGGGATAGTGATTCAATTCATTGATTCGGATCAATGTCCCTGATTGATTCGGCCAAATCCAAATGTGAAGATTCAATGCTGATTCAGAGAATCAGAGATTCAGACATAGACACAGCTTTAAATGTTTTTTCTATGTACCTCGGTACCAGTGCGGCTTGTGAATGCTGCGATGCTGGGGCAGATGGAGCGTCCCACAGAAAAGGTGGGGGGGCTTGGCAGTGAACCCAGAAGTGGACCGGAAGTATTTCCAGTCCACTTCTGGGTCTGCCGGGAAGTGAGCTTGAGGACCCCCCCCCCCCCCCCTGCTCAGTGATCAGCTGTGGGGGGGACCCCAAGTGCTCCCTCCAGACCCAGGAGGCACCACTTGCCAAGCTGGGGGGCCTCAGGGGGGGCCCCCTGTGTGCTCCCTGGCAGACCCGGAAGCAGACTGAAAGTGTTTCCGGTCCACTTCTGGGTTTGCTGCTGAGTGCACAGCGGAGCCCCCTGTGCTTCTGTGGGATACTCCATGTGCCCCAGCATCGTAGCATTCACAAGCCCTTCCTACCTAGAGGTATGTAGAAAAAAACATTTAAAGCTGTGTCTATGTCCAAATCACTGAACCATTGCCCCAGCCCTACCCAACTTCCTCCCTCCCTGTCTATGGGGGCCTTAATCCTCCCTCCCCTCCACTAGACTTACCTGCAGGAGCTAGGCTGCCTGGCAAACACAGCAAGTGTGAGCAGGCACATGCACATGGCAACCCCTGCCTGACCACCCTTCTCCTGCTCCCCCCAGCCCCTTGCAGGCTGGAACTCTGCCAGCCTACAGACTGCTCTTTGCAAAAGTGGAAAAATCCATGTTTCTCTGTTAAAATGAAAAAACCTGTGTTTTTCTCAGTTCAAAGGGAAAATCCATGCTTTTCCATGGGAAACAGAAAACCTGGATTCCTGATGAAGAGTAACAGATGATTGGGGGGGGGGGGAGGGATATGCTGCCCTCATCTCCTCCTGCTGCCAGCCACTTGCATACCAGGTCACAGCTCTACCCCACTGTCATGGCCCAGCTGCCACCGCCACTTCCCTCAGGCTACGGCTCTACTCGGGGGGGCGGGGGGGCGGGGGTGGTGAGCAGCATTGCCTATGCCCCTCCAGCAGCCCAATGCATCACCTGTGCCTGCCCCCATAGACTTACCGGTGGGAGATACTCTCCATGCTGTCTGGCTGCTATGTGCAGCTGTGTGTGTGTATATGCACATGGCACCCCCTGCCTGATTGCCTTCCTCCCACTCCCCCCCAGACCAAAACAGCCCCTTGCAGGCTAGAACTCTGCTAGCCTGCAAAGGGAAATAGATGGTTTCCCACATTTTTCTTTTTCTCCTTTAATAGAGACTCCATTTTTAAGTTTGTTTGTGACCTTTTCATATATTCTTGTGACCCACTTTTGGGTTGCAACCCATGGGTTGAAAAATGCTGCTCTAGGTGACAGCGTAGTGTAAACAACACACCTTCCCCCCCCCCCCCCTTGCTGGATTAGGCCCCTGCCCTCCTCATCACTCCAGATCCCTGCTCACTATGTCCCATCCTCCTCCACCCCACTATCCACCCCTGGCTAACTTTTGGCTGCCACGGCTGTCTGCCCAGTAGAGCAGACAGGGAAGGGTTAACCTGTGTGCCTGGTCCTCATTGCTGCTGTTGCTGCTCAGCCCAGAGAAGAGCAGCAGCTGGGCAATGCAGAGAATTATTTTTCAGTCCCCCAGTTCCCTGCTGGCCTGAATGTGTGACTGCTCCAAACTTGAGATAGCACTAACATCAGTCAACATTTGTAGCCCATACTATAATGTGCAAAAAGGCCTTTAGGGTTATGCAAAAGGGAAAGAGTAGGTACTAGGATCTGGTTCCAATTTTAGGAAGATGGTGTAGTTTTTAACAAAGCTGCTAAATGTAGAATGAATGATAATGTTGCTCTTGAGTGGAGAGTAGAGGGTAAGACTCTAGGTCCTATATACTGTAACTTTTACAAGGTGCATACCTTGTAGTAGGATTGCAGCATAGAAGGGAGTAACAGGGGTGCTGGCATGTTGGTGGCATAAGGGTTCCATTGGTAGTCAAGAAAAACAACACAATTTCTCAGTTGGTTTTGGTCTTGGTTTGGTCTTGGATTTTTTCCCCCACATGATTTAGTTTTGCAATGTAGAAAAGCTATGGTTTTGTAGCATTTTCTAAACAAAGCCATGCTAAACTCTAGTGCTGTGGCATGGTACTGGGACATACAGTAGTAAAATATTTTTTACAGCAATGCCAAGACCAAGCCATGTCCCAAACACATCGGTAAATTACTGTACTGACCCAGGTCCCTTGACAATAGTAGGATTGCAGCATAGAAGGGAGTAACAGGGGTGCTGGCGTGTTGCTGGCATAAGGGTGCCACTGGTAGTCAAGAAAAACAACACAATTTCTCAGTTGGTTCAGAAATGCTTGAGACAGCTATTTTTAAGCATATGCAAGCTAAAATATACCCAGGCAGAGTGGGACTACACTCAGACACCCTTTACCTGAATACTGTCTACAGGGTCTCATTTGTTTGCTACTACTAATGTTCAAAAGCTATTTTTTGTGTGCTCTTATTCCTCCTTCTGATATCATCAGCTGGGATTTTCAAAGGAGCCTGGGGGAATTAGGTACCCAAAACCCATGACATCTCAAAGATCTTGTCCTGTTCAAAATGCTAGCCTTTGCCCTTGTATAAGGAGAAAGAATGTGCCAGACTAGGTCTGTAACACAGAAATTTATAATTTTACAAGTACTTATTCTCTCATGTGCCCTTACTGCTTCATAATAGTCATCAGGAGCAACTTTCTGCTTCTGTTTTGAAGTTAGCTAAATGTAGAAAACATACAGGATAGTAAATTCCTCTATTTGGTTCTGATCCACAGTCTACTAAAATTGGTGTAGTGACTTCTATTCACTTCTGTGGATTTATCTGAATGTTTATTGTTATGAGTGTACAGTGTTTGCTAAGGATAAGGGTAGCGGCTTCTCATACTTTGTAAAGTGTATTGAAGATGCTCGTGGAAATTAATATTAATGTGTAATATGTATACATACTCATGCTCCAATAATTTTTGCTCCTTGTTATGGCTCTGAGTCATAGAATCATAGAAAGTGAGGGTTGGAAGGGATCTCGGGAGGTCATCTAGTCCAACCCCCTGCTCAAAACAGGACCAGCCCCAGCTAGATCATCCCAGCCAGGGATTTGCCTACCTGGGTCTTTATTTGTTCCATGTGCTCTTATTCCTACTTCTGATCTCATCAGCTGGGATTTTCAAAGGAGCCTGAGGGAATTAGGCAACTATACCCCATGACATCTCAAAGACCTTGCCTTGCCAAATATGGAGATTCTACCACCTCTCTTGGTAACTTGATCCGGTGCTTTACTACCCGCCCAGTGAGAAAATTCTTCCTAATATCTAACCTAAACTTCCCTTACTGGAACTTGAGACCGTTGCTCCTTGTTCTGTCATCTGCAGCCACTGAGAACAGTCTAGCTCCATCCTGTTTAGAACCACTTGTCAAGTAGTTTAAGGCTGCTGTTAAATCCTCTCTCTGTCTTCTTTTCTCTAGACTAATTAAGACCATTTCCCTCCACCTCCCCTCATAAGTCATGTGCCCTAGCCTCCTACCATTTTTGTTGCCCTCTACTGGACTCTCCAATTTGTCTACATCCTTTCTATAGTGAGGGCCCCAAAACTGGACACAGTACTCCAGATATGGCCTTACCAGAGTTGAATACAGGGGAAGAATCACTTCCTTGATCTGGCAACACTCCTACCAATGCAGCCCAATATGCCATTAGACTTCTTCCCAATAAAAGCACACTGTTGGCTCATATTTGGCCTACTGTCCACTGTAACTGAAAGGTCCTTTTCTGCAGAGCTGCTGCTTAGCCAGTCAGTCCCCAGCCTGTACCAGTGCATGAGACTGTTCCATCCTAATTGGAGGACTTCACATTTGTCCTAATTGAACCTCATGAGATTTATTTTGGTCTAATCCTCCAATTTGTCAAGGTCTCCTGAATCCTAGCCCTGCCCCCTAGCTATCTTAGCATATCCACTACTCCCACTAGCATGATGTCATTTACAAACTTGCTGAGGGTGCACTCCATCCCATCTTCCAGGTCATTGATGAAGATATTGAACAAACCTGGCCCCCGGACCAGCTCCTAGGCCACTCCACTTGCTACCAGCTACCAACTAGACATCAAGCCATTGACTACTATTCCCTGAATCTGATGATCCAGCCAGTTTTCTATCCACCTTACAGTCCATTCATCCAACCCCTACTTCCTTAGCTTGCTTGTGAGAACATTATGGGAGACCATATCATAAGTCTTGTTAAAGTCAAAGTATATCACATCCACTGCTTTCCCCACATCCATAGAGTCAGCCTATGGATCTGTAAATTTCATCATAGAAGGCAATCAGGCTGATCAGGCATGTCTTGCCCTTGGTGAATCCATGCTGACTGTTTCTAAGCACCTTTTTCTTCTCCAAGTGCTTATGGATTCCTTGAGGACCTGCTTCATGATTTTTCCAGAAGCTCAGGTGAGACTTACTTGTCTGTAGTTCCTTGGATTCTTCTTCTTCCCTTTCTTAAAGATGGGCACTATATTTGCCCTTTTTCAGTTCTCCAGGACCTCTTTCGATCACCATGAGTTTTCAAAGATGATGACCAGTGCCTCTGAAATGACAAGAGCCAACTCCCTCAGCACCCTTGGTTGCATCTCATCTGGCTCTCAGGGACTTGTACACATTCAGCTTTTCTAAATAGTCCCTAACCTGATTTTTTGCCACTGTTGGCTGCTCATCATCTTCCCAAACTGTGCTGCCAGGTGCAGTAGTCTGGGAGCTGACCTTGCTTGTGAAGCTTTGCAAATGGTGCCATTAAGAATGGAATTAAGCCTGAAGTAGTATTTGTTTATGGCATTGTGAACTGAGTTGCCCATTGTGAGCAGATTAAAGCAGTTGGTCTCATATTTTGAAGCTTGTTTGAATGAGCAATGCTCTTGTCACAAATATTTTAAAAAATTGTATCTAAATGGATAGTGGGGGGGATTATCTGTCTGATATCCATTACAGATAATCCTTTTAGTGAAAGATTATTCTAACCTTTCCCTTTTTTATCTGCAACTGTAAAACTACTCAGTGCTTTGTTCTGTCTATGCATGGGCTTTAAATAGAGCTGGTTATAACAGTCATTTTTTTCAGAAAAATTCTGCAAGGATGTTTCTGGTTTTTAACTAAAAATTTGTTTCTCTCCTTTACTTTTTTTCCTTTTTGTGCCCTTTTTTTTCTTTTTTTTGTTCACCCTCTGATGGCACAAGGTAGTGGAACACAGTAGTGGTGGAGAGAATAGTGGGGTGGGGGAAGTATGACAGAACACCTTTGGTGCCTGTCACTTTAAGGGCTGGGGCAGGGAGCTGCCAGGTGGCTGACTGTAGTGGCCATTTTCAAACTTAAGCCAGAAAGGCAGCAGTCTGGGTTGAGGAACCAAGGGGGTAACATTGGGCTGAGCTGTTCCTGGAACACCTTGGAGGTGTAAGGGTAGAAGCTATGGGGGATGGTTTGGAGGCTCCTGGTCCTGGGTGTGACTTGAAACTGCACCCTGCTGGCATGGGAGCCCCCAAGAAATGCCAGGCCAGTTACCTTCGTGGTGACAGGTGGGTAGGGGTGCCTTAAAACCTCAGCCCCCACTATATAGTGGAGAATATACAAACTATGGGGCCAGGCATGCTGAAGTAAAGGCACCTGAGCCCCTGGGGGTGTAAGTTCCCAAGGCCATGAAGGGACATAGAGTTAACCCTGGAGAAGAGCAGTGTGGAGCCCCAGTGAGGGGGCAGCGTGGAGTTCTAGAGAGAGGGCAGCGTGGAGCCCAGGAGGGGCATAAAGGTGACCTCGAGGGGTGGAGAGTGGCCCTAAGAGGGGGCAAAAAGAGTTGAGTGCTTGGGAAGGGGCTGGTGGCTAGATTTGGCCTAGGGTTAGACATGGACCATCACTCATGAGACAGGTTGCAAGAGGCACCCAGAGGGCTGCAGGTTGATTGCCCAGAGTGTGTGAGAGTAAGCCTGATGGGCTGAAGGCTGCTCTTGGGGAGCAGGGCAGAGTGAGTGAGGCCTTGTGAGAGGAGGCAGTGTGAATGAGAGAATGGAAGAGGCCCAATGTGGGGCAGAGTTGGCTCGGCTTCTGGCCAGAGCATTTATAATTATGAATGCTATCTGTGAGGTATGGGCCGCAGTGTAGGGAAGGTTCAGAGCTGCAGATATCACCCCTAGACATCAGGGGTTTAAAATGGGCAGCCTCCCATCTAAGTACTATCTTTATTATATACCAACAAGGTGTGGCAGGCATGCCAATTGACAGGAGGTGGGCTGGTACTAGCATTGTGCCTGGAAGCTTACCCTGTGACAGGGTGGAGAAACAAAATCTGAAGTGGAAGAAAATGGGTTTACAGTTTTTAATTGAAAAAAAGAGAAACTTAAATGTAAGACTGTAATTTAAGGAGAAAGGGCAATTTTCACTTCAAAAGTATTTCTGAAGAAAGAATTGTAACCAGTTCTAGTTTTAAATGACACATTTGAAAGCATCCAATTGATAGAAAACTGAATTGTAACAATGGATGTTTTTACACATGCTCTGGGAAGCACAGAGGGGCACTTTAATTAGCATCTGATTGTCATGTGTATCAGGGTTCCCTGCACTAAAAAATGGTGGCAGGGCATTTTGAGCTAAACCTCATCGAATGAGCTCTAGTTCAAAGTGCCCCACCACCATTTTTTGATGCGGGGATGCTGAGACACCAGACGATAGTCTGTTTGAGTGCGTTTATTTTTGTGCTCCGATGTGCTGGATTTCCAGTGCATTGGAGCCAGATCCTTGCATATCTATAGGAGCCCAATATGAAGCTACACTAAAACTCTTCTCTGTTCCTATTCCCTATTGTTTCTATGACTGGCAAAGCTCCACAAGAGGTATCAATACTGTGGATATACTACTAATGGAGGCAGCAAATGATTTTGTATCCCCTGTATTGCCTAACCCTTTTCAGAAGAGCCTTAGATGCTACCGCAGTTAAGCTTCTGGCTTCTGGCATCTACTGTAGTTTAGAGCTCCCACTAGCAGAAGTACAACCGTTCTGGTAACTCTGTTAATAGTGTTCTTTACTCTCAGATTCTGTCATCAGTCTGGTAATATTTGTTTGCTTTAAAAAAAAAAAAAAAGTCTTGTGTATATGTCAGAATCTCAACTTTTAATTTAAAAAAAAAGGGAATTTGTGACTCCCTTGAGTTCTGGAGAAAACCTTGAAGAAGTAAACAATGTAGACAGCAAAAACATTAAAAAATAAAACAAAACTTTCTTAAGAACCTCCTGAGTTTTAGAATGGAGAAAATGTAAATGAATCATTTTGTGCTTTGCCAACTTTAAAAATGGCTCTTTTTCTCTAATATAATGTTGTAATGTGCCAGTTCAGAATAGAGACTTGCAGATTATGTTGGCATTTAAATGAATTACTCTTTAAAGTGGTATTGACATTTAAACAGTGACTGCAGTAGTCTTGTTTTATAAGGATTTTAACTTGGCAATTACCTACGAATCTGTATATATTAACGAACAGATCCATGAGTATGTATACATATTACATATCTATACACACACATACACTCACACAATCCTATTAATATGTATGCAACAATGAAACTGTTAAGTGGTGTGTTGTGAATATATATTAGCATATTATTGAGCTGTGATATAGAACATATACTACCAATACTTGCTCACAAGCCTGATGTGCTGTGAACATAGTTTAGGAATAATATGCAAAACATGAAGTCTGGAGTATGTTTACTGTGTGTGCTACAAATGGCATGATTATCAACTGGGAATGGTGACTGGAATATCGTTTTTTTCAGTTTTGACTATCACTCTAAAAAGTGGTGCATTGTTACTAAATGGCCCTTATGGTATGTTTTGATGCTGTACAGATACATACAACATGCAGTCACCAGAAGTAGGCGATCATATTTTAATGAACACAAAACTTGGGAATCCATTCAGGGTTTCTGTGTCTGTGTATCATGAAGTGAAAGGAATGTCCTTCATATGGAAACATTAAGATCTTAAAGCCATATTCTTCCATAGTGAATATCCAACACCCCTCAACCCAGTGAACTCAAAGGAAGCCCTTCTGGTGACTAACTGGGCTCTCTTTGTGAATGTCATATGTAAGCAGAGCACCACAGCTGAGGCCCAGAGGAAAAATGACCCTCCCAAAGGAGAAAACATTGTATGCCAAAACAAACAAGGAAAATAATCAGCAAAATTTCACGTTGCATTTACAAAATAAGAGCTAAAAGAATTCTTTTAACCCAGGTACCACCATATGCAGGGGATCCTTTTGCACTGGCAACTTAATTTGCTCTTGCTTCATCTCTTCTCCCTCAGCTTGACTGCCAGTGCCCTGTACCAAATTCTAAGTACTCCAGATACTTTTCTCTTCTCGTAAGGGGGAAAAAAAAAAAGACTGTTTTAAATTTGATGGACTAAACAACAGAATCATTTCCTTGCTAATAAAGAATTTCCATGTAAGGGAAAGAGGCTGAAAACCAAATGGACCCAAGAACATCCTTGTTTGTGGTGTCCAAAGAGGTGTGAAAGTACAATCAACAGACCCACCTAAATATTAATATTGACCTTAATATAGAAGAGAACTCTTCTTTGGGAGACATGCTATTGAATATAAAAAAAAGTGGCAGAGAAAGGAAAATAGGAGGGAGTTTAGGAGTTTACAGTCTTAAAACATGTTCTTTTGTCATTTCTAAATAGAAAACTACATCTATAATTTTCCCAATTATTCTGTTAAAGGGCCTGATGCAGTCCAGTGAGGATCTTCTTCTTGACTTCAGTAGACTTTATGGCAAGTCCAATGTGATTATGATTTGGCACGTTTCTGTCCTGTTTACATATCAGAAGGCCTGCATTACATCTTTTGGCACGTTTCTGTCCTGTTTACATATCAGAAGGCCTGCATTACATCTTTTGAATCTCGAGTGAGCTCTAGTTTTGAACTTTACCAAGGAGCAGTAGAATTTAGATCCAGTGTTCATATGTAGACTCAACAGTAAGGGTAGATCTTTACTTGGACCTCATGACAGGATTTGCATATCTGTTTTAAGTGATTTGTAAAAAGTGCTGCAGAAGCAGAGCATCCTTATCATATTGTCCTCATGTGACTAAGCTGCTTTCACTTTTTGGGAAATGGGTTCATGGACATTTCCTCTGCTACTATACATGAGGATTTATTTCTTCTTGTGCCTGCATACAGTATGTCTCTCTCAGAGTGAATTTAGCTATAATAAAACTTCACTGAACAGTGTGGCAGAGTGAAACTCTTAGCATTTCCTCATGGGTGTTTTTTCTCCTTAAAGCCAAGTTTTACTCCATCCTGTGTTCCACTCTGCTGATCCTTTTGGAATACAGCAATTATCACCTCCCACATAGGTATTAAATTCTGCATTCCTATGAGTTTATCACCTCCACCTCCTCTTCTTCTGCTTTAGCTAAGAAGAGGAGGAGGTGTGTAGAAAAATGGAGCTACCACTATTGCATGGACAAAAAGAAATCCCTAGGTCTGGCATACAGTTCTTTTCTGATATTGGTGATGATATGGCCAACCTGGGCCCCATTCACAAATGTCTGCTAAAGTTCAGCTAATTAGCAGATGTGCCAGCACCACTGTTGTGATGCAGTGCAGGGAATCTTGTGCCTTTCCTAGTGCCATCGTGTGTGCTTACAAAGACAATGCACTAAGTTTTGTTCTCCTGCACACAGTAGAAACAAACAGTATTGTCCGGTGCCAGCTGTAATTTCCATAAGAGAGCTTTAGAAGCTATATTTAACACTTAATACTGCGATATTAAACTAGTCTAGAGTATAGACAAGCTAGGTTACCATGACTCAAAGAGGGGCAGGAAAGAAAGAAGGCTAAGGTGCCACAGATTAGATTTCACCTACAGTGGAGTAAGACATATGGGAAGTTACCACTGAGATGTAGCAAATGCCAGTCCTGCTGTACCTCACTCCCTTTTCCTGTTTTAGGGCTTCACCTTGATTCAAGGTTGCACCATATAATTGCAAGTTTTTTTGTGGGGAGGAGAGAAATAAGTTCAAGCTAACAATATTGTTAGGTGTCTTCAAATTTTAATTAGCATGGACTGCCTTTTTTGGCCCTATACTATACGAGAGGCCAGATTAGACCAATACAGTATATTCAAGAAATGTTTTGCAAATGTTAGTATTAGGGATGCTCAAATGGCTTCATACCGGATCTGGACAAGGATAGGCCCTCTGAATAATACTCAACCCTGAAAAAAATATTATTTTGTAGATACCAAATTTCTGGTAATTTTTTATTTTACAAGTCACTTTTTGGGTTTGGTCAAACTTGACAACAGAACCAGCCACATTCTGTCTCAGCTTATGGCATCACTGATTTTAACTGATGAATCCAGGGAAGAATTAAAAAGATATGATTAGCAATTCTTCCAGAATTCACAGATGCAAGAAAAGCTTTGAAAGAGCTTCTAAAGAAAAGGTTAATGTGATCCAAAGCTCACTGAAGTCAACGGAGCCTCTCTGCTGACGTAATGGGGCTTGGCTTAGACCTGACCTGAACTTCCCTTTGAAGTTCAGACAGCAATTGTTAGCACTAGTCTTGCTATGAACCAGGTCATAATGCTTCCCAAAAATACTGAGGCCTTGTCTGCTCAGGGAGATTTATGGCATAGCTATACCAAAGTAATTCTTCATATATATTTTTCTATTTTAGAATAAGAGTGTCCAAATGGGGAGTTGCACTGTTGTGACTATTGAAGTATAATTATATTCCTATAATTAGGCTGCTAAATTTCCCTACTTAGACAAGCCCTCAGATTGGAGAAAGCTAGAACAAAAAATGTCAGGGAAATAATCCACAGATATGATAGTTATTATTTTAGATGAGGCAATTAGAGAGTATAGTTTTCTAAAGAACTGAATAAAGGATATTAGAAAAAATAATTTAAGAATCAGCAGATTGAGGGGTGTATTTAAAGGCATGAAATGAAGAGGTATGAAGACCTATTAGTTGAACCCTTAAAAATTACCTTTGAAATGATGGGACTGTGAAATTCTAAGGATTATTTCTAAGGAAATTTTACAGGATTATAAATTAATTACTTTGGTTTCCTCCTACAGAAACCTACAATATATTGTAACCCTGAGCAGACTGACCAGAGAACAACTTGCATGGGGACTAGTGGATAAGCATCCTGCCATGAACGATGAAATTCTGTTTTTGGCACATATTTTAGTAATAGATGCAAAGGCTTATGAATACTGCTACATTCTGGAGTTTAGAAATACCAGTTGATTGGCTAAAGCTGTGTGGAATGAAGGGCCAGATCTCAATTGTTATAAATTGATGTAGCTTCCTTTCAGTCCCGTGATTTTCATAAACAACTAAAGTAAAAATTTTCCAAGAGTTCATAAAATGACTTGAGAGTCTAAGTTTCATTTTCCAAAGTGACTTAGGTTCCTAAGCTACTTAGGTGCTTCTGATTTTTTTTTTTTATCCATAGTCCTATGCTTTCTCTTTGTGATTTTTTATGTGTTAAGGCAGCTAGTGTCCACCTAAACAAGAAGCTTATTAGGCTAGCATGATTAAAATACATCAGCCTCTGTAGCCAATAGTTAGCATCATACCTGGTTATCTTTAATGCTTTCCTCCTAAATAGCCAGGTAGCCATTTACAGCTGATTAACTGGGAACAACTTTCCATGAGTCTAGAGCAGGGATGGGCAAAATGCGGCTTGCGGGCCAGATGCGGCCCGCCAGGCCATTCTATCTGGCCCGCGGGGCCCCTAAAAAATTTAGAAAATTAATGTATATCTGCCTCTGGCTGCCTGTCATGCAGCCCTTGATGGCTTGCCAAAACTCAGTAAGCAGCCCTCCACCTGAAATAATTTCCCGTCCCTGGTCTAGAGCAAGACTTAAACTCAAATCTCGAACTCAGAGCAGTGTTTCTCAACCTTTTTGGGCCTGAAGCACTTCTCCATAACTTTTGTGAATTGAGTGGCACCCAATTTCAAAAACTAATTTATAGATTACAGTATTTGCTTCCTTGCAGAGTGGTCTGGCAGTGGGAATGGCAGATCATCTAGTCAGGGACACATCTGAACCTGTGGTTATCTGCTTAGTTTATCTGCTTATCTTCTAAGACCTCACTTATCTCCTTGCAACAC
The DNA here is from genome assembly GCF_030867095.1 of Alligator mississippiensis. NCBI lineage: Eukaryota > Metazoa > Chordata > Crocodylia > Alligatoridae > Alligator > Alligator mississippiensis. Next base: position 190,303,166 of record NC_081825.1, on the reverse strand, counting down.
ATCAAAAGATCTGGTGGCAACCTTGAGTGTCCTAGGACCCTATTGAAAATTACTGCTCTAGAGCCCCATGCCAAGATGTCTTTACTGCTCTGCCAGTACACCCTTGAAACCTGAAGAGAGACCTTTCTTCTGCAACTCAGCCATGTGAAATTAGATTTTCAGACTGAACATTAATACCTGGACTATAAACCAATGCCTATTCCTTATGTAATGCTGTGTCCATCAAAAACTAATTTAATTTTTGAGAGGAAGATGTGGTTACCTTCCCACCTTCTACAGGAGGTGTGTCCCTTTCAGGACTCAAGGACAAAAGCATGAAAATAAAACGGATGGGGAAACAATGATTTAATGCACAAACTTTTTGCTAAATGTCAGCTCTAATATTTCTGTGGGAATCCATTTTTCCCATACAATCATAATAATAGCTTATGGTTTGGCTATGTTCTTTTCCCTCTTTTTCATTTTTCCCTTTGCCTATCAGCAATCCAATTTCTCTCATTTACTTTTCTCCCTTTTCCATTCATTTCCTGGTCACTTATGCACTATTTTTAGATCCATCTGTGTTTACATTCTCATAGTACTCAAATCAGGGCCAAGATTATTGCTGTGCAACTTGCCAGGTTTTGTTTCCACTTTTCTGCTGGTGCTAGGAGGAAGCATAGATGTGGAATAACCCTCCAGTAAGCCTGTATAAGGCATAGCACTGAGAGCTAGAAAACCTAGGGTGTCTTTACATGTGGCCCAGAGCAGGGGAGGGGGAGGACACTTTAGAGTGGCTCTCAGGAGCCACTCTAATTAAAGCACTGACAGCGTCTTCTGTATTCGGCGTCCCATGCTTCAAAATGGCAGCAGGGTTGCTGTAACTAAAGCTCATTCAACAAGCTTTAGGTGAAGCGCCCCCATAGCCATTTTGAAGCACAGGGACATTGAATACATGTGACACTGAGGCTGCTGGATCGTGCTAATTAGAGCACTCCAGCAGACTCAGTTAATCTGTTTGACTGAGCAGTCTGCTCCAACGTGTTCTAATTAGAACACACTAGAGCAGGTGTTGGGCATGTGTACAGGTGCCCCTGGGTGCCACACACTTCCTGTATGACTTAAAGCAAGTACTCAGTCTGTCTGTACCTTGATTTCCTAATGTTGGTCTATAGTGTGAACATGGCCAGGCAATATCCATTGGTTTCACTGCACCATTGTAAACCCATTGCAGAACTGCTTTTTGAATCAATGCAAACAACTCCAGCTTCCAGCTTCACTGGTTGTCAAGCTTCACTGGTGTCAATCATTGCTTCCGGAGGTTTGTCCCATGCACACTAAGGATTTGTATTGATGTAAATCAGGGGTAGGCAAAATTTGGCCCATGGGCCAGACCTGGCCCACCAGATGATTCTGTCTAGCCTGTGGCTGCTCTTCTGCAGGAGAACTGTATCTGGACCATGACTGCCCTGGCTTTTGGCGCCTCTTGCCCTTCTCCCTTCCCCATGTTGTAGCTGGCTTCAGCTCCAGCTCCAGTGGCCAGGAAGCCATTCCCCTCCCCAGCCTGGCCCACCCTCCAACCCCCAGGGTATGCTTCAAGACAGGGGGCACTAAGCTCCTGACCAGCTGTCTGAGTGCAGCTCTGACCCTGCAGCCATTTGCAGACCAGACATGCTGGTCCCTAGTGAGGTTGAAACTCAGGTGTGGTTCTCCCCACTGGTGGGGGGGGGTGCAGGTGGAGGAGGGCCAGGAGCAATGGGTTATCAGGGTCAGGGACTGGTAGGTGTGCAGGCACCGCTAATGCAGTGCTGTGTTCTTGTATGCCACTTCAGGCTGCGCCATGTGTGCACAGCTAGAGTGCCTGGCATGTCTCCTGTCTGACTGGCATGTCTCCTGCCCAACCCCAAGTCCTTGGCACATGGCTGGGTTGGGCAGGAGGTGCTCCAGCTGTGCTCACATGGCCTGAAGTGATGTGTAGGAACACAGTGCGGCACCAGCCCAGCTGCATGCCAGGTACTTAGGGCAGGAGAGGGTATGCAGGGAGAAGGAGGGAACATAGTACAGCACTGGCCCAGCTAGGCCTGCAGCTCCCAGCCACCTTCTTCCTTCACCCTCTCCCCTGCCCTGCATCCCCGGCATTTGGCCAGGCCCAGCTAGTGCCACACTGTTCCTGCATGCCATTTTGGGCCATGCAGGCACAGCTGGAGTGGCTCCTGCCCGACCCCAGAACAGGCTGGGGACTCGGGGCGAGGGAGGGGGTGCAGGGAGAGCTGCAAGGAGCTTGTGTGCGCATGTGCATTCATGTGTTTACATGTGTGTACGTGTGGTCCTCACCAGCTCAACAAAACTCATTAAGTGGCCCTCCTGTCCAAGTAATTGTCCGCCCCAATGTAAATATACCACAGGGAAAGCTTCACTGCCTTATGTTAGCTGCCCTATGCCCTGGTCCTCAATGCTCCCAAATCTTTAACATTCTTAAAAATTGTATTAATATTCTGTGTGTGTGCATGTGTTTCTTATATAGTATTTTTGATGCTAGGGTCATTTGCATATATTTATTGTACACAAAAAGGTTATTTCCTTGCTGTAGTTTTAGCCCATAAATCTGAAGTATGGAGCAATTGCTCCAGGCTCGCCAATGACAAAATGTTGGCCTGATATAATTTAACTGCAGTCAAAATGGCTTTGGTCCCATGTTTTATGGTCAGGCTATAATGGGCTGGTTTAGAACTGTGCACTTCTGTGTAAAAATATATATTCTCTGCAAAACATTTCATTTTGCATCTTTTCCTTTCAACAGCCTCATTAATTGTCAGCATGCTACAGTACCCTTATATAAGCCATTCACTTCCTTGCAGGTAGGGAGGAAAAAGCTCAGTTCCTAGTTGGTTTGCATCCTTGAAGCAAGAGTTGGCACATTTCTTTTCAGGTCTTGCTTGCATTTGGAGACAGGTCTTCAGCAGAGCACTGATGTCAATGGAACTATTCTGACTCATCCCATTGAAAACCTGGCCCCAAGTTGGTTTAGTATTTTTATATTGAAGTGGTTGCCCTTGTGCCAATCCCTTAGTGCAGTAGGGTGACCACCCATCCCTAATGGGGTGAAACAGTCCCGGAATTGGAATATCAAGTCCCGGTCCTGGGCTGAATGAGTCTGGGACAGCATTTGTCCTGGATTCCAAGTATCCTACAGGAATCTGGGTTTTCTGCTCACCGCAGAAAAACATGGGAAATGGCGGGTTTCCACTTGCAGGCTGCAGAGTTCCAACCTGCACAGGGTTGCTTGGGGCTGTGGAGAGTGAGATGCAGGGGGCACCTCATGCATGTGTGTGTGTGCATGCATACATGCATGTGGCCAGGAATACAGCCAGGCAGCAGTGGAGAGCAGCTCCCTGCAGGTAAATATGGTGGGAAGGGGCATAGGGGAAGCCAGGGCAGCGGGTGCAGATTGAGGCCTCCATGGTGAGGAAGGTAATGGGGCAGGGGCTGGGGCTGGTGCTGGGGGTGCTGACCAGTGGGGCAGTGCATAGGGCCTAGGGCCAGGGAGAGAATGTGCTGCCATGGGGCCGGCTAGGGAGCAGGACAAAACCACAGGTGGCTCATCTGCAAGGCAATGTGTGTGGGCGGTGTAGTTCCCTGGTGCTATGCACACTCCCAGGGAAAAGACGGGGGGGGGGGGGGGGGGGAAGGCATGTGCCCCCCCCCCCCCCCCGATCTTTGTGCAGGGTGGGAGTGGATGTGGGCTGCCCACTGTGGGGCTCGGGGCTCCCTGCCTTGCTTCCCTCCCAGTGAGACATACATTCATAGCTCATGGGGAGCTTTGTATAAGCCAGGAGTGCTCAAACTCCAGCCCATGGTCCAGATCTGGCTCTCAGATCCATATCATACAGCCCATAAGACACCCCACAGGTCTAGAAATCTGGCAGTGGGGGAGTAGCAGCTGCAGGCTCTGCATGCTGGATCTGGTGCCTAACCCCACTTTTCAGGGCTAGGCAGCGGTGGCTCTGGGCTGCCAGGAACCAATCCCAATGCACAGGAGGTGGGAGGGGGTGATGCAAGCCCCCCAGGACCCAATCCCATCATGCAGGGGATGGGAGGGAGTGGTGCTGGGCCCCAGAGCCTGATCTGGCGCACAAGGTCAAAAGGCTGAGACACCATTAATATAAACTGTATGCTCAGATAGGACAGCTAGTCTTAAATGTACTGTGTCCTTTAAGAAGATGAGCTGAGCAAAAGTATCTATGTGGGGATGTTTCTTTTTTTCTGTGGGGCTATGTGAGTAGCAATGCTGGTCAAGAAACCAATAGGATCCACTGTTGGAAGGGAATCCCAAGTAGATTCTGTCTATTCAGGATGTATCTGCATTACAACCCAGAAGTGCAAATTTCCACGTATACAGATGATCTTTAATCTACCTACCTCAGGTACCAATTGCAGTGAAGTTGTGGCAGTGCAGACTACAGCACGGGCTGTCTAGCTCCACCAAAACTCTTGGGTCCTTTCCCTGGGGATTGAGCCCACCCAGAAGTCTATACTGCTATTAGCATTCAGGGTCACAGTTTTCTTGTCAGTACTGCATCTACACCTTTTGGCTGCAGTGTAGACATAACCTCAGAGAAAGTGAGGGCATAAACTGGTGTGTCGGTGGCTGGGGTACCTGTCTAGCACAAGAGTGACTGATAAAGAGGGAAAGAGGAAAATACTCACAATATTTTTGATTCTTGGCCTCTTGCAAATAGGTGCTGAGGAAAACAGTCTTGATGAAGGCACCTCTTTGGCTTTTAACCACAAGAATCAGAGATGGACAGAGCCAAGAGAATCACTCCAGCTTGCCTTCACTCATCCGGCAAATGAAAGGGTCTGGAAAGGGAGACAGAGAATGGGACCAAGGGCTGTTCTTTGCCCTGCAGGAGCATTGCAGCTGCCTTGGTACAAGCCCCTAATGTAGACATGCTGCATCAGTGTAAATTGTGATCTCTATGTATGCACCTCACCTTTATTTCTACCCACGTAAGTGCAAGTATCAATCTTTGCACATTGCACCAGGGCCATAGAGCCCATGGTTGGAAACCATGAGATTTGGGCACTGCCACAGGCCGACTACCCCTGCCTCCCCTCCACAGTGCCTTGCTCTGCAGCATCCAGGCCACCTGCTGCCATGTTCACCACATGCTGCCTTCCACCCCCCATGTCAGTGGCAGGGGGGTAAATACAGTAGTGACAATGATCAGCAGGGTATCTAGGGCAGGGGTGTACAGTGAGTGCTGTATAGGGCAGGGATTGCTACAGGGGCACTTAGCAGCATGACCTGGGGGCAGAGAAGTGCTAGGTCAAGCTGCATGCTACTGATTCCTCACGCTGCCCTGGGGTAAAGCCAAGCATTTCAGAGATGGGATCTGGGCCACATACTGTAGGTTGCTGACCTCTGCATTATAGGATGCCCACCTTTTCAAAATGGAAAGGCAGGACAAATGGCTGCCTCCCCCTCCCCCCCCCCGCTGCAAGGCCAGAGCAGAGCCAAGCAGAGCCAATGGGGGCTGGGGGGTGTTACCAAATTTGTCCATTACTTTGGGGTGTGCTCATTTATTAGGGATAGTTTCTAGGGTCTTAGTGATTCTGTCAATGTGCTGCTTGTGTTACTATACAGAGCTGTATTTCTCCCTTCTGCAAGCCCTCACCCCCAGTGGAGCTATCTTGCAGGACTCAATCTCAATGGGACTGGGTTCCTCCAGTCACCAAATCAGTCATACACACAAACACACACAAATTAACGTGACACGCCTGATCTGGCCGGGCTGATCAGCATGGACAGGCTGACACCCTCATATGCCAAGAATCAGTTCATAAGAGCAACAATAAAATGCAGTCAGACACAAGCACACAGGTAAACAGAATCCCTCTGAATCCAGCTGGGTGTCCAGCTGACACCCTCATGGGCCAGCATTCAGTTCATAAGGGCACGTCTGAGTCAAACTGGGTCAATCAGCCTGTACAAGCTGATCCCCTTATGTGTTTCAAACTCAGCACGTCCCAATCTTTGGCCTCTTGATGAGCAGACCCCACAATAATTTGGGCTTCACAGGGATCTTTAGCATAGGTAAAAGAAGCGTTGCTGCAGAGCACAGGAGGAAAAAGAAGCAGAGAAGGAAAAATATACCCAATTACTACCAGTTTGCCTATAAAAGTTATTTATTGCTAAGCATATGAAATATATAATAGTACTAGTAGTAATAGACATGCAAAAGAAAAACAAACACAAACAATGACAATACTACCCTGGTTTCACTAAGTATTTGGGGAAACTTAGCTCAGGCTTAACTGATACAGTTCAGGTTCAGAAGTTTATGCCTAGAAAGAAGAGAGAACGCTGGGAATCTCACCGAGTCCACGGTACCCAGGCTGCAAAGCTGACAGGCACAGTCCGTAGCACAATCCTTGAAGAGAGAGACGATCTGTTCTTCCAGCGTCCCAAGAACGACAGGGGATGGTGTCAGCACAGGAGTTTTCTTCTTCTTCTTTCTTTCTCCCTCTTTCCTCCTGCTTCTTCTTTTTCTTTCTCTTTCTCTTTTTTTAAGCACACACACTTACAGATTTTTATACCCTCAGTTCAGCTGCTTTGAAGCACCCTCAGTAGTGCAAATCATTGTCTTTTCTATCGACAAGGGGTTATCTGGTTTGGACCATCTCAGGAAACTGATTGATAATCAGGAAACACTTAAGATTAGGGAGTAACCCAAATACTTGGGAGCCAGCTTGAGATTCCTATGGATGGCAGATATACTGATGGGATATCTCATGGTTTCTTCAGGAACAATAGATAGTTTGCAGCATCAGGATTTTGGATTTTTACTTGTTGTGCACAAGCCTCAGCTTAGCATGACTTTTCCAGATTTTACTATAGTCTTTTAACAGACAAAGCAATTATTGGGGTGCTCATAACCTTTTGTGGAGAGGACTCCCACCAGTCGTCTTGGGAAAGATACGACAACACCTGGGATTAGGGCTCCAGCAGGCTGGATGCTGTGATGAACCCTTAACCATTGTTCAAATGTTGCCCATACCCCCTCTGACTCGGTCTCTTGCCTCAGCATTCCCTAACCCGGCAACTGAGTTTTAGTCAATCAAGTTTAAATAGGCCTCCCATAGTGGGACCGGGGAATGTACGGCCCGAGATGCCTATTAAACTTAGAGCTGTGTGTGTGTCTGGAGGGGGAAAGTCCTTAGCAAATCCAGATTAGAACTGGTCTGATAAATGCTGAGCTGGGTGTGTGTGAACATGGGTTAATTAACATTGGAAGCACAGATTCCCCATCATGCAGCGCTCTCCTGCTTCTCTGGTCCCAGAATTCACTGCAGTCTCTGCTTCAGGCTTTCTGTTTTCCATCTCTCATGTAAATGAATGGTCATCTGGTTCCATCTCGGATGTAAATGAGACCTAGGGCAGTTGTTTCACTCTTATCACCCTTATCTGGAGAGTTTTAGGTGCGTCTCTCACTGCATCTTAATCAGTTTCATTTATGTAGAGGAGGGGAGGGAGGGGGGTGAGTCCTTTGTGAGTCAGACAGACTGCATCCTGTGCCAGGGTTGCCCAAGAATACAGAGCTGAGGCGTAACAGGGGGGATGCAGGATGCCTACTGCGAGCTTAGGGCTTCCTGCTCTGCTGCCCTCCTGCTGGGAGCCCTACTCCAGTCATGCCACCATGACGTGGTGCCCCTGCCCACCTGGCAGCAGCAGAGGTGGCAGTGGCGTGGAGTTGTGCTCCCAGCTGCTGCCGGGCAGGCAGTGGCACCTCACCATGGTGACCGTATGTCAGCCATTGTAATACTAGATTTTCTCACATTCACTGTGATTCCAAAAATCAGTTGCTGGAAATTGGGATGCATATTTTAAGCAAGGAAATATGGTAACAGCAGTTTGTACAGCAGTAAGCCTCTGTTGGGGGGTAAGTGAAAGTGTACTGCTCCCTATGGAGCATGTACAGCTTTAATGAGCATGCTGGGCTCCCTTGATGCAGCTACTCAGTTACTTACTGCTACCTATTAATATTTTCAAGGAAAGCACTTTTTTCTTTATTCTGTCTTTGAAAACAAAAGTGCATATCTTGTTGAGGGGGTATGTGGTATGTGAGAAAATATGGTATATTTTCCCATCTCTAAATATGCACACAGATACCCGATCTGTCACTGTGTGCCCCGTCCTTGAAAATGCTATGCTTTTGTTTCATGCAAAAATTGCCCTTTTGTTATAATGATGGTGGCTCAACTGCTTCTGGTACAATACCACATCCTGTTAATGAAGTTTTATGGTATTTGGCTACAGGTTTTTCTTACAGCAGCCTCAGAAAGATATATTGATCTTAGCAATATTACTAAAGTAATAATTCTTTTACAAAGATGGCTTATGCCTAAATACAACTATGTCTGTCAGGCATTACCCACCATTATATTTTTGCGCTGTGGCAGCTATTCATCTCTGCTGACACTGACAGTAAGCACGATTCCAAGATTTTTCAGTCACAGTTTTGATAAAGAAGTGCTGTTTTGAGGGTAGGCAGATGATGGTGACATACTTACAGGAACTGATTGGATTAAGTTATGATTTGGCAGTTCTGTTTCAGCACATGATTACTATATTGATCAAACAAGGCAACAAACTGATGCATGCAGGTTGGATACGACACTTAATTTGCTTTGAATTATTTTCTTTTTTGTTTCATACTAATATTTAGAGGGAAGCATGGTTATGCTGTGTGTGCACGTATGGCTTATTTACTTGACCAGATCGTAGGCATGCCCTGTTTGGTGCACACGGTACAAGGCAGAGTGCAACGGAAACCCCTATGGGTTTAGCTAGCAATATTTTAATAAGCTAGTGGCCCATCTGATCAATTTATTTTAAATTAGAGCCCATTAGAACCCACTGTTGTGCTTCAGTGGTTGAATCCTTGTCTGCCATGCAGGAGACCCAGAAATGCATATAACTACAGCCATCAAGACACTGAATGTCTGGACTCAGCCTGGCCTTTGGATTCTGTCTCAGTGATCTAACGTGGAGATGGAAGGTGTGTGCAGCCTCCACTCCTCCATACTCCTGCCTAGACATATGCATTGAAGGTCCTGGTGACCTCTCATGCATACACTATGTCCAGAAGGATCGACAGTTGCCTGATGGAGCCCATTAGGGAACTGTTCACTTATAACTGTCAATGATTTTTGGACTAAGTGCTAAAAACTGCAAAATCTCTTTTTTGGACAGAAACTAAAAACAATTGAAAAGCGGGAAAATGTTTTTATTGAACACTTTTCCTTCAGAAAATATATTTTTATCTGCTTAATTTGAAACACATTGGATTACATCAAAACCAGTGCAAATTGGAGTAGTTCTTTTGATTCCAGTGGGATAGTTCTAATTTATCCCAGATAAGTTTCCAAGTTTAGCCACAGCAAAGAAAAAGAACTGAACTAAACTAAAAGACAGTGGAGAAATTACAAAACCAAAATGCACCACTTAAAATCAGATTAAGAAATAACAGTATAGTTCCTTTACAAAACCCAATGCAATTAAAATTAAGGAAATAATTGTTATGAACTTCCTAAATTGAACACTATTTACAATAAAAATATTATCCTTATCAAGTAGAAACGGTGCATATTTTACCATAAAATGACAAATCCAGACCTCCAATCCAAAACATATACTGTTTCTGCAAAAAACCCTCACAAAATTGAAATCAATATCACACCAGTACCACCTGGTGGCACTCCATTAAAGTCTGTGTACATCAGTGGACAGCTGCTGAGTGTCAGATGTTTAATGTATAAATTAATTACATCCATTGATTAGACCCAATTGCAAGTCAGGCCTTATTTAACATACATGGGTAAAATGGGCTCTACAGAGGTGTTCTCTTTTGCCTTGATGTAAATCTCATGATTTGGACCCCACATCAGCTTTCCAAGCTAAAATTACAAGATGCTAAAATAGAGCTTTATATAATGCAACTTGGATGCAAACAAAACTAAAGACAAGCTTCCACTCCATAGGAAACATAAGGTGGTTGATTTAAAAGATCAAATGATTTGTTTACAATAATTCTCTAATTTTACCTCATTTTTTGACTATTCATAGCAAAGTTCCAAGCACAGCTTCTTTATTTCAATAATAATTTCCACCTGAGAAAGGAGGCATTGGTGTTCATAGAATGGATCAGGTGACAGCCACATAGAAATAATGAGGAAACCAAATACACAAATAAATATATAAATAAAAAATGAGAGAGAATAAATAAAGCTGCTCACACTTTGGTAGGAATGCTGGCCTGTCCAATTTGACCTGGGGTTGCTGCATTATAAAATAGCTGATGGTAAATGTCAAAGCTTTTTACTTAAATGCTAAGCTTTTCTGTAAGGAAGGAATTCCATCCTCCTATCCCTGGTTCAGGATCACCTGGAGTGCCTGGAAATTAACCTGCCCTTGAAAACTCTGCTACTGGGCTGGCCAGTGCTGGAGACATAATATAAATGCAACAGACCAGTTTTCTGTCCCAGAAATGAAATAATAGTACTTAACCTTTTGCAGTTTCCAAGTGATTTATGAACAAGAGGGTAATCCAGATCTGGGATATACATGTTTCTACCAGCAAAAGTCTCCTGGTGGTATCTAGCCTACTTGAGGAAGGATTTATGATGGTGCAACCTCTGACCACCTTCAGACATCCAGCACAGTGCCCAGAATGGATGGAAGCCTGGCCAGTGGTATGCAGTGATTCAGAGTATCCCCAGGCAATCAACACCAGCAAAGCTGGTACAGAGTTTGCACAATTCCTTGGTAAATCACTGAAGCAGAGCCTGGCATTGCCCACCCTACTCCGAAGGGGGCTGTCCAGATGCCACAGGGGTAGGAGATGTACCTTGGACTTGTTGCACAAGGGGATATTGATAAATCCCACAAATTAATTCTTCTACAGAAAAAAAAATGAATCAGGGGAGGCGGCAACCATCTGTCCTGCCTTTCCATTTTGAAAAGGTAGTTATCCTATAATGCAGAGGTCAGCAACCTACAGTATGTGGGCCAGATCCCATCTCTGAAATGTTTGGCTTTACCCCAGGGTAGTGTGAGGGATCAGTAGCATGCAGACTCATCCTTTCTTTATAGGATCATTCAGATTTTGGTGTACTCCAAGGCTAACTACAGTCAAAAAGCCGAAGGCTGAATCAATTCAATTTTCTCAGGTTAGTCTAAGCTAGGTAGATTGAACCAATAAGCAAGTGAACAGACATTCCCTTTTGATTCTGGAAATGCAGCCACATGCCTGCAGTCAGAGATGACCTGAGCAGGGTGTGGGGCCAGGGACAAATAAGCCTGTGCGGGGCCCCGCCCCCGGATGCAAGCAAGCCGGTGGTGGATTTGGCGGGGAGGGTGGTGCCGAGCAGCTGGACATGCAGCCAGCAGCAGCGTGGAGTTGCTATGGCCACTCGGCCTGGCTCCACGGGGCCCTGCAAAGCGTGGGGCCCAGGGCGGTCACCCTGATTCACGCCCCCTAGCGACACCCATGCCTGCAGTGGCCCAGGCCAAAAGCTAAGGGGTGCTAGAGCCCACCTCCCTTCTCAGCTGGAGCATACAGCTTGTGCCAAGGCTAGCCCCCCACCATGCAAGGGATGGTTTGTGGGGGAGGTACAAAGCATGCTGGGTTGCTGGGGAACTGTGAGCTAAGTTGAATCTGGAGAGAATCTGGGACAGAATTCAATAAATGTATTTAACCTAAATCAGTGAAGTCTGATACTATGTGCATCTAGACTTAAATTGGTTTTAGCCATTTTGAAAGCAGCTTATGTGTACTGAACTTCTGTTGTGTTAAGATTTGAACCAGTTTCTGATCACTTACACTGGTTTATGCATAACTTCTCTCTGTAGCCCAAGAGTTGGTAGTGTTTCAGATTTGGGTCTGTAGTTCAGCACTTCATGCAGAGAGGACATAATGGGCACCTGTCCATGTGCCAGACATCTGCTCCAACGTGCTAATTTGCATGTGTTGGAGCAGACTCGATTAACTGAGTCTGCCACAGCGTGTTAATTAATGCATCAAATGAGCTTTAGTTCAAGAACTCCTGCCGCCATTTTGAAGCACAGGACACTGAATACACATGACACTGCGGCGCTTTAATTAGAGCAGAACCGAGAGCACCTGTATAGGTGCCCCCTTTCCTCCCCAGAACACATGCATAGAATCATAGAAAGTTAGGGTTGGACTTGGACCTCAGGAGGTCATCTAATCCAGAGGTTCCCAACCACTGGGCTTGGCTACTGGGTTGTGGCAAATCAGACCCCTGTCTGTCTGCCCAGGCAAGCAGCTTCTGGGGTTAAAGCTGAGCTTCTGGGGCTAAAGCTTGGCAGCAGGGCAGCCCTGGAAAAGAGGCAGCTGGCTCCATGTGCCCCATCCTGCTCGTGCTGGTTTGCGGTATAAAACAGGTTGGGAACCTCTGATCTAATTCAACTGCCTGCTCAAAACAGGACCAGTCCCAACTAGATCATCCCAGCCAAAGCTTTGTCTAGCTGGGTTTTGAAAATCCCCCAAGGATGGAGTTTCCACCACCCCTGTAGGTAACCTGTTCCAGTGTCTTACTACCCTCTTACTTGGAAAATTCTTCCTAATATATAACCTAAACTTCCCTTGCTGCAACTTGAAACCATTGTTTTTTGTTCTGTCATCTGCCCCCACTGAGGATAGCCTAGCTCCATCCTCTTTCAAACCCCACTTCAGGTAGTTGAAGAGTGCTATTACGTCTCTTCTAAGTCTCTGTTTCTCTAGAATAAATAAGCCCAGTTCCCACGGTCTTTCCTCATAAGTTATGTGCCCCAGCCCCCTCACCATTTTTGTTGCCCTCCACTGGATTCTCTCCAATTTGTCCACATCCTTTCTGTAGTGGGGGCCCAAAACTGAACATGGTCCTCCAGATGTGGCCTCACCAGTGCTGAATAGAGGGGAATAATCACTTCCCTTGACCTACTGGCAACACGCCTACCAATGCAGCCTAGTATGCCATTAGCCTTTTTGGCAACAAGGGCACACTGTTGGCTCATATTCAGCTTATTGTCCGCTGTAACCCCCAGGTCCTTTTCTGCAGAGCTGCTGCTCAGCCAGTCTGCCCCCAGCCTGTCCTGGTGCATGGGATTGTTCCGTCCTAAGTGCAGGACTTTGCACTTGTCCTGGTTGAACCTCATGAGATTCCTTTTGGCCCAATCCTCCAATTTGTCTAGGTCACTCTGAATTTTAGCTCTACCCTTCAGCATATCCACTACTCCCACCAGCTTGGTGTTGTCTGCAGACTTGCTGAGGGTGCACTCTATGCCATCTTCCAAGTTGTTGATGAAGACATTGAACAAAACTGGCCCAAGGACTGCCCCCTGGGGCACTCCACTTGATACCGGCTGCCAACTAGATATTGAGCCATTGATTACTACCCTCTGAACCCAATGCTCCAGCCAGTTTTCTATCTACCTTACAGTCCATTCATCCAGCCTGTACTTCCTTACCTGGGAGAATGTTTTGGGAGACGGTATCAAAAATCAAGGTACACAACATCCACCAGTCTCCCCACACCCACAGAGCCAGTCACCTCATCATGAAAGGCAATCAGGTTGGTCAGATATGATTTGCCCCCTGGTGAATCCATGCTGACTGTTTCTAATCACCTTTTTCTCTTCCGAGTGCTTAGGAATGGATTCCTTGAGGATCTTCTCAATGATTTTTCTGGGGACTCAGGTGACACTGACTGGTCTGTAGTTACCTGGATCCTCCTTTTTCCCTTTCTTAAACATGGGCACTATGTTTGCCCTTTTCCAATCATCTGGGACCTCTCCTGATCACTCAGTAGTTTCAGGCCATGGTTTGTGTTGTGACTTATTCAAAACAAATTTCCTTGACTCCAAAGAAAATGGATATAAATTTCAACCTGTTTGAAATCTTTGTGCTTAGCTAGTCCGTTTTATTATTGAAATAATGTGACACTTAAAATTACTGAAGAACCATTATCTGACCTTATTTTCAAAGGAGAATGCAGAATGCTGGTTAGAACTTATCTATATTGCAGGGCTCTTTTTCATACTGACCTTTTGTGTACAACAGATGGTCCCCACTGCTCTAGAACAAAATTGGCAGGTGTGCCTCAAATTAGCTCTCTCTTTACAAAGTGCCACTCTGATCCCTTTTTTACACCTGATCTGCTGCTCTGCCTTCTGCTTCCTGTTCTGTGCTCTGTGCCTGATCTCCTGCTCTGCCTTCTGCTTCCTGCCCTGTCTAATGCTGTTCTGTCTGTCCCCTCCCTGATCTGTCATGTGCCATGCAGAGAGGCTGCCCAGGCAACTTACAGCACTCATTCCACAGGTTGGCCACACCACATGGTCAGCTATTTCTTACTGCAGCCCAAACAAAGTCATGTGCATGGCAGGGACAGTGTTTGAAATAAACATGCAGTATTCTGGGCAATTATACTATGTCCAGACATTGGACTCTAGGCTCCAAGAACAGGGTTCTAATCAAACTCACCAACTGCAATGGTATCTTTTTTCAGTGTATCTGATGCTGAAATAAATATAGGAACTCTAATAAGCTTTTATTATTAAACATTGCTAGGGCCTGTGTAGAGGAGCAGGCAGCATGGTATTGAAGAAATGGGGACTGAGAAAAGAGATCTGGTAATACCATGGCCAGCAGATGTGTTCAATCCTGAGTACTTATTGGGTGGGAAAGGCTCTGAGGGCACATCCACCTAATTAGCTGTATCCATTTTGCAACTAGAACAAACCAGACTTCAATTGGATTTTGCAGCACTCAATGTTACTTTACTTACAATACAGCTGAATCGAAGTGAAATAAGAAAGCTATTTACTGGCTGTGGTTCCTTTCCAAATCATTATCAGACTCGGTGTCCATGCAGATACAGCTTGGAATATTATATATGGAAGAAATCCTCACTTCTAGGGAGAGCTTCCTCCTCAGAATTTTGGTTGATCTTGGAGTCTACAGGCTCACAGTCCCCTATTCACAAACAGGGCATCCTAGGAAATAAAGTCCAGTGGAGCTCCTCACAGTGGAGACCCACCACCCAAGGTGTGGATGGTCTTCAGCTTTCCTGGAAGTCTGGGCTCCTTGTTTTTGTTGCAATATTGGATGAAGTTTTGGGAGTGATCTGTTTAGTGATTGCTTCATGGATGTTTCTGCTGTGGTAGTTCTTTGCCAGGGCTCTCTGCATTTTCACTTCTCCCCAGAGGGCAGAGAGAACCAGGACCTCTGCACATCTCCATTTGGGTGCACAAGGCATTTTATGACATTGCTTTAACAATAGTGCTAAAATATAAGAGCATGCTGCTGTAGGAGGAAGTAACTGAAAATAGACCGGTCCTAGTTGTGCGTCAGCGTTAAAGCTGGGAGATGCTGTATGGCCATAATGATCCAGGAGGAATGGAGGACAAAGGCAAATGGCTACACTGGTCCTGAAGTGACACGAAGCAATATGGGATAGGCAGCTGGAGGCTTTCCAGGCTGGCACAAAGTACAGATATAGCCATGTCAACATTAGTCCATATTAATTCTATTCATAAAGAACACAGTCCACTTTCTATTTGGTTATAGACTTTGTATTTATAGGTAAGTTAATTTTCAGTAAGAATGACATTGTATAGGTATCAGTCATTTTAATTTGAGAAGGCAAGGGTTAACATGAAAAATCTGCCCCGTGCAGCCAAACTTTAAGAGAAATCCATGAGTTTGACCTGAGAGGAGTTTTGAAAGCATCAGTTTTCTTGCCTTTCTTCATATTCCTCTTAACAATGAAGGTTTGGGTGTTTTTGCCAGTCTGGATAGGCCTGAAAGAAGAGAAAGAAAAGAAAATGTTATATGTAACTACCTCTCTAGGAATGGGCATATGCTTTTGAGAAACAACAACTGGATGCAACTACACAGTTATTCAAGGAATCTGGGGGGCTTTACAGACACTTTGGTAGAATTGGATCTTCAGTGTTGAAGTGGCCAGAATTCAGCAACAGAGTTTCTTTTGCTTGTGAATATTGTTTTGCCTTTGGATGTTAATGAAGGAAAATTTTCAGCTTTCCTTTTTTCATGCCAGCTTTTGAAGGAGAAACATGTAAAGTGAGGCTGGCTTCTCTCTTCCTTCTCAGCTGTTTATTGCTTCTGCTACAAGCTGTTTAAATCCGGAAATCTTGCTTTAGCCAGGAATGGTGTTTAAGACTGGAAAAACACATCAAATATCCTAATGAAACACGCAAAAATTGGCAGGTCATATGAAGTGCTAGCATATATTGAGATAGTTGGAAATCAGCTCAAAGCAAGATTGTATCCTTGATATAAAAAAATCAGCACCAAATTAATTTGATCAGAAAACACTGGCCAGCTATTTTAGAAAGAATTTTTTTACTTGATCAGGCTGTGTGGAACAGAAAACATTCTCCTACATGGTTCAGCAGACAAGCTCTGTTCCACAATGGGATTTTGTTTGTTTTTTTCAATTTCTGGATTTCATTGGGATTTTGTATAACCTTGCAGTGAAAAAAACATCTATGATGGAATTACACTGAAGGAAATGAATGATCATCACCTCAGCCAAAAATATTCAAAATTAAAATTATTTGAACTCTGGGGAACTTGATAAAGAAAGGAATTATTTCTACCCTGGAAGGTGCAAGATATGGTAATTAAAAGTTTAAATAATATACATGGTATATGTAGCATTTACAGCCATTTTGCTTGCCATATCATGACTAAAATGTATCTTGCATCCTCAGTATGCCCTTACATTACACATGAAATAGTAAAAAATTTTGGTATAGCATAAATCTTTTTCTCCTGCCAGTTTTTTTTACTTTGAAATCCACTTAACTCTCTTCCTAGAGAAGGCTAGCCATTGCATGGTTTTGAATTGTGAGGACCAAATACAAACGTTGTTGAAGTCCACCACTACAAAGGTAGAACACCATGTGGAATTTGTTCCAATTTCTTATAGTTCTGCTGTGAGATGCATGAGGATTATACTAACTGATAATGCATAGAATCAGTGACACAGAGCTGTTAAGGGCCAAATTTTCAATAAAAGGTCTTTTGATTTTGATTGCCTCCATTTTTAGGTTGCCAACTTTAGATACTAGATATAGATATAAGAACACCCACACACAACTCCATCCAATGAATGCATGGTTCAGGGCTCAGACCTTAGTCAACTCAGTTTGTGTTCTCCAAAATTACATACAGCTTTAAATAGCTGTCACTTGACCATAATCAGGCAGTAAGTCAATGGTGGCATTGGAGTGATGTTGTAGCCATGATGGTCCCAGAACTGAGCAAGAAGTGAGTATTTTTGTGGGGTGACAGCTTGTATTGGACCAACTGAATGGTTGGGATAAAATTAGACAAGTGTTCAAGTGCTGGTGACCATATGAAAAATGTCTTGCATTTGAACGCTTGTCTAAACATATCCCAACTGTGCAGTTCATCTAATAAAAGATATCACCCCCTAAAAATCCTTGCTTCTTCCACTAAGTCATAGCAGAACAGAGACGTCATCTCTGGGAAAAATTACTTTCAGCAACAAAACCTGGAAGTCACATATACTCACGCTACCACTTTTTGGACTGTAATTATTGTCTCAGTAAGTCTATTGACTTTCCTTGCCCCTCTCTTGATGACAACAGGGCTTCAAAAAAATAAACCAGAAATCAGAACCAAAAGCTTTGGGACTCCAGAAGCACTGTGGCATCATTCTGCTCTCACTACTTATCCAGTCAATAAAATTCAGTTGGGCAAAAATAAATCAGTTAAAATATAGTCAGAGGCAGGCTTCAAATATCTTTAGGCATATTATCGTTCTTTGAACCAAATGCCTAAGGAAGGAGAAAAATGGATGGATGAATAAAAAATGCTTACCAGCTAGTGAAATGGAATCGATATCAGGAATGTTAAGTGAATACATTATGTTCTCCATCAATGTGTGTGGCAATCATTTATCTTGAAACCTCTTTAAAGACTCTGTGATTGGAAAAGCATATCTCTTGAAAGCACAAGGATTTATTTTTGAAAAGCTTCCTTTGTCTAAGAGTCTCATGTGACAATCACCTAATTACATCGTTAGTAGCACTGTGGCATAATTTATCTTTTCAGTATTTCATTGGTTTATTATGTTAGCCTTCATTTATAACAGCCAATCTCCCTGACATTAGAATAATACAATACTCCCTCCCTAGCTTTTCTGAGTTGAAGCTTGCCCTGAATTTGAGAGAGCTGTGTATTATGGTGTGGGATTTACCACTGTGCAGAAGGGCATCACAGAGCTCTCCACTTAACCCTTCAAAAGAGGGTTTCAAGTGGAACTTGAATGTGCAGCTGGGTCCCCATACAGAGATGGATTTAACTTTGTACTGAGGTTAAAGCAGATGTTCCTGCATGATACAGTAATCCTTCACCCCTGCTTTATTATCTGAAAGTTTCCTGTACCTGCCTTTTGTCATATCATCAGGGACTGTAGGCACTCAGAAGTTCTGAAAACCAGGCCCAAGGCATTCAAAGCCAAAGCAACCAAGAGCATTGATTGCCTTTGAAAAAGTTGGCTTAGTTTAGAGCATGATCAATGACAAAGGGGACAGGCAACAGGGGATGACATGATAGGGGACCTCCAGATCGGTAGCCATTTGGGAGACAGTGATCACCTAATAATAGAATTCAATATAAGACGTCGAGTGGGTAAGGTAACTAGTAGGGTGAAAGTGCTAGACTTTAGGAAAGCTGATCTCAATGCACTCAGGCAATTAGTCAAGGACGCACTGCAGAGTAGGAGTTTTGAAGGGATGGGAGCCCAAGAAGGGTGGCTGTGCCTTAAGGAAACGATCCTTCGGGCACAAAGCAAGACGATCCCCGAGCGAGGCAAAAAAGGGAAAGGGGCCAGGAGGCTTCCATGGCTGACCAGAGAACTCCAGGGCAGCCTAAGGGCCAAAAGGGGAGCACATAAAAAGTGGAAACAGGGTGAGATCACTAAAGATGAATATACCTCCTCTGCTCGTGCTTGTAGGGAGGCAGTTAGGCGGGCCAAAGCTACCATGGAGCTGAGGATGGCAACCCAAGTAAAAGACAACAAGAAATTGTTTTTTAGATATATTGGGAGTAAAAGGAAGGCCCAGGGAGGAATAGGACCCCTGCTAAATGGGCAGAAACAATTGGTGACGGACAGGGGGGACAAGGCTGAACTGCTCAACGAGTTCTTTGCCTCAGTGTTCCTAAGCGAGGGGCACGACAAGTCTCTCACTGGGGTTGTAGAGAGGCAGCAGCAAGGCGCCAGACTTCCATACGTAGATCCTGAGATGGCGCAGAGTCACTTGGAAGAACTGGATGCCTTTAAGTAGGCAGGCCCGGATGAGCTCCATCCGAGGGTGCTGAAGGCACTGGCTGACATCATTGCAGAGCCACTGGCGGGAATATTCGAACACTCGTGGCGCACGGGCCAAGTCCCGGAGGACTGGAAAAGGGCTAATGTGGTCCCCATTTTCAAAAAGGGGAGGAAGGAGGACCCAGGCAACTATAGGCCAGTCAGTCTCACCTCCATCCTTGGTAAAGACTTTGAAAAAATTATCAAGGCTCACATTTGTGAGAGCCTGGCAGGGCAAATTATGCTGAGGGGAAACCAGCACGGGTTTGTGGCGGGCAGATCGTGCCTGACCAATCTAGTCTCTTTCTATGACCAGGTTACAAAACGCCTGGACACAGGAGGAGGGGTGGATGTCGTATACTTAGACTTCAGGAAGGCCTTCGATACAGTATCCCACCCCATGCTGGTGAACAAGTTAAGAGGCTGTGATGTGGATGACTACACAGTCCAGTGGGTGGCGAATTGGCTAGAGGGTCGCACCCAAAGAGTCGTGGTGGATGGGTCGGTCTCGACCTGGAAGGGTGTGGGCAGTGGGGTCCTGCAGGGCTCGGTCCTTGGACCGATACTCTTTAATGTCTTCATCAGTGACTTGGACGAGGGAGTGAAATGTACTCTGTCCAAGTTTGCAGATGACACAAAGCTATGGGGAGAAGTGGACACGCCGGAGGGCAGGGAACAGCTGCAGGCAGACCTGGATAGGTTGGACAAGTGGGCAGAAAACAACAGGATGCAGTTCAACAGGGAGAAATGCAAAGTGCTGCACCTAGGGAGGAAAAATGTCCAGCACACCTACAGTCTAGGGAATGACCTGCTGGGTGGCACAGAGGTGGAAAGGGATCTTGGAGTCCTAGTGGACTCCAAGATGAACATGAGCCGGCAGTGTGACGAAGCCATCAGAAAAGCCAATGGCACTTTATTGTGCATCAGCAGATGCATGACGAATAGGTCCAAGGAGGTGATACTTCCCCTCTATAGGGCGCTGGTCAGACCGCAGTTGGAGTACTGCGTGCAATTCTGGGCGCCACACTTCAAGAAGGATGCGGATAACCTGGAGAGGGTCCAGAGAAGGGCAACTCGTATGGTCAAGGGCCTGCAGACCAAGCCCTACGAGGAGAGACTAGAGAAACTGGACCTTTTCAGCCTCCGCAAGAGAAGGTTGAGAGACGACCTTGTGGCTGCCTATAAGTTCATCACAAGGGCACAGAAGGGAATTGGTGAGTATTTATTCACCAAGGCGCCCCCGGGGGTTACAAGAAACAATGGCCACAAGCTAGCAGAGAGCAGATTTAGATTGGACATTAGGAAGAACTTCTTCACAGTTCGAGTGGCCAAGGTCTGGAACGGGCTCCCAAGGGAGGTGGTGTTCTCCCCTACCCTGGGGGTCTTCAAGAGGAGGTTAGATGAGTATCTAGCTGGGGTCATCTAGACCCAGCACTCTTTCCTGCTTATGCAGGGGGTCAGACTCGATGATCTATTGAGGTCCCTTCCAACCCTAACATCTATGAATCTATGAAAGGGTCCTTGCAGTGCTGGAGCCCTAGACAAATTGCTATTATGAATAATTAAAGCAAATACCTTACTGAACAGAATTCAGCATCTGAAACATAAGGCCATCTCTTCCATTATCTCTAAAATGAGGATGGTTACTCCTAGGAACTGGAGATTTGCAAATGCTCAGCCAATATGTTCATAAGTGGGGATTTGTCCCATTTCTCCAGTACCGAAGACACCAAATGAATAAAATATGATGGCCCCATAACCTCTGGCACAACTGTGTCCTGCACACCTACTGTGCATTAACCACAGTGCACTGCTGTTTTGACAGAAGGCAGCCAAAGATGAAAGCTTTCTGCATCAATGTTTTGTTCTATTCTGCCAAGGAGTAAGTGCCAAGGACATACCTGTGGCTCATTGACAATACATATAACTGCAAATTGAAATTCAAAGCATTTGTGAATTCTGAAAGCAACTCCTTTTGGTCTTCAGGGTGAACACTGAGCTTCTAGTGAGATAATGTACCTGCTATTTTAATATAATTTTAAACATTGTTGAAGGAAAGTAGAGAACTTCCAAGTATTGCTCAGTGTAGTGTACCATCAAGGAGCTCTTAGAAGACAGTGAAGATGGAGGTGAGCAAAGAAGGCTTCTCTAAGTCTTCAGAGCATTGTCTTAATAAAGATTAGCAACACTGTAGCACAGACTTCAGAAATCAAACTGGATGTCCTATGACCCCTGCCATGAGTTCAGAAAAGATATGTATGATTAAGCAAACTGAAATCTAGTAGGAAATAGGGCTGGTCAGGGTGTGTGTAGGTTACTGGGAATGTTTTATTTAGCAGTGAAAGCATCTTTATTTCTTTATGGACACATAAGAAAACAAGTCTGGAACACACAGAGCTTTCAATCTAGGAAATTACTTACAAACATTTGATCATTATTGGAAAAAATAAGTGCTACAATGTTGCATACAAAAGCCAGCTTTCATGTGCAAATCTTTTTCTGCATTTTGACTGAGACATTTGTATGTGTTCAGTGACTTGCGTTACCTGATTCACCACTCTGATTTTCGGCCGTTCTTTCAGTTAACTTTGCAAGGCAGCTATTTCAAACTTCAGCTCTGTCCTCTCCCACTGCAAAGACAAAGACTACTCAGAAGTACCACTCAGGTTAAATGTTTTAAATAGAAATTCTTAAATAGGCGTTAATGATATAGAAATCATCATAAAGGAGTCAGGCTGGGAGAGACCTCAAGAGATGATTTAATCCAACTGGGACTCAAAACTGGGATCTTGGTTTTATTAGCATTGTGCTCTAACCAACTGAGTTAAATGGCTGTCAGCATGTAAAGGCTATAACTCTCAAACTCAGCAATTTTAAGGAAGAATTCATAAAAAATCACTAAGTACTCAGATGTGGAACATCACATTAGATACCTAATCTTGTTAACTGCGGGCACATTTACACACGTGCTTTACTGTGGAGTTGACTAATTAGCTCCACAGTAAAGTGTCAGTCTACATGTGTGTCCATATTAGGGTGCTGTAAACTAATTAAATCTGCTGTAGGATAGTACCGCCTGACACAAGTACCATTCTATAGCTGAGTACTAATGTGAGCTCAAACGCACATGTAGACTGTAACCAGGGGTTGGCTGGAATACAAGGGTGCTACAATATGGGGGCTCCCTGCTAGTTAGCCCTGTACTGTAGCAGTCTCGTGCCCCAGCCAGCCCTTCGATGGCCCAGTGTTGCCACCTGAAGCCCAGAGCTGGCCCCCCGGGCTCCTTGGTCTGGGTCAGGTGCTCCCAGGCACAGCAGCTTCATTTGTACCCGGGACTGCCCCAGCTTGAATCATGTGGTCCCAGGTACATGTGAAGATGCAGCTGACTCTAGCAAGAACTCCATTGTGCCAGAGTTTATTCAGGTACATTAATATTACATGTAGATGTGCCCAGTGGGAAATAATTAATCTAGTTTGCTCATTTATTATTTTAGAGAAGATATCTATGTGGCCTATTTTCTGGTAACAAGTCTGCTGCCACAGATTATAGTGCAGGAAAGCATTGGCGATGTGTAGGGGGTGCATGCGGGTGCACATGCACCCCCTGAGATTGGCCACTGATGCCACTGCCGGTAGTGCCTGCGGGTGGTCACTGCTTGCCACTCGCCCCCCCGCCCCCAATACCACTGTAGCCTTCTGTGGGAGTGCCCCGCTTAGCCCACCCCCACTGCTGCTGCCTGCAGAAGCTCTCCGCTCTCTGCTACCTTGCCCCCACTGCCAACACCATCACCACTGTCTGCGAGTGGTCCCTGTGCCCCCCCAGCCTTGGGTGGCATGCAATGTTCATGTGGGAACAGGATGATTTGTCTTAAAAGGAGAAAAACTGGCTTGGGCCCAGGAATTGGAATTCACCATGCAGAAAAAGAATTCAGTGGCCTCAGTGCAAGCTGCCCTAGCTATGGTGATTTCCTGTTTACTCACTGACTTGAATGAGTTTGTGGGTGACAGAGTGTACTGAGGCCATGTTCCCAGAGTGGAATTAAAGGAATCAAAAGGTTCATTCATAGTGTGCTATCATGTAAAATGAAGAACCTTGGCAAGTACGTGAAGATGAAAATGTCTTTACTCTGGGGAGAGGTTACATGCTGCTGTGCACAACCTAGGTTACAAAGAAATGAAGACACAGAAGGGAAAACCTTCTTTTCCAGGTACTGGCTAGGGAGCACACCAAGGGGTGGGTGGTATTAGTGAGAGTCAAGAAATTTCTAAAGTTTGCCTTAGGAACCACGCAAGTGAGACAGTGACAACTGGAGTACTACATCTCCAAGTCTAGAGTAAACCTGGCTTCTACTAGGCCATGTCAATTTATGCCAGATGAGAATTTGGTCCACAGTTTGCTGCTTTTTTCCCTTTACATCAAGAAGGGTAACGGATATGTTCCTTCCTTAAAGCAGGATTTCCATTAATATTTGTTAAGAATTACTTCGATCATCTGGAACAGCAAGAGCCAACCCCAGGAGGCCTTCACTGGCATCCTGATCCCTGTCTCTGTCTCTCTGTATTATTCTTTTCTGATGTGGCTCTGTCAAGTTCTCCTCTGTTCTTCTATTACTTGTCTGGGATGTTTCTATATGACTCCCTCAGAGGCTTCTGCCATACCGGGCTGCAGAAGTTCTTCCCTGATGGAGTCACTTAAAGAGGGGTATCAGGAAGCTAGTTTCCCCCATCACCTCCTGTGAAAATCATGTTTTCATATGAATAGTTTTGATTGGAAAAAAAAATTTGGAATTTTTTTTGTGATGTTGCGTCAGATTAAAAGACAATTTCCACAGGGGAAATGACTACTCAGTAACCGGAGTTACTGCACAGTAGCGTCGCTGATCGGATTTTAGGTGTCACTGACTGTGCAGTAGCTTTTTACTACTGCACAGTAGCATTGCACCATGCTTCATGCCATGCAACATGAAGGCCTGTTAGTCTTACCTCGGTCCTGGGGAAGCTCTTTGAGAAAATTATTGAGGTGCACATCTGCGAGGGGCAAGCAGGGGAGTGTATGCTTAGGGGCAACCAACATGGGTTCATTAGAGGCAGGTCCTGTCAGGCCAACCTGGTGGCCTTCTATGGCCAGGTCACAAAATCCTTGGATGCAGGTGTCGCAGCGGACGTAGTCTTTCTGGACTTTAGGAAGGCCTTCAACACTGTCTCTCACCCCATTCTCGTTAAAAAATTAGGAGATTGTGGCATTGATGCCTACACAATCAGATGGGTCGCCAATTGGCTGGAGGGCCGCACCCAGAGAGTCATGGTGGATGGGTCATTTTCGACCTGGAGGGATGTGGGCAGTGGAGTCCCCCAGGGCTCGGTCCTCGGGCCCGCACTGTTCAACATCTTCATCAGCGACTTGGACGAGGGGGTGACAAGCACCTTGTTCAAATTCGCAGATGACACTAAGATGTGGGGAGAAGTGGGCATGCTAGAAGGGAGAGACAGGCTGCAGTTGGATCTGGACAGGTTACAGGGGTGGGCAGATGAGAATAAGATGGGATTCAATACTGACAAGTGCAAGGTACTGCACCTAAGGAGAAAGAACCAGCAGCATACCTACAGGCTGGGGAACTCCCTTCTCATTAGCACAGAGGCAGAAAGAGATCTTGGAGTCATTATAGACTCCAAGATGAACATGGGCTGCCAATCTGGGGACGCAGCCAGGAAGGCTAACTGTACCTTGTCATGCATCCACAGATGCATCTTAAGCAGGTCCAAGGAGGTGATCTTCCCTCTCTATATGACATTGGTCAGGCCACAGTTGGAGTACTGCATCCAGTTCTGGGCGCCGCACTTCAGGAGGGATATGGACAGCATCGAGAGGGTCCAGAGGAGGGCCACTTGCATGATCAGGGGGCAGCAGGGCAGGCCCTATGAGGAGAGGCTACGAGACCTGAACCTGTTCAGCCTCCACAAAAGAAGGCTGAGAGGGGATCTGGTGGCCGTCTATAAACTGGCCAAGGGAGACCAGTAGGCAATGGGAGAGTCCCTGTTCCCCTGAGCACTACCGGGGTTAACAAGGAATAACGGCCATAAGTTGACTGAGAGTAGATTCAGGGTAGATATCAGGAGGCACTACTTCACAGTCAGGGCGGCTAGGTCCTGGAACCAACTTCCAAGGGAAGTGGTGCTTGCTCCTACCCTGGGGGTCTTTAAAAGGAGGCTAGATAATCACCTAGCCAGGGTCGTTTGACCCCAGCATTCTTTCCTGCCATGGCAGAGGGTCGGACTTGATGATCTGCTCAGGTCCCTTCTGACCCTACTAACTATGGAACTATGAAACACTACTGCACAGTAGTAAAGAGATACTGTACAGTCAGCATCTCATGTAGATGCAGCCAGTTTTGCTGGAATAGTTTTGTAGGCTAAAGATGTGAAAAGATCACCTGCCTCACACTCTGTGTAGTTATGTTAGCAACACCCACAGTCTGAACACAGCTGGGCCAATAAAAGAAAGCCTCTGTCAGCTTGGCTTTTGTTGTTCATGGAGGTAGTATACCTACCTCATTAGAACACCCCTCCTGATGGCATGTACACCATCTTCATTAGGGAACTCTATTGGCATAGCTATGGTGGCAGCACTCTCATAATATAGACTAGCCCTGAAAGAAAGGCCAAGCTGTTACTGACAATGAAGCTCCTTGTGTTTCCCCTAGTTGAAAGTTCCTTGTATACACTGTATGCTGTTGGCATATAGTGAAGCATCACCCCCCTCACCCCCCCCGGAAGAAGCTGATTTCCCAAGAAGCTTGTTTTGTTTTTGATGCTCAGCTGCACTTTAGCAGCACTAGGTTTAAATTTAGAAGTTATATATTTCAGGCTAGTGAGAAGGTCAAAGGGAGAACACAGTAAATACCTGGAAGATAAATTCAAAGTATCTAGCTAGACTCCGTCTGGATAGTTTAAGCAAGCATAACTCTTATTAGGGTCTTTAAAGTGGGCTTAATGGAAGATAACTCAACACACCCAGAACAAACTAGTACAATACATATCAGATGCTGTATGAAAAGCTGCTTGTTGTTGTTTAATGCTACAGTAAGACCTAGATTCCCAGCCAAAAGTCAGAGCTCTGCTGGGCTTGGCTGTGTACATATAGAAATGATAGGAATGCTCTCCCAGCTGTATAGTTGGTCCAATAAAAGATATCATCAGAAAATAAAAACCCTTGCTTTCTCATACAAATAGAAAGCAAGAGATACTCCTATCCAAAACACCTGACAATCAAAGTACAGTACATAAGATAATCTCGGGGGAAATGGAAGATAAATCCATTCATGCTGAGTTCTGGATAATCACAGCTTGACTACCATTTGATGCTAGCTCAGCAAACTCTACACTATACTGCAGTCTGTGTGCCTACAATATAGATACACTTATAGGAAATGTGACAGAATCAGGATATGACTCTAGATCTTTTGAATCACAATGTAGAGCTATAATCACAAAGTTATCCTTCATTCTTGCATTCTTTTATCCATATAAAGGATATTTTCCCATTTGTGTGTCCAGGAATTTACTGTAATTATGCTAGAAATAATTTTCATTAACCATGAAGGCAGTTTCCCATACTGAGTTACACGCTGGTTTAACTGTATATGCCATTCACTGATTAAAATTCACTGCATGTGTTTTCAGGGTTTGACATTCAGTATGAATGCCCATACAAGCAGTGCAATCATTCATGTATTATCTGCTCTTTGCGCAGACATTGTTTTTATGCTCAGGCCATATTTCTACACAGAAAACTTGCTGTAGGCTGCTTGGGGCTCAACAGAGAGGTGATATAGCTGCGTTAATAGTGCTCTTAAGACCATAATAACATAAAAAACAGCTATTTACTGGGTGCATTTACACATGCACTTTAAAGCACAATAGCCTAATCTGATGTGCATTAAAGTGTCATGTCAAAAAGTACTAATATGCAGTAGAATTAGTCTACTGCGTATTAAGCATCACTAAAAAGGCATTTACTTTTGCTGCTGTGCATTAGGGCAGCCTAATACGCCTTTATGTAGTACCTCATATTAGAGGTACTAAACTTAATGCACAGTAGCAAAAGCACATTAACAAATGTGTTGATGTGCCTACTGGGTCAGTGTAGCAGGGCACTGGGATGCACCTGCCCCTTTAAGGGACCAACAAGAGATAGCTTACAGGTGGTGAAGGGGGTTAATTAGGGACTCACCTGACCAGCATTAGGCCATGCTTGAGCTATATAAGCCCTGGGCCTGAGCAGGTCAGGTACTTAGCCTTGAGAGCTGTGAAATGAGATGCTCCTAGCAGTAATCCTCCTGAATGGACTGAAAAGAAGCAACTTTGCAATACTGGGTACAAAGGGAAGGCACCTGGGGCAGAGAGGGGGTTGTTTATATAGGCAGATAGTCTTGGTTTTATGTTAAGCCCAGAGAAGGTGTGAGTGCCTGCCAGAGGGTATGGGTGCTTGTTATTAAGTTGCTCTGGTAGTTTAGCCTTGAGCCCTGCAAGGGCAGACAAGGCCTACTTAGAGTACTGGTAGCCCAAAAGTAGCTATGTGGGACCCAGCAGGAAGTGCAGGAGCCCTGAGGGTGGGGATCAGAAGATCCATGAGCCCAGGACCCTGAGAGGCTGGGAATGTGATCAGAAGATCCAGGCGCACAAAGCAGGGCTGAGAAAGCAAAACCAAAGAAAGCCTAAAGTCAGGGAAAGAGTCTGCCTGTGGGGCCAGGAGATTCAGGAGCTAGGGACTGGCTGAAAGTCTGACTAGAAGGTCCATGGGCCCAGAAAAAGGCCAAGAGCTAGATTAGAGGGTTCACAAGTCTCTGAGAGGAGCTGTAAGCTGGATTCTCTGCCCAGGGAAGGGGTAGGAGTTGGACTAGAGGGTCCAGAAGCCCAGAGGGAGGGGGCTGAGTATAGGACCAGAGTATGAGAGCCAAGAGAGGGGCTGCTTGTGGGACCAGGGTTCCAAGGGCCCAAACAGGGGACTGAGCATTAGAGCAGAGCATCCAAGAGCTCCAGAAGTGGCTCTGTGTGGGACCCAAGGGTCCCAGAGCCCAGAGGCAGGCCATAAACGTGACCAGAGGGTCTGAATGCCCAGAGAGAGGGGTATTGAGGATCCTGGAGAGGGGCTAAGTAGAACAAAGATCAGATGAAATCATAGACCGATAATACCTGCAAGGCTTGGGGTGTGGTGTAGGGGTAGAACAGAGCCATGAAATTAGTCCTTAAGGCTATGGATGCCCTGCAGAGGCAGGGGAAGGCTGAGAGGGCCTGTTGAGTCTGAGGGCTGAGTTGAAACTAGTGGGGTCCAGGGGAAACTTGGTGGAGATTTGCCAGGACAGAGGCTCACTCTAAGGTCTGTGGGCAACCTTTAATAAGAACAAGGCATGGTGGGTGAGCAATCAAGGAAGGGTGACATTAGTCAGAGCTGGGCAGGAGTCACATGGCCATCGGGGGCATCATGGCTGCCCCTGTGGCTCAGCCCTGCTACAGTCAGATAGAGGTCCATCTTGCTCAGTATCTGGCAACCGTGGCAGAGAATGAATGCTAAAAGGGAGAGCAAGCTAGGTATGACCAGGTATTATTTCCACTATTCTACTCCCATTTGCAATCTCCAGCACTTATGATTTAGGAAGTTCTAATTCAAAGACTGTACCCCTAGCTGCCATGCTCAATAGCGACTGATAGCCTTTTCCTCTAAAAAACATCTAATTAATTCTTTTTAAAATATGGCTACACTATCAGCTTCCACAATATCTCTTGGCAATGAGTTCCATACTTGAATTACCCTCTGTGTGAAAAATAACTTTGTTTTGTTAGTTTTACGCTTACTAAATACTAGTTTTATGACCCCTAGTTCTTGTATTGTGTGAGAGCGTAAGTAATAAAACCCTATTTACTTTCTCTTCACCATTTAGTATTTTGTAAACCTTTACCATGTCCTTCCTCATATGGAAGCTCCTCCATACATGGATTAATAAAGGGGCATAATGACACTTTCCATTTTGTTTATAGTTCCTTTTTCAATACTTCCTAATGTTCTGTTTCCCTTTTTTGATGGCTGATGAGCACAGAGCTGATCTTCTCCGAGCTGTTCACAATGACTCCCAGATATTTCCTGTGTGGTAATAGCTAATATAGAGCCCATCACAGTATAGGTATATTTTGGGTTATTTTTGCCCATGTACATCACTTCGCACTTGTATTCATTGAATTTCATCTGCCACTTAGTAGCCCATTCCTTGTGTAGTTCTTCCATGAGCTAATTGGCATGGCATGGCTAGTAGGCATTGGCATGGCTAGTAGCAGGGCCACCTGCAGTATTAGCTCACCTGCAGTACAGCATAGATACAGCTCCACTACTTGTAGTTGAGGAGGAAGCTGCCCCAGAGCAGCTAGTGGGCTCAGAGTGCCACTGTTGCACACAGTAAATTTACTATGTACATACGGTTGCACATTCTTTCACTCATATGACCTGAGACACACATTCCTTAAATACACAATGGTGAGTAAACCTTATGGAATATCTTATTTCTTCTGCTGTGCACCCAGCACGCGTGTTGCATCTACACTGTGAGTACTGTGCAGGTTTTGCCTCTGGCTCTTGTTAGTTGCACTGAGGTGGTACTTAAGACTTATGTATCTTCTGTTGTGCACGCACAGACCAAAAGGAACTCAGAGAACTTTCCCTTAAAGTATTAGACAAGAAGTAGATATGGCTAGATGAGGGATTACAAGAAACAATGAGACCTTACTAGACAGTGATGGGAGACCGTAGGCTTAGTACACTGCTGTGACTTCAACGCCACACATATACTTTCCATCTCTGTTGAGAGAGGATATGTTTCTATGGTGTTTCTGTCAAATCCCTAGTTGCAAAAATGGGAAAACATCTCCTTATTTGGTTCTTTAAAAAAAAAAAAAAAAGCAGCTCCTGAAAATTGAGAGTTTTTCCTTTAAAAAATTCAAAGAGCATCAAAGAATCTAAGCAACATTGACTCTTTCTTATTGAAGTGTAGCAAATCACTGCACACAGAAAGAAACACAGCAAGTTTCCAATATTAAGCTGCCAAGGAGTCAAACATCCTTTCTCACAGGATTATATTGTTCAATTAAAGTGGCAGTACCATGAGCATGCCACTGGAAACTAATTTTGAAAGTTCAGTTCAGCACTGTTTACGTGCTTGCTTTGTAGGATAATTTGTACAGCAAATAATGCTTGTACCTTCTGTTCTCCTTGGTGCTAGTGTGAAATGCTGTGATATTTTATAAGAGAAAAACAGAAAAAAATGTGTTTGATCCAAGATTGTAATGTACTGCTTTTTTTTAAACCCAAGCATGGATTTCTTGGATGTTATGTCAAGTTCGGTAAATGGCCCAAAACAGCACTTTATCTTGCATTGAGAAAATCAGTGTTAAAACCCAGTCCAGGGGGTACTCACCACCAACAAATGGGTGCAGTCTTTCTACAGCTTTTAACTTCAGTGGGAATCAAGTGCACGTTTATATACTTAGTGGAACAATGGTCTTTGTGGCTTGGCTATGCAATATGTTCTGTTTTAATCTTTTTTTTATAGGAGGAGTTTATGTATGTCTAGTCAGCTGACTAGCTCCTATCGATTACTATGAACTATACATATGCCTGTCTGAATCATATTAGCTGGCTTTTATTATATATAGTTGTGTGTCAAACAAAATGTATTTGCCTTTTAAGGTTTGGCAGCTATACTTAATACTGAGCAACAGTCAGTTTTCAGTCTAGAAAGGCTCATTGTCTTCTTTCTGAAGTTATTTTACATTAACTCCATTGGCTGTAACAGAGTTATGCCTGATACTGGCTCCAAATTTAGGAAGGCACTTTTAGGGGGCAGACAGAAGTGCAGCTCCCCGCTGTATAACTGAGAACACTTTGCAGGAAGCATTCTGAGTTGCAATGATCCCCTGGACCAAACAGAAGTTCACTATTGGTTCCTGGGAGTAGGGGAACTAGCTGAGCCTGCAGCCAGTTTCCCCCAGCAACACCCCATCCTTTCTTCCAGCTTGTCCCTGTTTCAGAGTGGGAAGTGGGAAAATGGAGCAGAGGGAGTTCATTCTAGGAGTTCCTCAGCTAGCGCTGGAGGATGGGGTGGGTGAATTGGATGGGGTTGGAGCTCCCTTCAGGGGGGCTCCAATACACCTGCGCCACCCTCCAACGGGGGCTGAAAAAACCCTGGACTAGACTTCCTCCTATCCCTTTCCCCACTCCCGTACAATGAGGGTTCAGATTTTCACCTGATTGTCCATTTTTGAAGCAGTCTGTAGCTGTGCACTTTTGTTTGGTCATTAGGGTTACCATAGTTCCAGTTCCAAATAAGAGGACATCTGTTGCACGTGTGTGTGTGTGTGTGGGGGGGGGTAGATGATTGTGAGGGACAGTGATATCTATGCCAGTGCCCTGGCTTTGCCCATTCCATTGCCCCTCACTCCCTCCAGCCCTGCTGCTGCCCCTCACTCCCAATCCGCAGTACCCTCCCCACCTGGGCCATGTTGGTGCCCCTCAGTCCTGACCCACAGTCCCCTAGCCCACACTTCCAACCCACAGTCCCCCACCCCCTCGCACGTCATTTCCAAGCCACAGCCCCCTGCTCCCTCCCTCTTCTGGCTGCCCTGCCCCTGCAACTTTTTTCCCACAGTGGGACATGGCCTACAATTCAGCCCCCTCCATGAGTTGCAGTCCCACACCCCATGGTGCTCAGATGCTCCTGCAAGAGGAATAGATAGAAAAAGGCAGGTGCTAGGACCCTGGGGGTGTCTTTTTCACTGAAGCAGAGAAACTAAACTGAACGTGGCAGGTGCTATCTTGTCCTTAAAGCATGTACTTTAAGTGCTTTCCAAAATAGTCTTCCAGTGGAGAAGAATTAGGAAGAGATGAGGAGGAGATGAGAATCAGACTCACAATGTATTTGGAGGAAGAGAGGGAGTTATTTTTGTTAGCTACTCTCCTCCTATCTCCTGTATTATAAAAACATCTTTTTTTAGGGATTTTCAAAGACGAAAATCTGTACAGGATAAATCTAATCCATATCCATTTCATCTCTTCCCTTTGCTGTCTCTCCAGACCTCCTATAGCTGCTGAGATTCATTTAGGCTGCTAAACCTCCATTTAGCCTTCTTTCTTCCTCCCATAGAAAAAACTAATATTTAGAAAGGAATTTAAGATTAAGATCTTGGGTGGAGGGAGGGAGGATTTGTTTTTTTTTCTGGCTTCATACTTGGTGGTTTAGGGTCATTTTTTCCTGTCACAGAGTTTCTGCAGGATTCACCAAACCTGTCTGCATATGCAAGCTTTTATCGCTAGGGTTCAGGGGCAGATCCAGGGAGGTGCAGTGGTGCAGTTGCACCTCTCTCCACCCCCCTGTTTCTGTTCTGTCCAAACTTTAAAACCAACACCATAGAAGGGGCAGCACTTCAAGGCAAATTCAAGGCAAACCCACAATAATTAGATTCTATACCGGGAAAATTATTACAAATTTATACATTTTCCATATATAGAATCTAATTATTGGGGGGTGGTCAGCTTTATAGCCAGGGTCATCTTCTATTTGAGTAAATACTGTAAATATGGCAACTGCCTTACTGTTTTCAAACACCCTGAATCCTATCTACAACACATCAATGTCTGTACTGTGTTGAATTGTTCTAGGGAATACACTATTACTCCCCTGGAGTTCCCCTGTTCCCCTGCTGCCAGATACTTTTGACATTTGGTTCTCAAGGAGTAGGAGTGAATGAAAGAAGCATGTTTTCATGTGGTGCTCCTTAGCATGGCCCAAAATGATGTAGATATCGCCCAAGAAAATTTTCAGTGACATAGCTAGTTAGCACTACACCACTTGAAAAAGAGGCTACCTTGAGGTGTCTGAATTCAGAAGATTGCTGGAGTATGCCATAGAGGTACAACCCCGCTAAGCATTGCTATTGGCTTTCTAAGATCAGCGTCTGAGTGCCACAGCTCTCCTGTAAACTTGTCTTGTGTAGACATGATGGGAAACTCTACTGCCTGGCCCATCCTGTAGTCATTTATACCAGTGCCAGGTGAGTGTGTTAAACCTTAATGTGCCAAAGTGTTTTTAATTTTACCCTCATGTATTCACTTTGCACAGGTGTAAATGGCTGTTCAAGGAACTGTGTACTAGAGTCAGGCTCCTAGTTTGATATGTAAGATGTTTTTGAGTGTAACAGTGCCAGCTCAACCCAAGAAACATGCAAACTGGAAAATTCAAAGGGTGCCAAACTGACAGGTGGAAAACCACAATCTGAGGGGCTTGGTGAAAGATATGATTATTTAAACTATAATGCTCACATAGCAAAATGAGATTTCTGATATTTATGAGCCAGGTTGTCAGTCATGACATATAGGAGATACCCACTTTCTGTGTTCAGCTACACTGCAATCCAGTCATATGTGTCCTTACCTGCCAAATACATACTGTCGACTTCCCTTAATTCAGTTCACCTGGTGAGTGAATGGGGAGGGTGAAGCCAAGGTAGCTCATAGCCTCATTGCTCTTTACCCACCAACTCCACAAGAGGAGGAAGCTGGCATACATCATCTGCTTTCTTCTGTTCATTAAGGTCTGGGGATTGAAATGCAGTTGAAGTCGCAATCTAGCCCTTAAAAATCACTTCTACCACGTCAAAATTGCTCCTGCTGTAGTCAAAGCAGATGCTCAATGTACCAAATGGTATCTCATTGGACACAGCAGCTGGGGACAATGTGAGTTTAAGTTAGGTCCATTTTTTTCTCCCAGCAGGTGTCACTAAAGCACAAAGAAAATTGAAAATTCAGTAACAATAAAATGTTTGCTTCAGCTACTGAAATCTTAATCATGGTCTCAGGAAAAAATAAAGAAGGTTAGCAACAAAACAAAAACAATAATAATATAACAGGGAATTCTTGCAGCTACCTGGTAGTTGAAAAGCTGGACATCTTCCACCTGGAATTGCTTAACTTGGTCTGTCAAACTACTTTGTTCCTCAGTGAAGTTGTTTTAAGGACTGCGTAACACATCTAAATGGTATTTGGATGATTACAGAAGGTGTCCTTCGGCTCTCCTATTTATCATTTGGCTTATTAGATAACGTTTCCCTTCTAGCCCTTTACATGACACTTCAGTGATGCACTTCATAATGTTTCAGTCACAATCGCACCCTGAAAGACGCCTCATATTCAGATCTGTTCCCAGGCATGTGAGACAAGGCTGGGATCTTTTGTATGAAAACATGACTAACCTTTTGGATTATGTTGTCCTTTTGTAAAAAGAAAAAGGAGCCTCTGGTGAATAATCCCACAAATATTTCAATCAATTGATTTCAGTGTCCACCTTTACTTTGTTAAATTGTCTCATACTGTACGTAGACTGGATCTCAGATTTTGGTTGTGCTGCTGTTACCTGCCATGCACACTGTAAGTATACACTGAACTTGGCCTAATATTGAGAAAGTTATGGGGTAAATCTTAGCCCTGCTTGAAATCAATGAGAGCTTTTTTTGTGGAAAGTATTGTGGCCAGGGCTCCCGCTCCAGAAAGATTTCAGCCTGTACTCAATCTGGAGACAATAAGACACAGACGATGGGGTGAATGTGTGTGTGCGTGTGTGTGTGCATCTCTCTCTCTCTCTCTCTCTCTCTCTCTCTCTCTCTCTCTCTCTCGCTCGCTCATGCCAGCTTCCAGCTGTTACCATCTTCATTATTTATGCTGATTTTTAAATCAAGGTTTCTCCTGGTTTCCATGAATTCTCACTGAAAAACTTCATGAAGAACATCTGCTTGATTCTACTGTCTGTTGCATTTGAGGTACCCATGATATTCATGAGTTTAATGGAGAATAGAAGTTGGTCCTCTGTGTTGGGCTTGGGATCTTAAATGAATAGCAAGAGTTGTTACAATGATAGATATTAAACCTCAGGCATTAGGGATCAACCTTTCTCTAAATACTAGGTCCAAGATATGACCTAATGGGTGTCGGGATTGGGGCAAAGGGTCCCACACCTGTCTGTTGCAGGGTTCTTGATTCTTTCCCATACCATCTTGTTTTGGCCACTGTCTGAGACAGGACAGTGAACAAAATGATTTGTTCCAATGTGACAATGCCTATGCTTTATAGCAAGCGGTAGAAAAGTTGTCCAAATAAATGGGGCCTTAAGTAATAGATATTGGGGAAAATATTCCTAGATGAGGTAAATTAAGGCAGCACTTTGAATGTCAGTGGACTGGTACTAATTTGTAGCAGCTGCACATATAGTCCTTTATCTACAGGCCTTTTATTTGCATGGAGCACATAAATAGTGCCAAATCAGCCAATAATTACATAATTTATCAAGAATAATTCAATATAATCCAAGCTTCCTGCAGACATAGCTGTGGCCCTGATCCACATGGTGATGAAAATATTATCCCCAAACTAGAAACCTTTGCAGATTTAGAAACCTTTCACGGCAAGGTTGTCAATATGCAAAACGTTGACCATACTCCCCACTCCCACCCCTCGCTCCCACCCCCAAGGGGGAGCAGGGAGGGATTTCAACACAATTTTCAAAAATGTTTATTCCCATCTTTCAGTGAGCTCCAATTTAAAAACAAAGCAAAATAGAACCCCCCCCCCCCAAAAGAAACAAACAAAAAACCCCACACTTATCAAATTTAAACACAGGGAGAGGGATCCATATTGATTCAATGAGGGGAAGAGTTAGCTAAGGCTAAAGTTGCTCAGAAGGGAGAGCATTGGACAAGAGAGTTGAAGATTCTTAGTTCAATTCCTGCCTTTAGCAGGCCTTAGCTTTCAATTTCACAGACCAAGGAATAATGGTCTCAAGCTGCAGCAAGGGAAGTTTAGGTTAGATATTAGGATACACTTTCTCACTAGAAGTCAAACACTGGCACAAAGAAGTGGTGGTATCTCTGACCTTACAGATTTTTAAGACCTGGCTAGAAAAAGCCTTGGCTGTGAGGGTATAGTTCAGTATGGTCCTGCCTTGAGCAGGGCTTGGACTAGATGTCCTCCTGAGGTCCCTTCCAACCCTCATTTTTCTATGATTCTATGTTAAGTGTTGGTGGTTCTTCTGGTGGGCTTAGCATAGGTGCACAGTACCACCTGGCAACCTGCCATCTGTCATGGCAAGATAAAGCCTAAGAGACTTGCAGTTATCATAGGAGCCCTTTTTCAAGAGATTGAGTTTAAATATTACTTATTAGTACAGCAGTATGAACAGGCTGAAGCAAAAGCTAGGGAGGGACAACACAGACGTAGCAGCAAATTTACTCATGTACTTCCCCAAGCCTCCATAACATGACATTATATTGGGAAACCCTACAGAGTTATGTTCCATAATGCATACGCCTCACAGTTTATCCCTTGGGCTATGAAACTGCACCACTTTCTATGCTTCTGAAGAGCCCCCCATTCATGGAAAGAGAGATGACAAAGCTACCTGCAGTTATCCACAGCAGTGATTTTTAAACTTCCTGGAGTCACACAACCCTTTCATACCATTTCTTCTGCCTTGGAAGCCCTACTGCTGGACATGTGCGCTGATGTGGAGCCAGGCAACTCAGGCCATCAGTGGCAGTGCACCACTTCCCAGCCTGTTCTGCTATTACCCCCAGTCTCTTTGCAGGACCCCTGATGACTTATTGTGGGGTTCCATGGAACTCAGATTGAAAACCACTAATCCAAAGGATGCCAAGAGGTATCTTCTTTGGTGAAAGTCACTAAAATCTGTTTTAAAAGAAAAATTGAAAAATATTTTTCATATCTACTCGGGTTACCTCATTGGGTAAGTGCACTTATGCATTTTTAATGGTAAAAAGAATAATATGCCTTCTGGCAAATTTGATAGGCATTTACAAGAAAGTTGCTTATGTTTAACTGTTGACACTTTAATGAGAAACTCTTAAGTGATTCAGTTTTAACCATACTCTGCAGTCTATAGAATGACTTTCCATTAGGCGTTCTCTAGCAGTTCTCTTCAGGCATCCGGAAGACAGCAGGCTGCAGGTCGGAGTGCTGGAATGTGGCCATTTAATCTTTTCCTTTGCCAGATTAGCACTGAGGTTACATAACCTCCTGGTGCATTGTTATCCATTGAAATAAAACCCTACCAGCGTATGTTCACTCATAGCCTCCATTTTATTTATCCACTTTTGATTTCAGCCACTAATCTGCTGTAGCTTTCAGCCTTTAGCTCTGGATTGTCAGATGACATTGTGGCTGGATAACATCTGTTTCAGCTTTTATCCGTCTAGAATACAAACATTAATCACTGCAAATGGAGTGTGAAATGGAAGGAAGAGTTAAATGCACATTTGATTCTGAACATTCTCAGATAAGTGTCTTTCAGGATCTGTCCAGTGGAAATGTCCATTATGATACAGTGTTGTTTTTTTTAACCAAGGGTAATATTGAAAGCCTATCATATTTTTCTCATAGAAATGTCTCCTTTCCTGAAGTTTATGCTATTACAGCCTTATAAAAAGCTGTTATGCATTTTTTAAAATAACCTTAAAAAAAAACCCAACTTTTTTTGTTGTTTGGATTAAAGGAGTGCAAAGAGGAAAAATACAATGCCTTGTTCCAGCCCCTTTGTGTCCCCTCAGCACATTCTGTGCTCCTGTTACTGCCTAATAGCTTTGCTTGTTTCATTACAATGAAAATGTGTGGGCTACTGGCATGTGGCATAGCACTTGTAAGACCCAATGCAAAGAAAGATGTGTGGGGTCTTTTCTAACTCACTCTTGACCTGAGTCTGCCTCCCCACACACAAACTTTCTCATATGCACGACAGCCCTTGGCTCCTGGCTGCCAAGGGGCAGTGAGAAGCCAGCTGTTGTTCAGAACAGCAGAGGCTGGGGATACTGCACCAGGCCACAGATGGATAGAAAAATAACAGAGTGAGTGAGGATGGATACTGGGGCCCTGAGAAGTGGGTGGTCCAGCAGCAGCTCTGTTGCAGGGTGTCAGCTGGCTGGCACTGGAGCACTGAGACCTGAATTCTTGAATCTCTAAAATCTCTATGCTGCAAATGCATGTACTTGGCTCTTTTGGGGTCTGATAGAATTTTATCAAAGACAAGAGAAAATGCTTGAGGGAATAATCCAACACTGGTAAAGAGACAGAGAAGAGGATAACTTAATATGTCTTTTCCATCTCTAATATTTGCTTTTAGGTATCTATGATATCTGGAGTTCAGTTAGAAATGCGTTTCTTTTATGTCGCCTGTCAGACGTTTGTTAGGATTGGGTTACTGACCTGGCAGGTGATTTTACATTTTTAGAACCAATAAGAGTAATCGTAGGGAAGTGTCATAGCAAGGAGCAATAAGAATGAAATGAACTTTTTCATTTTCACTCCAGCTTCACTTGTTTTTTTTCCATGTAAATTCCTTTTTTATGTGTCCTTGGTTCTAGTTTATGTTTCTGAAGCAGGGGTTTGCTTTAACAGCTATAAATGCACATCTAGAAAAGCAATAATATACGTGTAGGGCCACTGTGTATGAATTTATCTCTATGGATAGACAGAAAGGAAATCAAAAAAGCTCTTGGGCATAGCTCTAGAGGTTGATCCTGCTAGCCTCTGCTGTCATGAGAACAACCCTTATTCATGTAAGAAGGCTCCACTGAAGTCCCTGAGTAAGTGATTCCAGAACCAGGACCTGGATTTTGGATGCCTCGCAACAAAGGATCTGCACATGAAAATTTAGCGGAGACCAAATTTCTATAGTTAAATGTGTTCATATGCTATTGGAAAAGATGCAAAGGGAAGAACTGCAATCCTTTAGTTTATGACCATGCTGCTTTCTAGCTAGTAGCATCCTTTTTTGAGTAAACGTCTGTGTTTCTTCTATAAGCATGGGGACTTACAGAACTTGAGGCTTTCAAATAATCTGTATGAAGGTCTTAATAGATCTATTCTGCCCTACCATGGTATTTATAATTTTGTACTGTAAAAAAAAAAGTCAGACTTATAAACTCCTTTCACTGACATTGCCTTTAGTCTAGAAAGGCTAGAGTAGATACAAGAATGCTTGATATGAGTATCTTGTATGTCTCTCAAGGCAACTTTTCTACATTGCAGTTTCCTTGGGTTTTACAGACTCCTGTACTAGGAGTGTTCCCTAGAATCTGAATGAGGCATTTTTTCTGATGCCCTCATCTATATTTAACTAGTGTAGTCAAACAGATAGTTCATAGTGTTCAGCTGCAATTTGAGGCTACACAAATGGCAGATTCCTTAACACTGTTGTGTGCACATGAGATTACCTGGTTTGCAAATTTCTAAATAAACACTGGGGATTAAATGAATGCATGACAGTAAGGGCCAGAGAGGCACTGCGTGGTGGGCAACCCTCTGCTGCACAGTAGGGCCCCTGTACCACACCACATCATGTCCTCAGGTCCCCTGAACTTCCTGGCCACAGGCTGCCTTGGCCACATGGCTCTGTGCCAGAGAGGCCCAGGGACCACAGGTTACTGCCCCCCCCCCCCCCCCCCCCCCCCCCCCGCAGGTGATTTAAATGCAAAGTATAGGGAAGGAGTGAGGAAAGGAGAGGGTGCACTGTTGAGAGAAAGAAAGGTGGGTTCAAGTGAAAATTAAGGCAGGGACATGAGAATTAAAAAATCCAGGTAATAAGATAAGACTCTCTAAACTAAGTATGTTTAGACCACACTTAACACAACCCAGCCTGTGGATGATTTGTTGTTCTGCAATTTCACATTCAAGTTCTTTTTTAAAGTTTACAGCTACTTTAAGGTCAGCGATGGAATTTCCAGGGACGCTAAAGTGTTGTGCGACAGGCTTTTATGTGCTTCTAGACTAGATGTCAAATCGGTGACCATTCATTCTTTCACATAGGGATCACTTCATCTGTCCATTGCTGTAAGCTGAACTTCCCCACCCTTTATTCCAAACTAAGAATAACTAGATGTGTATTTGTACTGATATACTACCACCATTTAACTCTTTAATTTACCAGTATAATTAATTCACTATAGCTGAAAATAAATCTTGTATAGAAAAGCCCTCAAACTTCTCTGCATTAGTTACGTTCGCTTTGCCTGTTGAGAGTTTCTTTCACAATTAAAGCAGCTAGAGCTATTTATTTAAAGAGAACAGAGACTCTGGGAATAAGTAGATGGTCAAAAAGACCAAGGCTGAATCGATTCAATCTTTGCAGGTTAATCTAAACTGTGTAGATTGAACTGATAAGCAAGTGAACAGATATTCACTTTTGATTCCAGAAATGCAGCCACATACCTGCAGTGGTTTAGGCCAGAAGCCAGCTAAAGCACACCTCCTTGCTTGTCTGGAGCAGCCAGTTTGGGCCAAGGATAGCCCACCCACCCTGTCGGGGGGGAGGGGGGCCGGTGTGGATTTGCAGCGGAGGTGCAAAGCATCTTGGGGCCTGGGGGACTGTAAGTTGACTTAAATCTGGAGGGGATCTGGAACGGAAGTTCCATAAACTTACTTAACCTAAATCAGTGAAGTCTGATACTACATTCATCCGGGTTTTTCTAAACCAAGTTTGGCTATTGTCAAAGCAGTTTATGTGCACTGAACCTCTGTTGTGTTAGAGATTTAAGCTGGTTTCCAATCACTTATACCAGTTTATGTGTAATTTCTGTCCCTAGCCTGGGAAACAACTGAGACACATTTCAGTGCTTCTGTGCTTAATCCTTTGTATTCCTGAAATCAGGGCACACTATGCTTTGGATAAAACGGACCTAGCATTTCTCCCACCTTCTCTTTTTCCTTCTCTAGAAGGCTCCTTCTAGCATCTTTGTTTAAAAAGAAAAAATTATACTGCTGTTGATCCCAACCCCAATCCTTTTGCTGCTGAGCTTTAACATTGGCAGTGCCATCCTCACACTGCTCACAGGTACTCAGGGCTGGCTCTGCCAATATACAAGATATTGAAAGGTAGTTGCATTTCTAGGAGACTGGCAGGCTGTATTAGAAACAGTGATTTATTCTCTAGCTTTTTTTCCCTTTACTAAGGGCAACATTTCCACATTGCAGCTTCCATTAGTTTCACAGACTCTTGCACGAGGTCATTGGTGATGAGTGAGCCTTGGTAACCTGGAAGATGATTTAAAAAAAAAAAAGATTTGAAAAATAAAAACAGAATGGGAAAATAATTCATAGACTGTCTACAATAATAGGGGGTGGGTATTTTTA
Organism: Alligator mississippiensis; assembly: GCF_030867095.1. Taxonomy (NCBI): domain Eukaryota; kingdom Metazoa; phylum Chordata; order Crocodylia; family Alligatoridae; genus Alligator; species Alligator mississippiensis. The sequence continues at coordinate 190,261,528 of NC_081825.1, read as the reverse complement.
GTGAGACTGTAGTGACTTAGTTGAGTACTTCTATTTGGATATAAACAAAGGCCCCAAGCAGGAGCTGGGTCCTATCATCCTAGGCCCTTTAATAAAGGTGGAGTCATCATCCTAAAAAAGTGTATGCTAAATTGACAAGAAGAGGGAAGAGGGTGAAAGAAATGGAACATTATCCTATGTACTTAACAGATGGCGATCAGAAGCACAAAGGGTCTCCTGACATGGGCACATGAATAAACACTATGCTGAGGTAAAGATGGATGGGGCTTTACACTGCATCAGCTGCTCCACGATAACTGCCTGTGTGCATGCTCTTAAACCAGAGTAAGTGAAAGCTAACCTAGTTTAACCGTCCTTCACTGACTGCTTAGCTACAGCAGTTTATCGTCCACTTATTGTAGGGTAAGAATGTGTACCCAGGCAGTTAATGTGGCGTTAGTAATGTGTTGTGAAGCCCTGTCCTCCTCTATATCATGGTAACATATTTGTATGGACAGCCTTTAAGTGTGTTGCCCAAGGTCACAGGCAAGGCTGGTAGCAGGACCCAGAACTGAAACCATATTTGCTGAGTCCCAAAACATTTGTTTTTCATTGCAAAATCATCCTGCCTTTCTTCTGCACTGTAATTTTTCATACCAGCTTGCAAAATAAACCTTTTGAAACAGTGTAGTGTGCTCATAGATAAAGATACATCTAGTAATTGCATGAAACTAATACTTTGTTCTGGAAAAGCGTATGTGTACGCAGATGTATATGTATACCTATGGATGCAAGAAAAACAACTATACCTTTATGATCAGTCTTGTGAAATTGCCTTGAAGAATTATCAGTCTAGCCACAAAATCTACCCAGTACCCTTAGCAATTGTCACAACCCAAGGGTGTGATTTTTGTTTGTGTGCGCTTCGGCACTGCTAAATTATTTCCCGCCACTCGTAGCTTTCTTTGCAGGGTGCATTTCTAGGTTGCAAAAGGGAAATGCATGGTGCAAGGAGTTCCCGCCATTCGTATACAAATTTGTGTCCCACTATTGGCCAGTTCTAAATTATTCCCACGTGGCGGCTAGCGATTGGCTTGCTAGTCGTATAAGAGGCTTGAGCAGTTTCCGCCCAAGTTGGAGGACTCCACAACCATCTGGAGAGAGAAAAAGAGAAAGAGGAGGGCTTCACATTTCGTGAAGATCTCTGAGCGCTGCGGAGCCTATCGGACCAAGTGTGTGTATCTTAAGAAGGCTATAGGGGTCTGATCAGCCTCTAGCCTCTCCCCATCGCCAAACGATCCCTCGATGAACCCCTTCCCTGCGCGCAAGTTCCACGGAGCCTAGCAAACTTCGTGAGAGAGTATTCAGAGCTCTTTGCTTCGAGTTACTTTCTTCGGTTGACACGACGGGCTCATGGTTTAGAGCTTTCAACCGGATTGGGCTAGAAGGCTCACGGGAAGGAACTCGAGCCCGCCTCTCTTCTTTTCTGTCTGTAACTGCAACTCAAGCAAGTTTTCCTGCCTGCACCGCGACCATCTTCAGTGTAAGTAAAATAATCTTTAATCAACCACTAAGCGTCTGTGCCTAATTCTAGCGTGCCACCTGCCTTCCCCGACCCGGCGTGTCCGGGCTGCTGGCCACAGCCCGCCGCGCGAAACCCCCCCCGAGGGCCTCAGACCGCTCCTGGCCCGCACAGCAATATCATATAAGACTGAATCACCGGACCTTCATTTTGCTGCACTTGGGCATTGCTCACTTCCTGTTTTTATTGCCCCTTAAAAATGTATTTCTTGCTATTAGTGAGCAGAATTTTTCAAGGCTAGTATCTATTTATGGGTCCATTCTGACTTTTATAGACATAGCTTCATTGCAAAGGTGTTGCTGAGAAACTTGACTCCAGAAATGCTTTTTGGCTACTTCTGAAACCACTGAATATTACTTGATTTTTGCAGCAAAACTCTATGAACTTCAGAGCATCGGAGAGCTTGCTGCTAAACCATAAATTGGCTCAGACACTTGGCATAGCTCAGAAAACTTTTTGATGAAAAGGGGCTGAGCTTTGAGCTCGTGGCAAAACTCCACACCAGGTTACTTTGTTTGACTTCTGGTTTTGTAATGAAACAGCAGTGCTACTCTTCTGCCTAAGGTTATTTAGTGTTTTGCCAAATTCTGGGAAACTGGAACTTCATATTTAAGTGTAATTATTTGTCATCTTCTGAAGTAGTTTAATGAACAAAATGTATTCTCTGCTGTTCCTTGCAGCATTTAACAAGCCAGGGCTCCAGTGGAGAGAAGCGGGAGGTGAACAAGTAGAACAGTTGTGACTAACCGAATGTGATGGGAGTCCTGCAGGGGCTGTCATCTTGGGCAGCCAGAGATCACTAAGGGGCTTGAGACTCTGTCTCCTCTAAAGCTCGTCTAATCAACGACTCCTTTCTACTCATCCTGCAGGCATATTTTAAATATATACAACAAACAGCACTTGGAACTCTGATGTTTCCTGTACTTGACCATGTGGTACAACTCCGAGTTCTATGCGGTCATGAGGACTGATGTGTTGTACAAAAGTTGCACTTTCAAAGCTAACAGAGGGCCTGTCTTGTATTCCTCCCGGTTGTCTGGATTCCTGGGTCCCCATGTTTCAGGAGACATATGCCTACTGCAGTGTTGCAAAAGTCTCATGGTTTTATAACAAATCTCAGAATATGTGGTGTTTTTCTTAAAACTCCAGATGTTGGATTCAAGAGACTGCCTGAGATTCTTAGCATTCCTTTTGAAAGAAATTTCTAATGCTCATGGCTATGGAGGAAAGCTTGCAGAGGTGAAGTAAATGCATTGTCAGTGTTTGAAAACTAGAAAGCAAATAAAAAATGCCTGCACATCACTCAGTTCCAGCAATGTCAGCCTGCAGAAAGCAACTGGCTGCTGGCAAAGTTGGGCCTCATGGATTTGGCATATTAATTTGTTTTTTAATACTCTTATGGTTGAGAGATAGCTGCCCTTTGGAATTCTTTCTGGTCTTGCTGGGCTGCACTGCCCTCAGGTACTGGGCCTCTTGTCCTAGGGTTGAGTGCTATCATTTTCCCACTCAGAGCGGGTCTCTGGTCTACAGCCCCTCTCTTTACCAACTGTAATTCCTGAGTGGGTGCAACTCAGTTGGATGCTGGCAAGAGATTTCCTTTGGGAGCTCTTACCAGTAGCTAAATGTATGAATTTGTAAGAGCATCTTCAAAACAGAGCGACTCAGCCAACAGAGGAGTCGCTACTTTGGCCTTTAGAGCATATACAAGTGATCTGGAACCCCTCATGCCTAGCAACAGCCCATTTGGTCCCTTTCTATAATGAGTCTAAGCACAGTTGGAAGGGATTTCCACTCCCTCATACCCTACTCCCAGACCCCAGTTGAAAATGAGCAGGGGCTAGGCTGAGTCAACCCAAGGGAAACAGAAAAAGAGCCTTGTCTGTTCAGGACTTTATAGATGCAGAGTAGACAGCAGCAAGATGCTTGGATGACAGAGTGTCTTGCTGTGCCCCTGGCCTGCTTGGAATGCGTATCTAATCCTGACTTTGGCTTCTGATTATGACTTCTGACTTCAATCCTTCAACCCTGACTTTGGATCCAAATCTTGGCTTCTGACTTTATCTTCCTTCTCCTGACTTTAGTTCTTGATTTGGTTTCGGACCCACCTTGCCCTGGAACTCCACTTGCTTCCTGACATGTTCCCTGACTCTGGCTTCTGGACCCTTCCCTAGACACAGAGGTGACCTACCCTGACTGCCCATGCTTCAGTCCCTTGCACTTCCAGTCTTAGAAGCAATTATGAACTCCTGCAAGCCCCATTTATCTAGGTCCAGTTCCAGGGCAGGTAATTGTATTCCATGCCTGCACAGAAATTCCCACTATCTGGCTGTTCCAGATGTAAGTGACGGCCAGGCTATACCTTGGTTATGTATCCACCCTAAATCCTACTTTTACAAAATGAGAAGAAAAAAAATCCTATCTTACTGGGCCCAGCACGTAGGCAGAGCCATTGAACTCCTCTTTAGGGATCATTTGGACCTCCTTTGCTACCAAAGCTTACTAAAGGTAGACACCTCTTTCAGACCCTTATTGAGCCACTGATTCTTGCTCCTGAGCCTCATTCAAGCCCTTCTCCATTCAGCATCTCTGTGAACATCTGTACCAATATCTGCTGCCTCAGTCAAGCTCTGGGAAAGTCCTTTAGAGCCCTAACGTTGAGACAGCTTCTGCCAGCAGCGACCTGGCATGCTTACTAGTCTCTGAAGGGTCTCAGAGTTTACTCCTCAGAAAGCCATCTTTCTTCCTGGGAAAGACCCTTCTCAAAGGGGTTTTGTCCCCTGCCCCTTCCCATTACTGGTTGAATCAGGGGAATACATCTCTTGCTGACCACTGATGGTCCAGTGATGGAGGGAGAAAATTACTAAGTCTGCTACTAAGGACCAGAACACTAGACTCAAGAAAAAATACTTTCATATTTCAAAAGGTATAGATTTTTCTTTTATTTTTTGTGGCATACTTGGATTAAAATAACATCAAGTTAGTTACTTTAATCCCAATCTAGGTAACTCACTCCCATAGCACCACATACCTCTTAGTGAAGCTGTGAGTAGTAGTAGTACTGGTCTGGTAGCCATGATGGTCCAGGGATATGTTAAAAACAAGTTTTGTGAGATGAGATATTTTTTTTGTTGCAATACTTGAAAGAGGCTGTGAAATATGCCTCATTGGTTTATGAAAACTATATTGGAAAACCCAGATGCTTCTGTCCTAAAAATGCCTCATATTAAATTCATCTTCCCGGACATTTCTTTGTTAAGAACTGATTCTTCACCTCTTTAAACTCAAAGCAGCCCTTGATAGGCTCAAGACACCCTTCAAAAATGCCAGCTTTTAGTTTTCACTCTTTTTTGGATGACAGAAAACTAATAGAGCAATTTTTCCATTTCAAAGAACTCAGAAAGACCACAACAGGGTAGAATATTTTTAACACTGTGTGTTCCTATTTGAAATCTCTGGGTTTATTTTGTGAACCATGTGTACACACCTAACAGTGCTAATGTTGCATGGCACCCCATAGCACCCTTGAAAGGACCTCATGGTACTCCAGGATGTCATAAAACACTGATCAATAATCATTGGTTTAGAAGCTGTCCCTTCTTAGAAACCCATCTAAATTTGATATCTGCACCTTTGTCATGCAAACCATGAGAAAAAGACATCACATTTAATAGATATCACCTTCTAAACACTGTCTTGATGATGATAATGAGCGTACCCCATTGCAGAATTGGGCTGCACCATCTCCAGCCACCTCTCTCTTTCCATAATTCCAAGTTTTATCAGTTTTTGACTTGAAGAAATTCAAATGGATATAGGTTTGAGTTTCTGAGAGCCATGCCATACAGCAAGAGCTCTTGCACTGTTGCAAGGTAGCCAGGGATGGAAAGAACACAACAAATGGCAGTGGAGCAATAGAGGGTATCAGGGCTGAAGGCAGTTGGGACATTATTAATTTTGTTTACCAAATGATGGAAGAAAAATATTTACAGGATTCTATAGTGACCACAAGGATTCCAGGGAGAATAACCTAGCTATTATTCTATCCAATTTAATATTCAAATCATAGCTAAGTCTAGCGATCCTAAGAGAAAAGCAGTTGTGTTGGGACCTTCCTTCCTGAGAGGCTACTTTTCTACTTGTGCTTCAAGTTTATGGCCACAGTTACAATCAGTGGACTCTTCTTGATCAAAAGAGAGAGCCTCCTAGCTCGGGAACTGTATCCCACCTGGAGTGCAAAATAGCCCTTTATACTGGCCTCGAGACTATGCTGCAAAGTGGGAATAGAGTGGGGTTCTGATGGGGTGATATCTATTTTGGAACAGGATTTTTGCATTTTGTTGGGGTATAGGTTCTGCTATTTGATTTTTTTATGTTTATTCTTGTCATTTATGGCAGGGCAATGGACCGGTCCCTGCTATAAATCCAAGGAACTTATACTGGCTTTCCTTCCCTGCAGACAAGCCAATAAGCCTGTTACTTTTTGGCAGTTGTAGAGAGTATTATTGAACATTTTATATTCTGGAGGCCCCTGGCACACATTCATTTAATGGAGTTATGAGAGCTGATCTGAAAAAATGCATCCCTGCCATGCACATATGGCATGGCAGGAGGCACAATCGTTGGGATTGGAGATCAGACCCCAGTGGTAACATTACTACTTGCCAATGCAGAGGGAGCCTGGGATCCCATGCTCCCCCTGCACCAACAAGTTGAAAGCCAGGTTTCTGCAGCCCTAATGAACCCAAGTGGTCCCAGGGCTAGGACTATGAATGACTATGAACAAACAGCTGATTGGGACTGAACTGGGGCTGTTCAAGAATGTTGTGGTCCTGGGGATGGGACTTACAGTCAGCTGATTGTTGGTCCCAGACCAGAGACCTCTCTGGGGCCAGTTCAAGATTCTGGTGTGGTCCTGGGGCTGGGACTGACCATCGACAGATCTGGCTCTGGTTACCCTGCCACATGTTCCATTTAATGGAAACCAGTCACAAAATTTCTACATCTTTTGTGGCTGGTTTCCTGTGTCATTTATTCCTGGACTGTGCAGCTGGGTTACTATTTATGGTACTATTATCAGGCTTAATTGTAATGTCTGCCAGGGGCCCTCCTTCCTTTCCATGTCTTGTGACATGGTATTTAGCATAATTCTCAGATTTGTTGGACTCTGACAGGGCCGTTCCATGAAAACCTGTGCTATAGCCTTGAACTTGTAGCCTCTGGGCTATCAGCTATGCAGCTTAGCATCCACTCCACCCTAGCCAGGACTCTTAGTGCTTCTGAATCCTTGTGACAATAGTTGGTGTTCAGGTCATTCAGTGGCATCAGCAATAACATAACTGACTCAACATTAATTATAAAAATCAAATAGATTGTTTGTCTTATCTCTGAAGGAGGCTGGAAGTGAATTTAAATTATCAGAGGAAGAGTGCTGAGACGTTCCCATAGCTTAGTAGAAATGAGATGCCGACAGTTCTGAGTAAAGAGATAAAAAGGGTCAAAAATAAGAATAACCACATCCAGCAGTGACTGAAAGCAGCAACAGACAGAATGATATGATTTAGTGTTATAAAGCTACTGATATATCACATTTGGGAACCTGTGTCTTGACTTACAAGTCAACAGCATTTTGAGGTGTCATTAACTACATTCATTGGTTCATAAATCAAAACATCAGTTTCTAGAGACCATGGAGTGATTAATAAATCAGAACTAAACTATATTCCCTAGATGTGCTTATTATTAGAACTCCTGCAACATGACAGTAGTAACTCTGGACAGATAATGCTTGTTGACATCTGGTTTAAAATTTATCTGGGGCAGGAGGAGAAAAGATTGAAAAAAGAATGTTGCATATCTGATCTCACATGATTTCCTTTACACTAGGGAAAAATCTAATCTAGAATCATTCAGGAACATGTTAATTATCCATATTGATTTTAATTTTAATTTCTGATCTGGCCATGCAGAAAAGTTCACAGCTATATATGGTTTAATGGTATCCATCATTGCTTTTTTAATGCTGGGTTGATTTCCAATTAACTTGAAATACACCAAGAGCAAGAGCCATCAGAATGTTTTTAAATATCAAGCCCTTTTTTGTGGCATTTTTCCAGTTAGGTTCTTGAAGTCTGGCCCAGACTGGATCAGACTACTTATCAGATATCATGACTGGGCCATGATTGCTTTCTAGCCATCCGCTAACTGCTAGTCTCTGAAAAAATCTTTCAGTCAATTATCATAATATTTTCTTACTCTCTGTGAGAGCAGACATGCAACCTACTCAACTGCCATGAATTAGTTCCCAGGGCTGGAGAAAACAAATGACTACCAAATCCTTTGATCTATCAACACCAGAGCAGGAGTTGCTAGTGCTTATCATGTTGTGCCATTATAAAAAACCAAAAAACACCATCTGTGTTTCACCTAATATCACCAGTCTTCAGAAAAGAAATAAGGACCTGACTGACTTATGATTAAAATCAATGATAAAAAAATCCTCTGACTTCTGTGGGAGTAGGATGGAGCTCAGTGTATGAACCTTTTGGGGAAAAGCTAATCCAACCATCAATCCCAAATTTCAAACTAGAACTCATGAGGGAAATCCCTCTTCCATATGAGATGGAAGCAGGTTCGGTCCAAGGGTAATTGGCACCCTAGGCGAACGGTGTACCTTGATGCCCCCACCACTTCCAATATAGAGGAAAATAAGAAGTCTAGAATGAACTTTTACCTCTGAGATCTTTTCAGTGGTCTTTCTCTCCTTAGGGAACCAAAGGTCTTAAACCAAGGTGGAGCAGTAGCTGGCCAGGGCTGTTATTTAGACTGATATTCCTGTTATTTTGTTCTGCATATAATTTTGGCGCCCCCCAAATTTTGGCACCCTAGGCAACCACTTCATTTGCCTAATGGTTGGACCAGCCCTGGATGGAAGAGCGCATTGGCTAACTGCACTCAAGACTTGAGATTCTCATTTGGCCTTGATCTATGCTTAAAGGTACCTGTCGGGAATCCAGTAGAAGGCAAAAGAGAGATGTGGCTGTTTGAAGAGAAGGAATTAAAATAGGAGCCTGTTAAGATAGGAGGTTTGTAGGAAGGGGAGGTAAGTTAAGGGCATAGAGGGATGAATCACACAAAGAAGAAAAAAATAGATCAGGAACATCTACTTCCCTCAGCTGGTAACACAAGAACAAGGAGACAACCAATGAAATTAGAGAGTGGCAAACTGAAGACTAATAGAAGGAAATAGCTCTCCAAACAGCATGTAATTAGACTATGGATTTCATTGTCACCAGAACCTGGCAATAGTTTAAGAATGGCTGGATTTTTATATCGGTAACAAGATCACCCACAGTTTTATAATAGTGCTAGGAACTGTTTTGGGAAAGAGATTAAATTTCACTTTTCAGGGGCCAAGCCAGTCTCCATCTGTGGGAGGCAAGATTGTTGGAGGGATCCAGCTGGTACTGGTTCCTTTTTGAAACAGAATAATTGGATTAGCTGGACCTCAAATCTGATACAGTGTACCAATCCCTATATCTCTAAGTAGAAGAGTCCTAGATTTTTTTTTATACAGGAATTCATTAGAACTATCACAGGCTCCTGAACCTTTTTCTTGGTCAATTCATTATAAGTAAATCATGGTCAAATAGAGTCCTCCTAGAGACTGAAGGCCTCCCTAGACCATTGATGTGACTCTGACAACACTAGTAGGTAAAGAATGACTGACTTGATCCATCTTCTCAGAGACCACTCAAGCGAGGAAATGGAGTTCAAGATAATGGCTATATTTTCAAGATGTGTCAGTCATAGTAAAAGTGAACTCATGCCAAAACATAGCTGTATCGATAACGGGGAATTACAAAGAACCAAAAAGCTTGGGATGGCAGAAAAATAGGTGAAATATGGAGTGCAGAGATCCAAGCCTAAAATACCCTCATCTCATGGGGAAACTGCTGGAAGACAACAGGGATCAATCTGTCCTCTGTGTTACTATTTAAGTGAACTTTCAAGTTGGTAGATGTGTCCTCATGAGTGAAACACTCAAGATGGCCTGAGTTAGCCAGAGGAAGTTCCCATCAGAACTGCCATCTCAATGGGGAGCACGCACCAAGAGACAGAAGTTCATCATGTAAACATAATAGCAATCCTTAGTGTCCAAATATGAGGGACTGTGCCATTCTGTTGCTTTTCATGTTTGCTTGTTGCCTGCTATGGCGTCTTCATGATGTTGTATTTATATTGTGCAGTAGGGCATGAGGTTCTTCAGAGTTGAATTCCCTGTAATTGTTAATTACTGTGTGGCTTCCTATCTAAAGTCCCAATTTACATCACCAGTCGGTTGCACAAAATTTTCCTCTGCCTTTTGCCACAAGAGGACTTCAGTCTCCAGGGTCTTCCAGGGAGTTATTTGTTGTTTTTTTTCTAACTTCCCTGGGGAGCAGATCCAGCAAACCTGCAATTAGAGAGAGAGCCCTGTTTAGCAGTGCCACTGTTTTTGAAAATGTAAAATGGCCAAACATGTTAGGTTTTGGGCTCACTTTTCTGGGGTGCTGTAGAGGCACAATATCATTTGCTAAAAAGGCATCTTTGCTCTGGTCAGCTTTGGCATTAAATATTTTAACTCCAAAATTCTGCATCAGAAAACATTCGAAGGTAAAAATGCAAACTTTCTCTTTTATTAATGTATATGACAATGTTAAAACTTATGGTGCAGTTTATAATATATATTTGCATTTTTAAGCTGCTCAGTTGATTAAACAAATCTTGCTTGTGTCTCATGACTGCCTGGGAAGTTAAGAACAAATTCATTGTAAGGCTGGCAAATATTAGTGGGAAATTTGATCTATATGGTTACGACTGCAGAGGCTTTATGCTATATTATGGTGAGAGAAATATGACCATGGTGCTGATGCTCTGGCATTCCATTTTAAGAGAGACCTATTTTTACATTTGATTATTTTGATTATTATCTTTTTAATTATCCATGGAAGCTTGTTGCTGACTTACAAAATCAGGCTGCAGCCACAGTTTATTGTTCAGCATTGTGAGATCAGAGTAATATAAAACGAAAAGTCTTCTGTACGGAGTGAATATACATTCACATTTCCAACAGAGAAGATATAGTGTTCGTGCATATAGGAGGACAGTATGAAGGGAAGAGCTGGGAGATAAACAAGGACAAAAGGCACAAGGATCAGAGAGTAAGACTGTAGAGAAAAAGACATACAAAAACTAGAACTCTTGGTTCCAAAATGATACCTTTTATTAGACCAACTGGAAAATGGCAAGAAAATTGTCCTTTTCTGCAAGCTTTTGGGATCAAAAAGCCCTTTGTCAGGCTCTGGGAAAAGTGTAGATGGTACAAGATGGTGAAAAGTCCCCATAGGTAGGAAACAAACTTCATTTTTGCACAGAGGGAGCTGAAGATGGAAGTCTGTCCCTCTGGGTCCATGCAAGTGTCTTTGAGCTGTGTTGAGTAGCTCTTTGATGTGTTGATCAGGTAGAATTTCTTCCCTGGAGGTGTCAGATGGCAGGCAGGGAGGCAAAAAAAGTTCTTGTTGTTTTGCAATGAAGTTTAAAATCCAAAATCGGCTAAAATTCGGCATCTTCCATGTTTCAGGGGTGTATTTGGTAGCCGTGTTGGTCTGAGACAAAAAGACATACAAAAAAATTGAACTCTTGGTTCCAAAATGATACCTTTTATTAGAACAACTGGGAACTAGTTTTTTGTATGTCTTTTTGTCTCAGACCAACATGGCTACCAAGTACACCCCTGAGACTGTAGAGAAGGCATTTTAATTATGCGTGAAGTGTAACTGTAAACAGATTAAGTGAGAGAAATGCATGGTCTCTCTGTTTAAGCACAGGAGAGTTCACTTTTCTGCTCATCAAAATGGGTAATGATGCATTATTAGACACCTAAGGGGGCTTCTGTGAGAATAGATTTCATATTAGCAATTAAACAATACTTGTAAAGTGGTTTGCTTATCAGATCTGTAAATACATATATATGATAAGGGTTATTTATGGAAAGAAGCTGCATGTTAGGAGTGATGGTGGCAGAAGCAAATCACTCAGATTCCACTGTCAGGGCACATTCTGTTCCCTTGTTATCATCATTCTGGTCTATAAAACTGAAGAGATCAAGGTTTTCCTATAATTCAGCTACTTCACAAGCCTTCTTGTGATAGAGATTAATCTTGTAAAAGGGCTAATATTATTATAGTGACAGTGTAAGTATTACAGGTGTCTCCTTTGCTGAATTCACACATTTGATATCAAATGTTGCCAGAGGGGATCTGGGTGGAAGTCTTTCAGAGGCTAGGTAAACTCAGAGTGGACTTCCAGGCACTGCTGCTCAGTACACTAATCTTCTAGAGCAGTGGCTTTCAACCTGTGGTCCGGAGACCCCTGGGGTTCCACAGACTTAAGTCTAATGGGTCCACAAAAGATGATTATAATTAAACAAAAGTATTTGAATACCCACACTTACAATTCAGAGGCATCTGCACCTCCAATCAAAATATTTTAGGGATCTGCAAATGAAAAAAGGTTAAAAACCACTATTCTAGAGCATTGTATAAGGGTAGGCTTACACAGTAGTAGGAATAGATCAGGCTAGGAACAGACATTGTATCTGTCCCTTGAAAAGTTGTGCCTGTGCTAATCTCGGAATAGAAATATCCCAGGATTAGCGTGTACACACATCACCTTTTTAATTAGGGTTTAGTGAGTGGCTGAATACACTGCCTGCCACTCTTCTCCCCTTGATTTAGTGATGCGATCCTGGGATACCTATTCAAACACATGCTAGGCACATCTACAAGAGACATTTACTGTGGAGCTGCTTAATTAGCTCTTTAATAAACATTTCATTGTCTACACATGTGCCCCTATTAGGTTGCAGTAAACTAATAAACTCCACCACAGTATTTACAAGTGCTATCCTGCAGTGGAGATTGTTAGTAAGCAGCACATGTGTAGATGCTTACAGAGCTGTCTGGGGCACAAGGGTGCTTCAGTGTAGGGAGCTGCCTGCTGGTGAGCCCCACACTAGAGCATCCTTGTGTCCCAGCAAGCCCTTCTGTAATGCATTGAGCTGAGTTGAAGCAGCCTGAGGCTGGCAGACTGATCCCCCTGATTCCCCAGCCAGCCAGGGATGCTCTGACTCAGCTCAACGTGCTGTGGTCCTGGGCACACATTCAAATGCAGCACTCGGGAGCAATAAACTCTGGCACAATATGTACCAGAGTTTATTGCTTTGAATTAATTGCACATGTAGATGTGCTGCTTGTGAAGTTTCCAGATAAACTATTAGTACTGCTTACCCTATGCATCTTTTTAGGATTTATCCTAAGACAATAGACAAGGAAATATGATTGTATTTTGTCCATTCCATTTCATCCTGGGACAATTGTGACATCTGTTTATAGCCTCAGAGCTAGCTTTAAACTAGTTAGCTTGGGTATTGCTACAAGCCTTGCTGTGGTATCCTAGAAGAATGCAAAATAGTAAAACTTGCCTGAGAAGCTTGATAAACTGTTAGCCAGTGTATCCCCATCTATACTGAATGATATGCAGTACTTTAGAAAATATGGGCAGGGTAGCATATTATAGATTAATTCAAAGAGGTATTCTGTAAGGTGCCACCCTGCCATGCCTTCTGCCTTACTTCAGACTAGCACAACTACCTCTCTCTTAGAAAGTATGGGTGAATTCTTGTCTCTGCTGAGGTCAAAACCTTCATTGACTTTAGTGGGCCCAGGATTTGACCCCTAATCTACTTAATCTCTTTCATAGATGATGATGAAGTATGTAGCAGGAAAGAAAACTGTCCTAAACAATGGAGAGCTGGCAGAAAGTCTGTTTTTTTGTTTTTTTATTGGCAGAAATACACTTTCATCCACTGTTACATCCGCACATAAAATAGTAACTACCTGTCTTTAGGATTGCAAGTGTTATTTCATTTATGTAAATCCTAGAATGTGAGGGATAATATAATGACAAAGGTCTATTTTATTCCTTATAAGGTTCCATTTTAGACGTGTTTTCTGCATTCCTAGTACAGTATACAAAACTGCTATCTAAACCTCAGGGCTCAATCTTACACTCACTGAAGTCAGTCAAAAATTTGCCCTTGAGTCTAAGAGGTAAAAGATCAGACCTTAAATGACTATTGCTATATGTGTCTGCAGTCAGTGGTCATATGCAGTTGTATATTGTATTGTTCATTAATTTATTTGCTTGTATTTCTAAGGCCCAATGTGCATTGAGTTTTGCATAGATACGCAGGAGGGTACTACTTTGGTACATGCTTCTTGCTTATTAGCAAGAAGAAAGAATTGTTCTGACAGAATTAGGTAAGGCCTGCTAATATACAGTGCTACTGATGGAAAGGACCGTGTTCATCTTACAGTGACAAGATCCACTGTCTGATGCTGCAGAACAAAAAAATAAGGAACTGGCAGTGAGAAAAAAAAAGAGTCAGTACAAGCAGTACACAATTCTGGCTTTTACAAAGACTGCCAGAAATTAGTTAAAATAGTCTGAATTGTCCTTCACTCCTGGAAGGAGTGGATTCCCCCAGTCATCATGGGGTTAGAGCATGCAAATGCTGTTGGGAATAGGGCTTATTGCTGTATGTCCTGTTTGAATTCACTGTAATAAACACTGTATAAAAGTTATAGGATTGAGCTCACAATTACATTGAGATCTAGGTGGCCTATATAGGTGTAAATGAGGGTCTTACTTTGCCTCAGTCCTCTCTATAGGTGCATAAGCCAAATCAAAATCTAGCCCTCCATCAGCAAAGGACTCAGGTGATCCCTTGCATCTCTTAGTGTGAGGCACACATATCTGAGGTGCATATGGTAGCTCCAGTTCCATTTAGCATTATGTGAATGGGCCAAGGACTGGGAAAGTGAGAGAATGCCTCCAGCTCTGAGTTTGGTTTTTGTCTTCTAATGTCCAACAAAATCATGACTTGGGCTATCATCTCAGTGGAAGATGTTAAGAGTCCTTCAGAACAAAAAGCTGTCTTCGAGGATAAGTGAGCAGTCAGAATGGAAGAAGCAATTTACCAGTAAAAAAAAAAAATCTCTTGTACATAATTTAGAGACTGCAAATGCTGAAAAGAAAAATGATTTCTTTGTCACTACCAGGGCTGCAGAGTAGGTTTGTAAATAATGCTTGCATTGAGATCTGTCTGCTTCTCCTTCAGACTTTCACTGATATTCTTTTGTTTCTGCTCCATTGTCAAGAAGACAGGGTGACTTGCAGGATGGATAGGAAGGGAACTGTAATTATGGATGCACTCTAAGCATGATCATAGCATTTCACCATATCTTCCACTCCTTACCCATATAGAAATGTATGAATGTCTATGAGCAGATGGGTTATTTGATCAGCAGGCCATGATGATAGAGCTGTCATACTACTCTGCGGCTTGAGTCTTCTGTATGCCTGAAGGAGGGTAGTGGTTTATCCTTGACATAACAGTGATTTTTGTGTTTTCTGTCTGCTCCAAATAGGAGAGTGCAGGGGCTGAATATATGTGCCTGGATATTGGTTGTAAGACAGCTACAGTAAAAAATTCAAGTATGTATTTTGAGGCATTGTGTCACAGGTGTCAGATGCATGGGGCATGAGACTGATCAAGAAAATGAGCAAAATGTTGCATGAGTCAGTCCTTTATCAGTTCTGCAAGGAAATCTATGTCTGACAGAAGCATAAGTAGTGGGTCCAGCGTCCTGGGCAGAGAAGTTGCTGAGCACTGGAGGGGTGAAGGGGGAGGCCAAGCGCTAAAGAGCAGGGGTGGGGTGGGAGTAGGGTGGGGGGGTTGTAAGCCCCCATGCTACAGTGCAAGCTCCTTATATCCTGGCTGCTGCTATTGTCACATGGCCTTATTCGGGGCTGCCATTCTGGCACTTCTTCTAAATCAGTGCCCAGGACTGGCACCCTGCTTGCTGTGCCTGAGTTATGCTACTGGTATCTGAAAATTTGTAGGGCTTACTATTAGTAAATTTACACTAACTTACAAGTTAAGCAGCTTCAGTTAAATGATTTTGTAGACCCCAGGAAGCTTCTTCTGCATTTTGGACCTGACCCAGCTAAGCATGTAAAGGCACACTTTAAACATGCGAGCACTGCCACTTACAGGATGGACAGAGCTATTCACCTGCCTAAAGTTGAACATTTGCTTAAATGCTTTGCTGATTCAGAGCTACACACAGAAGAGGGATGGCCATGCTGTGACCACTCCTGTGCGTTCTACGTGAGCTATGTACCACATATCCTCAGGGAACAGCTCTGGACTTAACAGTGTGATTTTACCAGTTTTCTGGGATGCTGCACAGAGGTCCTGTATTCAGAACACCTCCCACATCCATTAGCTCCTTTTCATATTGCCTTCCCTTTTCTTCTCCATTGCCTTTCAACTTGATTTCAATATAATGCATCTTTCAGAAATGAGCTGTCCAATAGGGGGTAGCATGTCCCTTGTTTGCCTCAGCCTGCTCCCATTTTCAGTTCTTCAGCGTTTAAAGGTCTGAGAGAAAGAAACAGACAGACTGTGGGGGAAGAAAGGGAAGATGAAAGGCATAGGTTTGTTAAAGGGTCTTCTTTCTGAGGGTAAGCCTAGGGCTGTCCTGGGGAAGCACTGCTGTGTTGTCCATTGCTCTGCCCCACTGTCTTGTTTTGTTTTCACATCAAGTGACTTGCCCATGTTGATCTGCAGAAGTCAGTCAGACATGATTTCAATCCAATCCAGTATTTGATGATCCTGCCCAGATTTTACATGCTTCCTTTTTTTTTCCCTCCTAATGTGGTTGGATAAGTCTTCTGGTATTTCCTGCTGCAGACTCCCTCCAACAGCTGTACAGCTTTCTGATGTAAATGCCTTTCTCCTCCTCGCCAGGGTTTCTTTGCGGCTGCCTTCCCTAGAAATAGAAACAAGAAGGGAACAGCTTCACAAGCCAGCCAATGCATAAATAGCCAGAGTATTTTGACTGAAGGAGTTCAGGCAAGGAAAGCAACAACTGCTGGAAAAAGGCAGCTGCTGCTTGCAAGTGACAGGGCAAAGCCACAAGGTATTGAGCAGTGCATGGCAAGCACTTGGAGAGGCTGACAGTTCAGAGGAGGAGGACAGTCTCTGGCCCGCACAAGTCTCTCCAAATACAAAAGCTGAGGGGACACAGAGGGAGGGATCTTCGCAACCACGACTGAGCTGGGCATCATCATGTCAGACCCATTGTGGAGGTGTTTTCAGAGGAACTTTTTACTATGGTGAGGACAGTGGTCAGCAAAGAGTAGGAAATGGGAAATTTGCTTCACTGATCATTTGCGACTGGGGCACTGGATGTCTGAACTGTCGTTGATTGCACCTTGAGACGGTAAGGCATCTTTTCTGCTTACAGCAGATCTGTGTTTGTGTATTTCAGATAAACTGCGATTGCTTGTCCTTTGTGAATGGGGCATTCCTTCCTTCTCCCCTTGAACTACACCCTGGCTATGGAAGGCTGCCTCTTTTAGCCTTACATTGAAAGAGTATTACTAGCTAATTTCTGCCAATCTAGCAGTGAAATAAGTGTGAACTCAGCATCGCCTGCAGAATTCTTTTTCTCAGAAATACATCCACATATAACAGGCTGTCCAGGATTTACTCATACCTATTTCTTTGGAAACATGGACACTCCTCATAACATAGAAAATGAAATATATTTGAAAAGAAGTCTGAGCAACATTACTTGGACACATGTGCAATTATATAAATTGCAGTTCTAACAAACAATAATACTAGCATCCAGGTAGATGGCACATTAAGAGCCAGCATATGTCCATTCCTCAGTGAATCAGAAATGCAGCAATATTTGTTTTATGATGCCATTGTCTTGAGTGTTTCATTTGATTTTCCATGGATCTTTCTGTCGCTCATCCTTAACAACATGGATCCGCTGCTATCTAAAAAAGAAAAGAAAAAACCCCCAAATTCCGTAGTTCCATGCTTGCAATTGAAAGCCATGCTTCCAAGAAACCATTTGGCAATATCGAGATCTCATTTCCTGCAGAGCACCAACAAAAAAAGGAATCTGAAATGTCATCTCTTACTCACACAAAGATCCTTGCTACAATCACTAAGAATTTTTCCTGAGCAAGATGTACAAAACCCCCCACCAAACTAAAACAATCTTGTTAAAACCTTGGAACCTGGCTTAAGGACACAATCATTGCAGTACCGCCCTGTGTTTTGTTTTGCTTTGTTTTGAAGTATGATTCCAACTGACTGCACTGTTACATACATTTGCTTTTGCTTACTGTCATATAATAAGGGATACAATTGGCTTGTAGTTAATACCCCACGGTGGCTTTGTTTATATAAGCAAGATGCCATGGAATTTTCCTCATTATCCAGATCACATTTATCATAGTATTTTCTAGGAAAAGCTGTGTTTGTGCTGCAAGTAAAATGTGTACTCGTTTTAGATGTCACTTCTGTCTTTCTAAAAAAAAAAAAAAAAAAGGAATTGTTTTCTCTTGGAATGAATTAACCCTATAGATGAGGTGTTAGAGTAGCTTATAATTTTAAATTAGGTTCTTAATATCTTCTTGTTTCATGACATAAGTGGCTGCACACATTATACAAATCTATACGTATGATGCTGTATACAAGGGTTTTCCTGTACTGATACCATACTAGTGAAATAATAACAAATCTTTCAGGCCTGAAATACTTAGTGGCTGAATTTACTAATGCTTTCTGAAAAGGCTTTTGGGAACAAATGTATATAGAACATACTGCTATTCTTAAGCGAGTTGGGATGTATTGGTGGAAGTGGCAGAATGTCAGAATAACTCAAGTCTTTCTCCACAAACTAGTCAAGCAGGCACTCCCAGCACATTTATACTACAGCCAAAGGTGAATTTAAGCAGGCTGTCAGATTTAGCCTAAGGAATTAGAAGACATTTAGGGTTGCATACTTCCGTTTTTAAAAATGCATTGTGTCTGGCAGATACAGGGCCCATTTTGAGACATTTCTTGTAACATGATAAAAACATTCATGGAACTGTCATCATTGATATCAGTCACCCATCTGTAAAATGGGGAGAATAACTGCTAACCTCATTAGTGGTCATATCCTACTGCAGCAGAAGCCACATAAGTCCCTGTATAAAAGCTTACAAAGGTTCTACTGTAAATGCTTAAGCCCATGTTTAATACTGAAACATGGTATTACTCCAAGTGAGGTACTGGTAAACCTGCTTAAAGGCTTGCAGGATCAGGGCCAGTGTACGTAAGAGGCTTTGAAGACTACAAGTGCCATAATCTAACTAGCCTATCTCTAACCATTAATGCATTCCCTTTACCCAATACCACTGTAATACTCTGACCCATGTATTTCCCCCTGTTCACAAGGCAGCAGACAGGCAGTAGAGGTCCATATACAGAAGAATGGTGATTACACAGGATGTCTTCCTCATTTGCCATCTTTTTCCCTGCCCCGCTCCCGGCCAAAACCTAAGGCATTGTGTCCAGGGAATGAGGGAAGTAGGCACTGGGGAGAGCTTTTCTCTGTTGTATGCCATAGGATTTTTCTCACCCAGACCTGAGGAAGTTAGACCTAGTTTCCCCTGGTGTCTCTGGGGAAGTGTTGGTGGCTGTTGCATACTACATGGGGAACAGGCAAGTGATGGCAACCACACTTGTAGCTGTTGGTGAGGAAGGAATATAGAAGAGGAGGGTAATATTTGATCTGTGTGTCAGAAATGTTATAGGATTTGAAGGGTACTCCATGAGGTGTGTACTTGAGCCTGTTATCCTGTTGGCCCACGAGGATGAAACTTGGGTGACAGGGACAAATTTTGACTGATTCAAGAGAAGAGGAAGGCACCTTAATAGGTGCCCTACTTCTGTGTAAATGTTTTAAAAATAATTTTAATCAATGAGGGTTGTACAAGTTGAATGATATTTTTCTATATTCTTTTTATAGTCCTTAAATTTAATTTCTATATTCTTTATCACAATATTGAATCATCAGGTGAGTGGGAGGTAGGGTTGTATGGTCAGAACTTAAGTTTCTATTACTGGGCTATGTGTCTAATAATGTAGCTTATTAGACAGAGCATTGGAAAATATGAGTCTCTGCCTGAAAAATCTTGAAAAAGTTTTGTGATTTAGAATCTGCCATACCTTTAGGCTAATGATGCATTCTATCTCCTAATACAACTCAAAAGTACATGCGTATCAGGGCAGAAGTTGGTCACGATCATTTTATATTAGGCCAATTTGACAAAACATCACATTTAGACTTTATCCAAATTAATAGCTAAAAAAAAAAAGCATTGGTTTCCAAGGTCAGTAAAGATCCCTCTTGACTTCAGCTGCCACTGTACCAGGCCATCATTCTTTTCAGGCTGGATCCTGCATAACTTGGGAACAGGAGCTGGATGGTAGCACATATCAAGCTTCCCCAAAGTAGGCTATGCCTAGTGGTTACTTGCTTCTGATTCACTAAGCTAGTAGAAAGCTGGCATGGGAACCATATGATCTTCAGTTGATGGCTGACTTGTTTAAGGGCAGGAGGGCTACCATGGGGTTTCTTTCTTAGTATGGCCTCTCTGCCTTAGATGATTTAGCACGGACTTCACTCAATTGGAAATGCAGATCCTCATGGCTTCACTGTGTGGTTAGTAAGATGTGTGTGAAAGGGAACGAGATGCAGTTGAGGAAATGGTAGCAGACAGTCAGAATGCCAAATACATTTGCCAAGGAATTACAGTGACCTCTTTTAGCAGCATGTCTCAGCCTTTGGCTACCCTTCTTTATGTGTCTGGTGCTCTCTAGACTACCCAAGCTGGCACTGGCACTGTGCTTCCCAGAGTACGTGCTTTCTGTTGTTGAGCAAGTGGCTGCAAAGAATTACTGGAGGCAGAGCTGAGGTGGTTTTGGGCCCCTAATTGAAATTCATAGGTTTGCATTTAAATACCAGGCTCTAACCTCACCTCAGCCCCACCCATCAATATGCTCTTTCTGGCCACGCCACTTGTATGGAAGTATGAAAACAACAATCCTGGCTCAGGATGGTATGGCTAAAAATATACCCTTTGAGCAGCTGTGGTGTCTCTTCTGAGGGCAAAGAAATGGTGCCTCCAGATCTTCCTGCACATGGTTTGTTGCAATGGAGGATGAGCGTCAAAGGAGATTTCCACAGAAAGCAAACAAAATTTCCCCACATGGCACTGAAGGCTGCTTTCTTGCCATCTTGATTTCTGCTTTCTAAGCATTCCTAATTCATATTCCCAAGTCTGCATGGATCATTTAATTTTCTGGAAGCACGTTTTTTTCTGACTGCAGTGTTTACTGCCCATCTTCTGCTGCTTTGACACTAATTAGGCACACCATGTTTTAACCCACTGCAAATTTCAAGCCAGCATCCTAATATAGTAGTAGCTCTGATGAGACCATTTCAAACATCTCCATCCATTGCTGCTTTGCAGATGGCTGGAGCAAAAATGATCCATGGATGTAATGATTTTCCCACCCTCCTAAGCTTCCAGGGGAGAAGATAAACAAACAAAAAATAAATCCTGCAGTAGCACATCCAGATTCAGACTGCTTCATTACTGGTGGATTCAGAAACTAAGACTTTCTATCAGTAATGCCTGCATACCATCTAGAGGCCTATTATTACACTTGTGTTAGGCTTCTGATACCAGGAATGCATGCATCTGTAGCATAAGGAAACTGAGCGATTGAAAAGGAATGTTCTGCAGAATTTGTAGCAGATGACTGGCACGTTTGTTATATTGCCTCTGTATGGCTTTAGGCCATCCCAAAGGCAGAAGGCTATTTCTGAGCCAGAATTGCCAGGCTGTTTCTTTAATTGGGAACCAGGGGCGGAGAGATAGTGGAGTGTGTACCCATTGTTCAGGAGGCAGAGCCTTCCCTTTGGAACGGTCTGAAATCTCAGATTTTGTTGTGTTGTGTCTGCATAATGATAGCTGGGCTTGTATCGACATTTCCATTGTATTCCTTTTGGCTGGAAGGATTTATAACTTGGAAACCAAACTTTGCTCTGGGCTGAAACTGACACATACAAATGTCTTGATTTGGGATTTGTATCAATTTATTTTAGTTCTAAATAGGATATGTAAGGTTCAGCACCTTAATGGACACTGGTTGTTTATACGTAGGCTTTCCTCTCTGAGATATAAAAATCTCTTGTGATGGAGGAGATTTTGGCTACGAGTCAAGATCAATAATCTTTACTGTGCTGGTTTAGGCAGCCTCCTTACTGTGTATGAAGATACTTTGTTATACTTGCAGCCAAGCTTGGGCTTTATGTAAATCCACTCAAGGGCAATGCCAGTTTTGTGGGTGTCTTGGCGAATTAGTTTCCATTTGCATGATACAGTATTTGCATTATTGGTTGAATAAAAACCCATTGCAGTAAGCCCTGCAAAGGGAGTATTTAGATTGGAGATATTACAACTCCTTAATTAGTAGGGACTTTCCCCAGTTCACTTAGGGAGCTTAGAATTGATTGGTAAACCAAGAAAAATCAGGCACATTCAGTATAAAATTGCCCTCAAAGAAAGAATGTAATGCCGGTAGTAATTGTACTCTGCAAGTACTTGGAAACCACAGCTGAAATGCAGGCCCTATTGTAGTAGCATAGGGTTATATAGAGAGTAACAAACAATCTCAGTCCCAAAGTACAGTCTAAACAGTTAGATAAAGGTGGGATACAGGATGATAGAGAACAGAGGCCTTTGCCTCTATTGTATGGCTTGCCTTGGATCACACAGAAAGTTTGCTGCAAAGCTGGGAATGAAGTTAAATCCTCATGAATTCTCATCCAATGCCTTATGCATAGATGCCTAACAGGTAGAATAGCTTAAGTGGACTCAGGCACCTAAATGTGATTCTATTCCATTCCCTTCATGTTCTGACAGTCCTTGGAGCATGCCATCTTCTAGCCGTTAAGACTGAGTCATAAAAAAGCAGTGAGGAGAAGGAGGGCCTCACACCTTTTGTGTTAGGCTTTGTACAAACATTACAGCTAGAAGTTTGGGGGGTTAGATGAAGTTAAAAATGCCCCACCTCCCCAGTCTAACTCAGCAGTTAGATAGGTACCAGGAGCTTGAACTAAGGGGAATCGACATGGAAGGATGTGGGCAGTGGGGTCCCGCAGGGCTTGGTTCTTGGACTCTTCAATGTCTTCATCAGTGACTTGGATGTGGGTGTGAAGTGCACTCTGTCCAGGTTTGTGGATGATACTAAATTGTGGGGTGAAGTGGGTAGGGAACAATTGCAGGCAGACCTGAACAGGTTGGAAAAGTGGGCAGAACACAATAGGATGCAGTTCAACAAGGACAACTGCAGAGTGCTACACCTAGGGCATAAAAATATCCAGCACACCTACTGACTGGGAAATGACTCTCAGCAGCACAGAAGTGGAAAGGGATCTTGGAGTCATAGTGGACTCCAAGATGAACATGAGTCGTCAGTGTGATGAAATCACCAGCAAAGCTAACCGCACTTTATCATGCATTAGCAGATGCATGACAAATAGAATCAAGGAGGTGATACTTCCCCTCTATGCGGCATTGGTCAGACCGCAGTTGGAGTACTGCGTCCAGTTTTGGGTGCTGTACTTTAAGAAGAATGTGGATAACCTTGAGAGGGTCCAGAGAAGGCCACTCATATGGTTAGGGGCTTACAGTAAAAGTCCTATGAGGAGAGACTGAGGGACCTGAACCTCTTCAGCCTCCGCAAGAGAAGGCTGAGAGGTGATCTTGTGGCCCCCTACAAATTCGTTACAGGGATGCAGCAAGGAACCGGAGATGCTCTGTTCACCAGGGCGTCTCTTGGGGTAACAAGGAACAATGGTCACAAACTGACATAGAGCAGATTTAGACTAGATACCAGGAAGAACTTCTTCACGGTAAGGATGGCCAGAATTTGGAATGGGTTTCCAAGGGAGGTGGTGCTCTCCCCTACAATGGGGGCCTTTAAGAGAAGACTTGATAGGCATCTGGCTGGGGTCATCTGATCCCAGCACTCTTTCCTGCCCAGGACAGGGGGTCGGACTTGATGATCTGTTGAGGTTCCTTCCAACCCTAGCATCTATGAATTGGGGTAGGGTGAGGGGCAGGCAGGATGGGGAAGTTATGGGGGGGATACTTAGAGGGATCGGGGGGCTAGCAGGATCTGTTGGGGAGGCTTGGGGGTATTTGGGGGGGTGCTAGCAGGGTCCATGTAGGGGTTGTGGGAATTGTGGAGGGGGCTAACGGAGTCTGCAGGGGTGTTGGGGGATCAGAGTGGGGGCTGCCGGGATCGGGGGGGCTCTCCAATCCTGCCAAATCCCATAGGCCCCCTCATCCCCTGATGCCACCAAACTGCCCCCAATCCCTCAAACTGCTCCCAGGGCTGACTTACTGGTGTTCACTGGTCCCGGGGAGCTTGACTGCAGTAAATCAGGGTAGGGGAGGGATGAGTGGATTATGGGGCTGGCAGCTCTGTGGGGGTGTTTGGTGGGATCAGAGGAGGCTGTCTTCCTTCCCTGACCAGGGGCTATTTTTAACCCCCAACCCCTACCCCAAACAAACTACCACCCCCGCAAGCCAGCCCCCTCAATCCCACTCACCCTCCCTCCCACTGACTTACTTCAATCAGCTCCTGGCACCAGCAAATGCTGGTAAGACCAGCACTAGGAGCAGCTTGCGGGATCAGGGGGGGTTTGGTGGGCTGGCAGGTCTGTGGTGGGGGAGGTTGTCGGCTGTACTCTGAACGTGTACAGAAGTTCAGTTAGATCGTTCGACCCATACCCAATCTAACTTAGTGCACATCCAAGGTATAGTTAAATTAGATCAGGTCAGCCATTTTTAAACCAATCTAACCTTCCTGGAACTTCTATACAGTTTGCACTTACATTGACCTAACTAGGGAGCTAGTGTAAGGTCTACACGTGAGCCAGCTAAGTTAGATTAAGTGGTCATTTTTAATATGATCTCACCTCCCCCTAACCTACCTGAATGTTTGTATGCACCCCTAAAGCTTTTTTCAGAGATTTGGGCAGGGTGGAATAGAGTCTTGTTCAGGCGCTTAAGTGTACTTACATGCTCAACAGGTGAAATAGGATCTGACTCTGTCTGCAGTTAACTCTTCTTCAGTTAAGACTCCTTGCTACGGACAGTAAATCTGTATAGCTTCTGTTCCAAATGAATCTTTCATTTTAGATTTGGTTCTAAGACAACCATCAGCTTATGAAAAATGCTTATTAACAGCATACACCAATTCTTTGAATGTGATTAGCTCTGTATTTCTCAAAGCAAGAATCAAAATAAATCTAAAAATATTTTTACCCCTCCACTAATGTAGCACCATTTTCAGGTACTTGCTTTTTTTCCCCTCCCAATTCAATAAGAATGTTATGACTTTTAGTTGTTTCCCTTGGTACCAGTAAAAGAAAAAAACCATAAGCCAGAATTGCAGCTATTCAAGTGATTTGCTGTTCTTTCGGATTGTAAGGATACAAAATTCTAGACTCCTCAAAACATTGTAGACAGGTTACCCGTCTCATTCATGAGACGTGCAGAATACTGATGTACTACATGGCGTGGGTAGCAGTCACTGTGGATCATCTTGGCAGAATAAAAAGAACAGCTTCACCCTCTCTTGAAATTGCCTGGCCTGTATTATACTTGATTTTTTAGTTTGCAGCACTGGGGAAGAATATTTTTTTCTAAAGCTGTGAGATATCACCAACACTTTTTAACATCTTATCAAATGTTGTGCAATTCACTGAGGAAAGACTGCTAGATGATCCATGAAATCCCTCCAAGTATGATATGAAATCACCACTGAAATTAATACTGGACCAGTGGGTTCATTTTGATAACCTTCTGGCAAAGATACAAATAGAGTAGATTTCCATTTTATAAGATGAATTCCTCAGCTTCCTCTTGCCATGTTGCTTTAAAAGAAACCTCACAGAATTTTGCAAGTCTGTCTGTTGCTGATACTACAACCCTTTTCCCCCCTTTCTACCTTAGTATGGAAAAAAACAATCTGGATTAAAGGCACTGCTTTGATTCTGTGGCCTATTCTTTCATATGTGGGTCAAAGACAGTTCAGCTTTGAACAACATCAGGGGGTTTTTTTTATAAAGGAGAAAATCCTTATTTGGATTATAAAGGCTTTCCCTGAACACTAGATTCATCTCATTCTATTTAGAGTATTAGCATACCAAGGCAATAATGTAAGAGATGTTCAAACTACCTTTCTATTATTGTCAGCCTAGAAAGGTATATTAGTTTTTGGGGTGTGAAAAGCATCACCTTTAAATTTGTGATTCTATTTAAAATGAACTAGTGTTCCTCCTAGTGTATGTCCCTGGTGCAGTGTGGCCCAGAGAGGCTATTTACACTATCTTTAATGCTCCTTATGGTTTAGAAGGGACAGAAAATGGATTGGACTGAATATAACAGGGGTCATTTTTGAGGTTTAATGATCACAGGTGCGCCCTGCAGTTCAGCTACCTGAGTAAAAAGCACAGATATTATTGCCTAATACTACCATGCAAAGTCCCTAAATTCTGTCTAAACTTCAGAGTCAAGAAGGAACTGATGGCCATGCTATCATTATTGATTTGTACTGCTGCAGTTCTTAAAAGCCCAGTCATGGACTGCAACCCTACTTTGTCAAAGGCCTGTACAAGCACATAAGAAAAACTGTCAGGCACCTAACACAATTTACTTTGAACTGAATTCAAGTCCTTGTTTTAAACTTCCAAGGAAGGAAAATATACAGTATTGTGAGGGAAGAAATTCTCAGGGTAGATGCAATGGGCCTGATCTTCCTGGTTGGCGAGCTCTGCTGGGGTTTGGAAAGGATTCTGCTGTAAAGAGCCTGTCAGACATCAGGTTTAAGTTAAATCAGAGTTCTCCAGCATCCTAGATGCTTTGCAACCCCGGGCAGGGCTCTACTCTGCTCCAGCACACCAGGGCTGGCCCTGGCCCTCTATTCCCTGGCTGCAGCTCAGGCAGAGACTGCAGGTACAGGGCATCTGCCTAGCTTCCTCCTGTTTCCCCACCCCCCATTACTCCCTGCTCAAGCAGGGATGCCTTACACAGACACCTCTCAACATTAACTAGCATACCACATGATGGCTACGTCTATGCTGTGGGAGACGGGACAAAGACAGTATCAGCTTTGGGCTTTTTGGAGCTAATCAATAGGTAGCTGGTAATGTCCCTCTGTTCCTTCCTTGGGAAAAGCTGTTTAAGAAGAGCTTGAAGAAATGAGAGATTCTTATGTTTTGCTGATGGACTGATAAATGCTGTGCAACTACATGCTATGTAAATCCCTGATGGCTCCCTCGCTAACCAGCGAGGTTTCTGGGGGGACTGTTCCCTAATCAGAGCATCCTGCTGGGGCCTGGCCACACCTCCCCTCAGCTCCGCACTGTTCAAGGGAAGGGAGGGCTGCTCTAGTGCCCCCCGACTTCTAGCCCAAGCCACTGCATGTGCCTGCATTTCTTCAGTCCCGAGGGGATGTCTCTCCAGTTACAAACTAGTTTAACCTAGCCAGGTTAGACTAACCTGCAAAGATTTAATCAATTCAGGCTCAGGCTTTTTGAATGTCTGTCCCTAGCCCTGAGAAGTGGCATGGTGGTGGATAAGCAATTAAAAGACCTGGGTTACCTTCCTGGCCCAGCCCCTCAGGAAGTGTATGATCCTAAGCATATCAGTTCAGCTTTCCATGCCTCTTTCACCTCCAGGCCTTTGACTACTTTGTCTGCTTAGCTTGTAAGTTCTGTGGAGCAAGGACTGCCCTTTGCTATGTGTATAGAAGGGTTTAGCATAACAAAAGTCTCGGCCGCTGTTGGGAATTCTTGATTCTGCTGTAATATAAATAATTAATGTTAATAATAGAAACAAACTAACAGTGTTAGCAAAGTAATGAATAATGCTTATGAGGAGAGATGGTGCAGCTCTTCCAGTTTTTCCTTTTCTCAGAAAAGGTACATCTTCAGGGCAAGATCCAGGAGGGTCCAGCAATTTAGTTGCACTCTCCTTTGAATTCTGGTTCCCTCCCCCCCGCCTATTTAAAACCAAACCAAATGCAGTTGCTTTTCTATTCAGGCAGCAGTGTGGGAGTCACTTGACTTCTTCACGGCTCATTATAACATACCTGATTCCTTCTAAACTTTGTTTCACAGGTGTTAAGAACCCTCTCTCTCCTTTAACATTTTTGATGCTCTGTTACTTAAACTATCCTTTCTTCTGCAATTCTGCTGTCTGTTAGGTTCCCTTCTTAATGCAGGTCCTGTTTCACAGCCCTACAGACTGATTTTAGAACATTAACTCAGGTGAACATCAATTCAGGTATGGAAATAACTTTCAATGAAGCATTGGATGAATTGTCAAGATGCTCAAGAAAGCTAGATTTCTTTTATGTATCTGAAAGAGATGTGGATTTAATTTTAATGACAACAGGACTAAAAAATCATCTTTGGATTATTTTTTGCTTAGTTTGTTGTGATGTTATACATAATATATAGTATAGTAAATTAATGCACATACCAATAGTTATAATGGTTAGTGCTTTGATCTTGAACTTAATAATCTAGCCTTCAGCCCTTGCATATTAGTAAAGCTTTTACTTCCTTCTTCCCTGGAGAAAAGTGTGTTGTTTTATATGTGATGATGCACCACACCATCTGCACTCTCCTTTTGAGAATTCTAAATCTGCCCATGTACACCTACAGGAGGGTACAAAAGGTAGGTATGGGCTAAATGAGAAGAAAGCGAGCAACACTGCAAATACAACTGATGGGCTGTGACTCAGAAGCAATTTGACCAAAATAATCCCCACAGTACTTTAAATGTCCTCTTCCCAGTAATGTACAATATGTTGTTCTCTGCTATAAAGCTGTTGTCAGGTGACTTCATTGTATTAATATGTGCCTTGTTGTTATCAACAAGATGTATAGTTTAATAGAGAGAAGCTCTTCTGTTGGCTTCTAATTATGGGTAATGTTTTCTTAACTGTTGAAGGGCAGTTGCAATAAGAACATTTCTTTAATATTTTATTCCTAATGGTAGACATCTTCATGCTACGTAAAAGCAGTACTTCTAATAGCAGTTTAAAACTTATGAACTGATGTTTCATTTATTTATGAAAATACACATACACCATGGACCAGAGGCATATCTTAATTTTTGCTTTCAGAGGAATCATCATTTTTGTTGTTCCTTTCAGTGCTGTGAATTTAACAGATTTAAACAATGGCTGCTTCTAGGAAAGTTCTGGGTTAGGGATCTGCATTTTCTCCTGTGGTGCAGAAACTAACAGATTTACAGGTGTAAAATCTTGTCCCCATTGAAGTCAGTGTGAGATTTTCCATTCACTTCAATGCAAGCAGCTTTTAGCCTTGTATCTTTAAGACAATCACACAAATGCCACACAGTATGTGTGTTTGCATGAGCCACTTTACTGCACATTAGACTAATCTAATGTGGAGTAAAGTATCACCATCTATACATGCATAGCAATTACTGCACAGTAAATTAGTCTAATATGCAGTTTGCTAGTACCTGTAGATACAAGTACTAGACTAACTGTGGCTTAGGTACTGCATAGTAGCATATGTGTAGACAGACAGCTGACCAGGAGCAAATTGCTTCCGGTCAGCCAAGGCAGCAGGGGCTGGGGGAACTCTCTGGGTTCCTGGGAAGCTGACTCCCAGCCCCGTACCTCAATCTGCATGGGGCAGGTGGCAGGGGAAGGGGGTGGGGAGGTGTCCAGGCTTCCCAGCAGCTGCTTCCCAGCCCCATGCCCTAACAGGAACAGCTTCCTGCCCTGTGCAGACCGGGGTGCAGGGCTGGGAGACAGCTTCCAGGGAGCCCAGACAGCTCCCTGCCCCCTACCCGATGCAGTTCAGGGTACGGGGCTGGGAGACAGCTACCTGGGAACCCAGACAGCTCCCCCCACCCCCGGGAGCCCAGGTCTGGCCCCTGTGCCCCCTGCCAGCCAAGGGCTGGCACCCAGGGAACACTGGAGCTCCCCCTGGATGCTGTAGGGGGGCAGAGCAGGGCAAGAGCAGCCCTGCATTGATCTGCTCCCATCGGGAGCAAATTTGCTCCTGAAAGGTGCACATGTAGAAGTATTCCCAGGGAAAGCTTACCTGTGCTTTATTTTACTACACAGTAATCCTAAGGCACATTAATAGCATGTGTAGATGCACCCAGTTAGCAATTTATACACACTGAAAATATACAGAGGCAATTATTCTCCTTTTCATATGTAGCTAACTCTGAAATCTTGCTTCATGTAAAAAAGGGAAACCTTACTAAGACAGATGAAAATGGGGTTCCAAGAGTTGTCTTAGCCATTCTGGAACGGAAATCTTTTAGCAACATGAGGAGGCTTTAATATTGCTATTAAAATTATTCTGTAGTTATCTCTGGGAGATGTAATTTTAAATTTAGAAATAGAATTTGAACAGTTTCCAAGCTGATCTCTGACTTTTCTACACAATGAATAGAAACAAAAAAGAAAGGCCTCAGTATTAAATATCCAGGTCAGTTTTCAGTTGACAGTGTTGAGGAAAGGTGGGTTAAGAGCTCTGAGAAGGGAGGAATTTGGTCATCTAAACCTTTTTAATATGCCATAATTATATTAAGTACTAAATTGAGAGGTGCTTCTCTAGTTATGATGAGGGTAATGAGTAGCTGTGCTGTATTACTGTATTCATGGTTGGAGAAAGGAGAGCAATATGATTTGCTTCAGCTGAGAAGGAACATTTGGACCAATTATAACTATAATTTGGTTTTGCAATCTATAAACTGAGAAACATATTCCCAAAAGCTTTATGGTTTTAGAACTTTGTGCCCTGTCTTAGGCATGTATCAATTTTATAAAGGGAAATCACCAGGCACTCAGGCTAGGAACAGAAATTACACTTAAGCCGGTATAAGTGATCAGAAACTAGTCTAAACCTGTAACAGAACACAAGTTCAGTGCATATAGACCAATTTCAGAATGGTGGAACCCAGTTTAAGATAGCCTTGGATGGAACTGGTATCAGTTTTAATCAGTGTAGGTTAGACCAGTCTATTGAGCTTCTGTCCTAGATCCCCATCTGACTCAAGTTAGGTCACAGTCCCCTGTGGGGTTTTGCAGCATCCCCACTAACCCTCCCTCAGAGGGCAGGTGGGGCTACACTCCGCCAGTGCTACTTTGCTCCACCTGTGCCGGTCTAGCCCTGCCTTGCAGGGCTGTCACGGAGCTGAGACAGCAAAGCCTCTGCTCCCTAGCCTGCATTCTCCCTGTGCCTGTCAGCCCAGAGAGGGAACAGTGCCCCCCACATCCTGGCCCTGGGCTCTCCCCAAGCTAGGCCTGTCCAGCTAAGGGTCCTGCACTGTGGGGGCTTCTCTTCCACCATCCCCAGTAGGACTGACTGCACATTCCTGTCTCCCTCTCCCCCCCATGAGTTTCTGGCACTGACCCACAGGTGGGAGGAAGGAATGAAGCCCCCCCAAGCTGGGGTCTGCCTAGATGGGGGGAACCCCACGCCCCAGGAGCTTTCCTCCATCACTGTCTGACTAGGCCAGCTCCATAGGAGAAAGGACCAAACCCTGCCACTTGTCACAAGCCTCGCAGACTGCCCAGCATGTCTTGCAGGCTGCTGCTGGTGCCAGACTACAGTGGGATGCACCTGTCAGCCCAGGGGGCTTAAGCCAGGTGGTGGGGACAGGAGCACTCCATAGTGGGAAAGTTCAGGCCCCAAACATGGCCATAGAAACAGACCTAAAGAGCTAAACTGTATCTTCAGGCACAGCCCACGTTCAGCTTATGATTCAGGGGTGCTGCACAATTAGTGCTAGCATAGGTGTACATTCAGGAGACACTGTCTGTCATGGGCACCCCTGAGAGGCTCAGTTACCTCCTGTTTTACTCCAGAAATTGTAACTTGCTGTTGGTCTATACTTGCAGTAACTTGGAGCATCCAAAATGCCTATACTGGCATGGCTGACTCTACTTACTTTGCTCTAACCCTTCTACTTGCTTTACTGTGGGAAATGCAAGCCTGCTTAAGTTCCAGGTCTCAAGGCCCAGAGAGTTGGCACAAAGATGTAAATGAAATAAGAAAGTCAGCTCTTTTTTATTGCCTCTTCTGAGTGTGTAGTCCAACACTGTTTAGCCCAAATTATGTATTTCAATCTTATATTATGCCTCAAATAAACTTTCTGTTCACATGTTCAGTAAAAGAATGAAAGTTCATTCATTCCATTTTTAATGTAGGAGATGGTGCAAATGGTTTCAGGTCCTTTATGTTAAAAATCGTTTCTTTGGGGAAAAGTGTCTCGGCCGGGCTGAACCGACTCGAGGTAATTCAGAAATTACTCGTTCGTCAGGGCGGGCTGGTGAACGGAGAGGCAGACGAGGTTTAATGGTTGTAAAAAACTTTACTTACGTCGCGGGTGGCTGCGATGGAAACGGTTCGGTCGTCTGGACAACAATGTGAGTTGCTCCAGCTGGCGAGGCCAATGCCAGTAAATCCGTCCGTAACTCAAGCAGGCGGGAAAAGGGTACGTCTGGGACTGCGTTCGGCGACGGGAAGAAGGATCGGTAGGTGATCAGTCTATTGACCAGCTAGCCGCAAGTCGGATCTCTTTCGAGGCACTCTGCAGCGTGCTCAAAGCTCTTCGACTTGGGCGGAAGTCGCGCTAGTTTTTAAACGGCCAGCAAGACAATTACCGGCCGCCACGTGTGAATAATTTAGCACTAGCCAATAGCGGGACACAAATTTACATCCGAATGGCGGGAACTCTTTGCACCGTGCACCTCTGTGCTGCAAAGGGAAATGCACCCTGCAAAGACAGCTGCAAAGTGGCGAGAACTCTCTCCTGCACGCGGGTTCTCTATGCAGCAGAAACCCTCGCTGTGCAAGAGGCTGTCAGGTGACAAGAAAATTCCATAGTGCCGAGGCACCAAACTCACTGGGTTATGACAAAAAGTTTCATCAACATTGTTAGTGTTGAAGTTAACAGTGGGATTACTCTGCATGATCACTCATGGCTTTGCTTCCTGATGAGGTTACCATCAAGTGTTCTTTTATGATGGGGAAATTTGTCATTTAGGAGTTGTACTCCTTTCACTTCAGACTGACTGCCCAGCACCTATATGAACGTAACTGTCATCTCTGGACTAGGCTTGATATGAACCAAAATCTTAGAGGTGAAGGGCTCTGTAGGCTATTACTGATCCCATCAGCATTCCAGTCCCCAGCCAAACAAGGCTTTAAGCAAAATGGGTTTTCTCATTAATTAACATGAGATCTGTATTAGTACTAGGATAACTTCAAAGAGCTCAGGGATCCTTAAGTGCCAGAAGTTCATCTCCATGTTGTAATATTTTTGAACTGCAACATTCATTTGAGGAACCTGACACTAATAGGCTTGTCTATGATATTTTCAGCCCCTGCCTCCAGATTGGTTGGTAATATCCCAGGAGTACTTTTTCTCACTGTATGTTGGCATTTTTGCTCCTTAATAAACTCAGGTAGTGAAGTAGGAAGAAAGCTCAGCTTTGTTTTCAGGAGATCTGTGCTCAGGTCTAGACTCCACCCCAGTTTTCTTCAGTTCCCTATCTACTGGACTACACAGGAGTGTTCTGAAAGCAAATCATAAATACCTGGGAGATGCTCAGATACTATAGTATTGCAAAGATAGGGACCTATATGTGTCAAATCTTGATTAGAGTAGAGCTATAGTAACAATGGGTGTTCAGTCTTGTTGTAAGGTGTGAATAAAAGCCTAGGTCTTTTTTTACTGTTATCTGATGTATCCATCCCTGGTCAGCTCAACAGATTCAGATCACAACATATGTGTTTGATCTCTGTTTAAAGCTAATGGTAAAATCTTCAGATATACAACTTCTTCAGCTCATGCCCTTATTCTTTTCTTCCTTTTTAATACTGAATAAAACCTAACCAGGAGAATGAAATAAAGAATTTTGAACAAGCTCTTTTAACATTTCTTATGAGACCAGGAGGGATTATGAATGCATATGGGACCTCAAAAAACCTGAATTTAGATTACAGCCTGTTTCATGGCTGCTTATAGAGAGTGCTGTGTAACCCCATGACTGAGTGATTCCATCCTAGGTGAACTACAACTGAGACATCCAGTACAGTAACCAGCAGTACTGCTTTCTATGAAGGACTAGCATATAAAATAGGAAATGAAATAATAAAAGGGTTTATTTTACTGAAGTCAAAAGACAACTTTTCTTCAGCATAATTTTAAATTGGATTCAACAGACACAGTGGAGAATATATGCAACATTACAGGGCTAGGTATTTGCAGCCATTCTAGCAGTACAACCTGTTCGTTGTTGAATGCTTTATTATTTGTTTTGCCAGGAGTTACATGCTCAGCTCAACTGTTCCTGAGAATGGAGTTGTCAAGCTAAAAATATTTTTTCTTATAGAAGTTGCTTCTGTAAATGAATGAGAGGACATAGAAAAGTGACAGCACTCTTGTTTGCATTTGCATTCCATTAAAAGAAAAAATGCATTATCGTAGGTTTTAGAGACAGAGTGGATCATGTTGATCATCTTGGTTAAATTGTGCATAATTCAGGTCATATAATTTCATCCATCAACTCCTATATCAAGCCCAGTGACTTGTGACTGAAATAGAACATGTATTTTAGCAATATATCCCATCTTGATTTGACCATTTTAAGCAATGGCTATTATGTTACATACCTTGGTAGTCTGTTCCAGTGGTTATTTAACTTCACTATTAAAACTTTATGCTTTATTTCCACTTCGGGTTTTTTAGCCTAACTGCCCATCCAAAGGAAAGCTGTTTGTTATTTAAGGTGTTTTGTACTATCCAGCGTCCTCTTCCTGCGTATGCAGTCAATCTGTGATCAAGTGGCTTCTTATACTTCTTTTTGATAAGCTAAATAGATGGCACTCCCACAGCCTTTCATTTTAAAGAGTTTCCAAGGCCTTGAATCATTCTTGTCATTCTCCTCCGAAATCCCCCCAATTTTTCAACATTGTCTATAAGGTGTGAACCCCAGAATACAATATTCTGGCAGCAGTCGAAATATAGAGAAATAATACCCCATCGTTGCATCTGCTCAGCATTCTCACGGACTGTGTTAACCCTCTTTACCCACCGGGAATTCAAGTCCAGTTGTTTATCAACCATGTTGTATAAATCAGAGGCCCTGCAAAAGACTGTGATAGTACTTGGAAAAGAGGGTAGGTTTTCGGTCTGTTCTGAGGGAATAAAAGTTCATTTTAGGTTTTGGTAATCACTTTCATTGATTGCTCTTACAGCACTTTAACAATCCGCTGACATTCTGCTGGTAATAAAAAGGTCAAGATAAAAATTCTCCCTTACAAACGGTGGCATTCTATTTTTCTGTTTTAACACCAAACATGCTTTGCTTGCAGAGAAGGTGCAGCCATCTGCAGCTTCTGTAAAGGACTGTTAATGGGCTCAAATGTATGCAAGTAAGGGTTGTGGCACTTTTCATAAGTATCTTTATGTGCTGCAATGGCCCCTGCTGCATCCATTTACATCCATTAGAAAACAGGGAACGGAAAGAACTGCTTAAGCAGTGAATAGTGATTATGATAACAGAGAAGCAAGTGAATACTGGTGCTTAGAAAATAAGGCAACTAGGTGGTTTTAAATGTTAGTCTCTCTCATTTTCAAGCAGACATCAATTTGTAATTTTTAAGCTACTTCCTCTCAGGAAAAGCTCCCTTGGCTCCAAAGTACAGTATTTCAGTGGAATTAAAAGCTTCACCCTTATTTTCCCTGCTAAATATCCCTATTTATGGCTTTGAAATGTTGGCAGCTATCTTAGGTTCAGTGTTTTAATCGGAACCCCAGATGGCCTTAATGATACAGAAATTATGCCATTGGAGACAGGATTATGACTCAATTATAACACTAGCTATGTTGGTGCAATTGAAAGTGACTTGAAATGGAATGGATAGTAATATGAGCTATATCTAAGGAAGCTGGGCCAAAAGCTGGAAACTTGATTTGGAGGCAGAGAGATATGACTTGAAATTGTTAAGATTTAAATTTGGCTATCTGGGGCTTTTTGTGGTATCTTCCCACTGCATGATGTTGAAACGAACCTAGTGAGTGTGTGTTGGAGGGGAAGAGAGAGGGGGTGGTTCTTACACAAAGAGCAACAATGCACTTGTGTTGAAATGAGTTTGGGGTTTTTTTAGTTATAGCTCCAGAAAAAAAAACAATAGCAAAGTCTTTGTAAGGGAGAGACCAGTATGTCTGTTCTCCATAGCATGCCACATCAAGGCTGCCTCACATAAAACAACCACTTAGATATTTCAATGTGAAGTAAACAAGGAATCAAAGGGCATCAATTTTATAGCTACCCAAGCTACAACGAACAGAGGAGAAACAGGAAAATTACTTGCTCTATGTATGTAGTTCCAAAGCACCCTCAATATAATGGGCACAAAGGCTTTCAAACCCATGGATGGAAAATGCCAGGGAAAATGCCACATGTTGTGCCTACATAAATGCATCATTTTTCCTTGAGATTACTTAGCCTTCAGACATATCATTAACTGAAAGTTCAGCGGGGAGAATCTGCACATTTGGCCATCCAAGGAGTCTGTATCACTGTTAATTGGCATCGGAGGCAAGCCAGGCCTACTCGAAATGGATTATGATCAAAATGTGCCAGTTTGCCATTTCAGTGACTTTATCCTAAGCGCTCCTAGGCAGCTCAGCAGGTTTTATTTTTTTTTTCAGTGGTAGCATCATATGTGCTGGGACTCTGCACCTGTTCGTTCTGGCATTGACTGCCAGATTAAAAAACACTGAAAAGTACAGCAGTTAGAATGACCCACCATCTGTGTCAGGCTTGACAAAGCCATCCCAGCCTCCCATCATCCCACAGGGACTGGGAGTCCCATTCAGGGTCGCTCTTCTAGCCTTTCACCTTTGAATGGTTTTAAATTAAGTCAACTTGTTTTGTATGTGTGTGTTTTATTAAATGGACATGGTGTTCACCTGCCCCTTGCTTGTGTGTGATAGGTACAGGTCACTTCACAAAAGCTTCACAATGCACACGAATATGTGAGGGTTTCCAGTTAACATACAGAGGCTTTGTCTGTTTTATTAGATTGTGAAGCATTTTGTTCTAAAGACAGGCTAGCATTAGAGGCCTAGTGACCCTTCCTGTCTAAATGATATAATTCTCTAGGGATGTAGGGCTTGGTCCACATTCCCCCTAGAAACGAATATCCCTTTGCACGCAAAATATGGTAGATTCAATCCCCCATACCCTCTTCACCCTGAAATTTTCAGTAGGCCTGGACATCCCCTGAAGTTCCCATGTATAGGTATTGTGAATGGGGTCAGATTTGAGGAGGGGCCTAGTTTGGAGTGGTATTTAAAGCTTGAAATGCCAAGATGTGCAGCAGCCTTCAACATCTCATCATGTAAACCAGGACTAGAGGCATGAGCCATAAGTGAAGCAGCAGGCAGAAGAGTGTGATCTTTATTGCTAACAAGACATCCAGATGTATCATCTTTTTCCAGGATTTATCCTCTCTCCCAGCACAGTCTTTGGAACTTGAAAACAGCTCTTGCAGGGGCTGGCGAAGTGAGATGCAATGTGATAGGATCCATCCCCTGCTATAGGCTGCTAAAAGCCAATTTTCTTATCCCTTCATGAGTTTTTCATTGGGTCTTACTGTGGCTTTGCTGGACTGTTAGCACTGAAATGTATTAAATGTTGCAACCTTTCTGAATGCAGTGCAAGAAAATAATTTCTCCTACATTCACTTATGAAAATTGTATCTGATATGAAAATATTGGGATCTGTCCTGACAGCCACAGTTAAGGGGTCTAGGATAGTGTCATGGCATTTTAAAAGCAGTTCTTATTTACATCCATGAAGATATTTTAAGGTAATGGGGATTTTCTTTTTTACAAGTATTTAAATGCCTTTGTGTTCAAATGAGAAGCTGCTATTGTCCATCCCAAGTCTGGACAAAATGCTACCTAACACTGAATAAATTGTTGATCCCAGTTTTATTGGAAAAGCAGAGGTGAAGGAAGCTCAAAGGCTGCTTCAGTGCCTCTGCTGTGTTGTAATAAATCTAGGTAAAAATCACTGCCATTGTTAAATTAGAGTTACCTTAACTTCAGCAAACCACATCCCCTCTCCCTTTTTCCTAGCTCTCTTTCTATTGTCTCACAACATCCCAATGAGATTGATAAGTGTTATTGGCCCCAGAGTGGAGGAGAGCTGCTCAAGAAACACAGCCTGTGTGTGTGTGCAAGAGATATGATAAAATATCTCTAGTCCCTACTTGTTTCAAATGCATTTGTTGCAACATCTGACATATCGGGCTATATAGGTCCTAATCCAGTTTAAACCAATGGAAATACAGAGATGGGCATGGGTCCTTATCCTGTACTCAGTGACAGAGCATGAGTGTCTTATTTATGTATGGATTTGGACCCACGTCTTGTTTCAGATCTCCCTAGCCCTTCAGTTGGCACCATAAACCTCCCTCCAAATGTTGACTTGTGATCTGGAAGCTGCAATATTTTTAGCCCCAGTTCAGTTACCCAGGGGCAGATCCGGAGGGGGTGCAGTGGCATAGCAGCACCCCCTTTTGGATTAGACCACATCAATGGAGCCTCCCAGGATGTTTTTCAGCCCTTAAAGGAGGTGAAAATCCCTCTCATAGCCTCTTCTCCCCACCCTCCCACCTCTCCTGCCAGCCATTATTTCTTCCCCAGTGATAGGAGAAGCACCAGGTACAGACATTACAG
This sequence comes from Alligator mississippiensis, assembly GCF_030867095.1. Lineage (NCBI taxonomy): Eukaryota > Metazoa > Chordata > Crocodylia > Alligatoridae > Alligator > Alligator mississippiensis. Next base: position 190,223,109 of record NC_081825.1, on the reverse strand, counting down.
TTTATTGGTATAAGTGATCAGAAATCAGTCTATACCCATAACAGAACAGAAATTCAGCAGACAAAATCGGTCTGTACCTGTAACAGAAGTTCAGCATACATAAAAATGGT